>NC_139219.1:75179142-75646222 GCF_055691185.1 Crinia signifera | reverse complement strand
TAGCCTGACTAAAGGTGGCACTTGAAAGGGTTAAAAAATTTGGATCATAATCCCTCGACACGTAACACACACACATATAATATGATTATGCATATATTTGTTATAGTTTGGCTATATAATCACTATGAGAGCCTGCGAAAATATGCAGTTTCAAGAATTAGATTAATAACCTTCTAATGGGGTGGGGCATACACACGGAGCTATTTAAGCGCCTTTTCTAAGCGATCTCACTTTGGGGAGATTCTCTCATTGTGGGATTCTCTAAAAAAAAAACCTGTTTGGTTAACGCAACGGGGGGCATCGCCAGCAAAAGCTGGCGATGCCCAATAGAAGCCTATGGGCTTCTACCGTGACCCACCGCCGCCCTGCACCAACCCCCTCACCTATGTCCGGTCAGCACAGTGCTGTGCTGCCCGGACCTGTGTCCTCCTCCTCCCTGCACTGTAATCCTCTTCCGGGTGCAGGGAGGAGGAGAGGCTGCCCGGCAGCAACAGCATCCAGGCTGGGTACGGGAGGTAGGGAGGAGGGAGCCGCCGCACATCGCCGGTTAGATCGCAAAGGACAGCTCTTAACGCAAGAGCTTTCCTTTGCCATAATTATCGCATATGTTACAGCATATGCGATCATTGTCACCGCGGTAGCCGGCGATGTGCGGCGGACGGAGTCCTCGGATGTTACAGCATCGCGCATTGCTATCGCTGGGTTAGATATTTCAAACATGTTTGAAATATTTAATCATCGCCAATGTTTGCTCCCGACAGAACACTGGCCTGCTAGATCGCTCAGCACACATTGCTGGTGCAGCATTGTGCGATCTTTGCTTAACTAGATCGCTCAACTACCCCATGTGTACGGGCATTTAGTTAAATAATCCAAAATCATTTGTGCAAAGAGTCATATAATTAATAATATTTTTTTAGAACTCTGGAACAGTCCTTACTAGTTTTAATAATACTTGTTGCACCTATTTTCAATAAATGTGCTCCCAATTGAATGCAAAGTATTTATTTTCCTCCCAGATAATCTCAGTGCTATTTAATTTACATTTCAGAAGAAATGACTGTAACTTTCTGTGAGAATGAAATAGGTCAGATGTAAACACTTCAGGTATTGCTCACCATTCTCACTGACTGCTTATTCTATGGGGGTAAAGGAATAGTGGGGGAGGGGAGAAAAAGAACAGGGTGTAGTGGGTGTGTGATAGGGTAGGGGTCATAGGGTTGACATGGCTTGGGTCAACGCATGAAATATATTGACAAGTTCGGAAGGTCGACACAAGCATTAGGTTGACAATGGGAAGGTCAAAATGTCGACATAAGGTTTTCATGTTTTTTTTGTGCCGAATATTGAGGTAAGTCGACATGAGCAATGGGCTCGGTGCCTCGCTGCGCTCGGCACACTATTCTGTTCTCCCTACGAGCTCCCGGCAGCAGGCCCCGGGGATCAGAGCTCCGGCAGCAGCAGCGGGTGGCCTGGGCAGAAGGCCCCGGGGATCAGAGCTCCGGCAGCAGCAGCGGGTGGCCTGGGCAGAAGGCCCCAGGGATCAGAGCTCCGGCAGCAGCAGCAGTGGGTGGCCTGGGCAGCAGGCCCCAGGGATCAGAGCTCCGGCAGAAGCGGGTGGCCTGGGCAGCAGGCCCTGGGGATCAGAGCTCCGAGTGCAGCAGCGGGTGGTCCGGGGAGCAGGACAGCTCTTAGCAGCATTCCCTAGGGATCAGAGCTCTGGCAGCAGCAGCGGGTGGCCCAGGGAGGAGAGCTATGGCAGCAGGCCCCGGGGATCAGAGCTCCGGCAGCAGCAGCAGCGGGTGGCCTGGGCATCAGGCCCCGGGGATCAGAGCTCCGGCAGCAGCGGGTGGCCTGGGCAGCAGGCCCTGGGGATCAGAGCTCCGGCAGCAGCGGGTGGCCTGGGCAGCAGGCCCCAGTGATCAGAGCTCCGAGTGCAGCAGCGGGTGGTCCGGGGAGCAGGACAGCTCTCAGCAGCATTCCCCAGGGATCAGAGCTCTGGCAGCAGCAGCAGGTGGCCCAGGGAGGAGAGCTATGGCAGCAGGCCCCGGGGATCAGAGCTCCGGCAGCAGCAGCGGTTGGCCTGGGCAGAAGGCCCCAGCGATCAGAGCTTCGGCAGTAGCAGCAGCGGGTGGCCTGGGCATCAGGCCCCGGGGATCAGAGCTCCGGCAGCAGCGGGTGGCCTGGGCATCAGGCCCCGGGGATCAGAGCTCCGGGTGCAGCAGCGGGTGGTCCGGGGAGCAGGACAGCTCTCAGCAGCATTCCCCAGGGATCAGAGCTCTGGCAGCAGCAGCGGGTGGCCCAGGGAGGAGAGCCATGGCAGCAGGCCCCGGGGATCAGAGCTCCGGCAGCAGCAGCGGTTGGCCTGGGCAGAAGGCCCCAGCGATCAGAGCTTCGGCAGTAGCAGCAGCGGGTGGCCTGGGCAGCAGGCCCCCGGGATCAGAGCTCCGGGTGCAGCAGGACAGCTCTCAGCAGCATTCCCCAGGGATTAAGAGCTCTGGCAGCAGCAGCAGCGGGTGGCCCAGGGAGTAGAGCTATGGCAGCAGGCCACGGGGAGCAGTGTGGGTATCCAGCCCTTCCCCTCACAGGATCTGGTCGCCAGGGAGGAAATTCTGGTGGCCGTGACGACCTGGTGCCCGGGATTTGTTGAGCCCTGCTTTAAAATAAAACTTATCTTATGGAAAGTACATTTTGGTCCAGAATAGGTTGAGGAACTCAGTTCCTGATGATGTCATATTTATTAAGAAGTTGAGGAACTGAGTTCCTGCTGGTTCCCGCTGAAAAATAGCACTGAATATTAAGTTTGGCTTACAGCAAGTTTTGTACATTTTAGGACCACAACAGATGCAGTTGCGCATATGACTATTGAACCGATTGTTTTTGCGACTGAAAGGAAATACATTTATATGATCAAAAGTGTGACTATTCCCACACGAGCGCACTAGAGGTCCCCATACATGCTGCAATAGCAGCATGCAATGCGACGCGATGCGTGCTCCCGTTGGCATCGTATCGCACACTACAAAAAGTATGTGCTGCACATACTTTTTGTACTGCCCGTGGATTGCATTGCGCCACACGCAAATCACATGCAAAACGCATGTGTTGCGATGCGATCCGCCCGATAACGCTATCGCAGCATATATGGGGACCTTTAGACATTGCTGCAACCAGGAGGGCTGTTATATCTGTATTTGTCTTCTGCTGCTAATCCCTCTTGATAGCTGTTCCCATTGTATTACTAGCTCCTTTTTTTTTCTCTTATTTTTTTTTTGGCTCTATAACTGTAAATTTGTAATTGAGATATTGACAAGCTATTCTATAACATGGGGAAAATCTGTAAAAGTACTGCAGTCATTCAGTTGGGTAGCAGACCAGTATTTTTCCATACAGAGAGAGTTTCCACCTCATCTTACCTGCTGAAATAATTAATTAAATTATTTAATAACAGATATTTATATAGCGCACACATATTCCGCAGCGCTTTTACAGAGAATATTTGAACACTCACATCAGTCCCTGCCCCAGTGGAGTTTACAATCTATATCCCCTACCACATGTATACACACACATTCATTCTAGGGTTAATTTTGTTGGGAGCCAATTAACCTACTGGTATGTTTTTGAATTGCGTCAGGAAACCGGAGTACCTGGAGTAAACCCACGCATACACACTCTGCACAGTTCGCAATGGTGCGAATCACACCCATGACCTCAGCGCTGTGAGGCAGTAATTCTAACACTACACCACCTGCACTGCCCTTAACCCTTTGAGTGGCAAGTGAATTTGTGAAAATTGACAAGCAAACAGTTAAATTCATCATAATGACCTGTAATGTTTACCATACTGTATATAGGAAATACAATCTTTTTTTGCATATCCTTATTTAATTTATTGATTGATTTTATTTATATAACAAATGTGAGCGACTCTGGCATTTTTAGCGGATATCTCACAGAGATGTCGGCATTCAATGGGTTAATAGCATACACCAAATCTAAACAGTTGTGTTCATTTCTGGATGTAAAATTTTGTATTTGGTTTTTGAATATACTTGTATTATATGCTGAACATTTACTGTATAAACATGTTAAATCTATGTAATAACACACAAAGAAGAACTTTAATGTCATGAATTCAGAGAGTATAGACATGTAAGTCCACCAGGTTAATTTATTGAGAAGTTTATAAAATGTTCGCTCTGTTCCAGTTGAACTAACCAATTTAAATGGCAGAACCTTTCCATTACAAAAGTTTAATATATTAACATGAATTAGAAAATCAATTTGATAGAGCACATAAATAACTACTCACCAATAGTAATAGTGTAGAGAATATCCAGTATCAAGTAAGTGAGAAGCTCTTTATCAAATGTACCATAATATACAGTATCACATGTACTTTCTAGGAAGCGAACGTATCCCCAATACTGGCGATCATGAGGGGAGGAATAAAAATGTTTGTGCTGCGGGCACCAACGGGCGGAGCGGCGGAGGGCGGTGGTAGGCTCTGACGAAACAGGGTGCGCGAGTGTCTCGTGCGCCTCCTTCTGTCTGAAGGTGGATCCTGGTGATTATCGATAGCATTCACAGGACCTGGCCAAATGAGAGGCTCTCCATCTGTATATCTGCCTCAACCATAAATCTGTTTCTCAGATTCTTTTCTTGCAGATTTATAGTTTGAAAGATTTGACGCGTTTCCCTTGCACTTTCCGCAGAAGATAACATGAATAACTAAGTTATTTTATTCATTGAACTTGAAGTACACCGCATCCCATCGCATCGCTCGCTATGCTTCGGGCACGGTGCCTCGCTACGCTGGCACACTATTTTATTCTGCCACCGCGCCCTAGTGGATGGTAGGGCATGAAATACCACCTGTCGGCACATGTCGGCTCAAAAAACAGTGAAAAACCCCATGTCGACCTTACTGCATGTCGACCTAGTGGTGTCGACCCAATGCTTGTCGACCTAGTTCTTGTAGACCTAATGACCATATCCCTCCTCGAGTACCACCAACAGTGCACATTTTCCAGTTCACATGGCAGGTGCACAGGTGCAGTCATTATTCACTGACACATTTTAAAACATCACAGGTGGAGCTAATTATTTTATCTGTGATTCTGTGTGGAGACCTGAAAAAAAACTGTTGGGAGTCCTTGAAGACAGAGGATGAGAACCACTACTGTAAGTAACTTCACTAATACCCCTTTCACATTCGCAGTCCCGGGTCATACCCGGGAATGTGTTCCCGGATGCATCCCGGGACACTACCCGGGAATGTACCCTTTCACACCGGCCACCTGACCCGGAATGAAGTCAGGCAGGTGGCGTCATCTTGAGGCTTGGCCGGGGTGGTGCTGGGAGGGGTCAGCACCTCCCAGCGGTGTATTTTCACTGCAGTGAACGGGATGTGGGTCACGCTGACCCGGAATACCCGTTCACACTGACCGCATCCCGTGTCGATTCCGGGTTCTACACAGGTCGTCCAAGACCCTTTCACACTGAGCTAAATCCCGGGTTGATGCGCTTTCATGTGCAAAAAACCCGGGATATTTTTGCAAGTGTGAAAGGGGTATAAGTGGTTTTATTAGTTGTGTTATTGCTGTTAGACTAATAAAAGTGGTACAGATTCCAGTTGAACCCATTAAGGCTTCAATGCTTTAACTCACGGGTGTCAAACACAAGGCCTGCGGGCCAAATCCGGCCCGCCAGACCTTGTCATGTGGCCCGCGCGAGGAGATAGCACGCAGGGGCAGTGTGTCCCAGCTCCTGCCTAGGCCACCTCCTCTCACCCACCCCCCACCCCGCGCGCACTCGCTCGCTCGCCGGAGCTGCGGGGTTGGTTGCTGGGACTGGGACGTCTTTCAAAAACCTAGCGAGGGGGAAACGGCATGTGAAGGGGGTCAGTTGAATACTGACCCACGAGATGTAACAGCGAGCAGTCAGCACTGCTTGCAAAAACCATTGAATACACCTCTATAGTGTGAACAGGGCCCAGGTAACTTGACCCGGGTTACCTGTTCACATTGCCCACAAACGGGGTCCAACCCAGGATTAACCCTTCTTTTAACCCGGGTCAGATTGCTGGGTTGCTGGCCCAGGATTTTTCAAAAGTCCCTTTGACACCTCACACACCTCACCTGGGTGAACCTGGAATCGACCCGGGTTATTTTTACAATGTCAATGGGGTACTACTTACTGTAGTGAGAGAAAGAGCTCTATTCCTAGAAAGGATAAAGCAGTGACCTGGAACATAGCTATACAGAAAATTCCTGTCCATAGTAAATATAATGATTTACCAGCTGTTTGTTGTATATATTATTCTAGTTAAGCCATAATTACAATAGTCCCACTAAAGGACAGCTTTGTGACCATATCATTCTCACATTTACAAGTGAGGCTTTAGGTATTTAGGAAAGGACTGAAGCAAAGTGCAGGGGTTTATAAATCCTATAATAGGAACAGATCTAGAACCACTACAGCCTACAACAACTGAGTATATTATTTTCCCTATGATTGTCACAAAATGAGGAAACTTTAAAGTTAACTAATTTTTGCAATCTTCTTTCAGGATGTGGATTATTAGATAGTGTCTAGATAAGCAGCCAATACGTCTACCCAAAAGGCCAAAATGCAATCGGTACGACACGGTCAAAGTGTTTACTTGGGAAAAGTTGGAAGGGTCAAAATGGCGACATGAAAACTGTCAAAATAAACCCCCAATTAGTGTAACACGTACCCTTGCATGGCTCGCTTTGCTCACCATGGTTCGAGCTCAGTGCCTTGCTACGCTCTACACACTTTTTGGTTCTCAGACTATAGTGAGCTGGATGATAAAGTAAGAACAAGGTGGTTAAAAAAAAAATCTAATGTTGACCTTGTCACACGTCTACCTTTTTAATGTCGACCTTTTGGAGTAGACCTATTGACTATCTATCTAGACCAGGCATTCCCAATCACGGTCCTCAAGGTACACCAACAGTGCAGGTTTTAGTGATATCCAGGCTTCAGCACAGATGGTTTAATCAGAATCCCTCAGATACTTATTAAGTCACCTGTGCTGAAGCCTGGATATCACTAAAACGTGCACTGTTGGTGTGCCTTGAGGACCGTGGTTGGGAATGCCTGATCTAGACACTGTATATCTATCTACCGGAAACAATAAGCATTGCACTCCTAGACTGTATATGTTGTTATGTTACCAGTGTAAAGTGGAAGTTGATAACGCACCAGCCAATGACAGTAAGGAGTTGATTGGCTGGCGTTTTATCACCTCCCACTTTATCACTTTACAAGGCTTCATACATCTGCAGCTAAATGTGCTGGGTATGAGGTCTTCTATGGAATGTAGTACAGTCTATTGGGTCTGTTATGCAGTGTTCTAGGCATGCCTTTTATGGTTAATGATGTGCTATATAATGTGCACTGCTGTAGTTCTGTCTATTATAGCTGCCCTGGCCATGCTATTTATTATCCCGCTATCCCTTCCTGAATGAATCGTACCACCTTTGCGATGTGTTGTGTATCTAGTATAGATTTTAGAATGTAATCATGTAAAAATCTGATGCATTATTACAGAAATACTTATGAATTTTCTTTACTTATTATTAAAACTAACTATAGTTTAATTTTGTAATGCGTATTTTACTTACCATTTCTGTTTTGTCATATATATATATATATATATATATATATATATCATTTTTAAGCATTCTAAAAATCTGCAACTCTGACCATTTAATTTTGTAATGCGTATTTTACTTACCATTTCTGTTTTGTCATATATATATATATATATATATATATATATATATATATATATATAATTTTTAAGCATTCTAAAAATCTGCAACTCTGACCATAATCATTCCTGGTTACTAAACAACTTTTTTCTGCTTGGCAGGATTACAAAAAGCTTTGAAGTTCAGGGATGACTTTGGACTTTGAATAGTGAGATGCTGTGTTTCACAGACCTCGGATCCATGTCTGTCCTACAACGATTGCGCTCTTGATGGCAGCCTTCATTTTCAGAACGTTATCTCATGATAGAAGGTCGTATAATAAATCTAGTAACAGAATGTAACCTTCTGCTCTGTGAACTTTGTCATTCCAAAGCTGCCTATTTTGCTGATAAAACCATCACGATAATAATCAGTGCTGATTGCTTAATTCTTAGTTGCGTTTATCATGAGCCATAGTTTTAATTTCTCATAGTAATAAAGAGCAGCAACAAACACAGCTTAACGAAAAATGGGTCAACCAGAGAACAGAGGATTGTTTTTGGGAGTACTTGCTGGAGCTGCAGGAGTGAGTATTGCCTGGCTGTGCTGGAGCAAGTATGGAAAACAGGACTACTTTCCTAGCTTGCTGGAGAGATTACCATCAAGTGGAGGCAACCAGATTCAGCACAACCAAGGGGCGGTCACTATCCTACAAGGTCGACAGCTGCAGATTCTGGAAAAACTGGGAACCCTTTTGAAAAATGTGGAGGAGCTCAAGGCGGAGGTGAAATTTCTAAAAGAAAGTATTCCAAAATTGGAAGAGCAAATTAGAGATGAGCTAAGAGGAAAAACCGATGCCCGGAAGACCAGTCCTCTGCACAGAACTCCTAAAAGAAAGAAGAGTGAAGCAAGCAAGGGTGAAGGTGACTACCCCAGCTCTGAGGATGCAGAGAGTGAAGGAGGGTAAGGATTAAATAAATATTATACCATATAAGGATTTGCCACCAATTTATAATTTTTTTTTTTTAAATCAGTGTTTAAAGATTACACTTTACTTTATTGGGGGCGATTCAGTTCAGCACATTGCTAATCATGCCGGGTTGGAGGTTCCTGAGCGATAAAACTGTCAACATCCTGCCCTCCACTTAGGCTGCCTCTACACTTTGGGGGTTATTCTTGTTCACTCGCAAAGGTACAATCACTCTCTAATGGATAAAACCGTATGCCCTGCAGGTGGGGCTGATGTAACGTGCAGAGAGAGAGAGAGAGTTAGATTTGGTGTTTTATTGTTTCTGTGCAGGGTAAATACTGGCTGCTTTATTTTTACACTGCAATATATATATCAGTTTGAAGTACAAATTCCACCCAAATCTAACTCTCTCTGCACATGTTACATCAGCCCCACCTGCAGTGCATATGGTTTTGTCCGTTAGATAGTGATTGTGCCTTTGCAAGTGAACCAGAATAACCCCAATTGCAGTTTAACAGGATGCAGTCGAACAGGCTCCTATTTCACAGGATGCAGTTTCTGTGTCTACCCATTGCGTTTTAGCAGGATTCAGCAGGCTGGTGTATATAGCCTCTTGAGTAAGCATCCTGCTAAACAGCTCCTGGTCAACTGCATCCTGCTAAAATGCAATTTGTAGACGCAGCCATAGATTTCAATGTGCAGGCTCCTTCCTGCCAAACGGATCCGTTTTAAAAGAGACCTGTCAAAATGCAATGTGTCGTTGCAGCCTTAGTCCGGAGATGCCAGTTTCCACGTAAACCAGGGTTTTGTTATGGTAACTGTCATTTTCTGACATAAGTGCAGGCTGCGATTCTGTTTGTGCCACACTGAAGGCAGAAAACATGTTATGTCTATGTTGACCGTTTTCATGTAGACCTTTGCCTGTGTCAACGTTTTGACCATGTAGACCTAATGCATTGTGACCGTTTTCATGTGTGGTCCTAATGCCTGTTGACCAATAGTGATCGATTTAATGACCACATCCCGTAATTAGAAGGTGTGGCGAGATGCTTTTGTCCATAGAGTATACCTTCGATGGTGGGAAAGCAATAGGTTCTCCCTCATCAATGGTAATAATATTTATCATTGGTCATAGACCATACAACTATCGATGGCCATTGGCCATCCATACCTGCAGATGCTGTCCTGCATCCATTCACCCACTACATTGCTGTACAGTACAGGGGTGAAAGAATGACCCTCCTGTTGTACACTGCCATCTGTGTGTGGGACATTGGAACAATTCTCAAAAAAAAGTGGAACTGTTCCCCCCAAAGCAAGATGGTTCATTGGGTATACTATAGCATTATTATACATGCTCATATTATATTTCTATGTTAGTTTCATTAATACTTTTAAGTGCAGTGTTTTGGAAACTGAAAACATCATGTTTGCAAAATAGTTTCCTTAGAGATATGAGATTTCTGTCTATATAATCTTCTTATTCCTGAGCTGAGATTAGTAATAAAGAGCTTATTCTACCTGCCAGCATAATTATGCACAGCATTGAAGCCTTTGAATTTTAGAAGTTGTTTTGTATACTTGTTTTCTGGGTTGGACAGAAAGCGAGGTTCCAAATAAAAGTTGGTATTTTTAAGGGTTATGCGTTTCTAGAAATAAATATGTGAAATATAAAACTTTTTGCTGGTTTGAAATGACCTAGATTTAAAAATCTACCTTAAATGACTTTTCCCAAGAAAGGAATTTCTGCGCAAAAGTTGTCTGTGTCTCGTGTACGCAGAATACATCGCCATCTGCTGCTCAGTTTACAAATTTTTTTTTTTTTTTTTTTAATAGTTCAGTTCCAGAAACTTTTACTGGAATTTTCATGAAAATAGAAATAATATTATTTATTGTATCAAGAAAGAAACTTAAGTATACCCCCCGGGGTACAACCATTACACTCATGCAGTCTGCTCGCTCATCTGTAGCGAGTTCAAACTGCATTTCTGGAGAGCTGCCTTTTATGCAGCTATTTTAGGCTTTTAACAGATGTTGTGATCACAACTGAGCTGATCATTGTGCCACTATCTATGAAACATGCGCTGCTGTATCCTCCAGGAAGGAGTTTTTTCTCCCTGGCTTTACTAAAAATAATATCCCAGAATAATTTCACTTCATGATACCACTTAGTGCAAATATTTCTTGGCTTCTGTGATAGGGGCTGTGTATGAAGCTGTTTAGTCTGTTTTTTTGTTTTGTCTGTGATGTTATCTTGAGATTCCGAAATAGCACATAACTCTCATATGATCATTTTTAATCATAAGCTCGTAACTTAAATGATCCATGGAACGGAAATCAGAGAAGCTCTATTATAATATTGAGATAGTGTATATATATTTAGGGGGTATTCAATCCCAGACACTATTTCCGCTGTCAGAAATAGCAGCCCTCGTCTATTCAATGCTGCCTTTTCTGCCAAAATACTGTAGATTGGATCTGTTTTGTCAGAAACAGCCACAGATTGTCGAATTCACGGGTGTTTTTTGGCAATCCGGGGCCAATTTTGATGATCTGCGGAGTTTCCTACACTCGACAGCCGGAACATTGAATTCCAGCGGTTGAGTTACAGTCGAAGTGAAAGAAAACGGCCCCGTATTCCGAGCAGGCCCGGTGACAGGGGGGGTCAAAGGGGACAGCTGACCCGGGCCCCAACGATCGGAGGGGCCCCAGAATTAGCCACTCGTCCCTGCAGTCAGCAGCCCAGCACTCGATTGCATAACACCCCCCCCCCCCCAACAAGAATTTATGCGGCCTCGGTGCTGCAGGGACTCCGGAGGGGAAGCTGCCTGAGGATGCCTGTCAGAACACGCAGCTTCCGGCCGCCGCTTACACACACTGACATGAGCGCCGCAGCAGCACCGGCTCATGTCAGGTTGTGTAAGCGAGCGTCGGCCGGGAGCTGCGTGTTTAAATAGGCGTCCCCTGGCAGCTTCCCCTCCCGATTCCCTGCAGCGCCGCGGCCACAGAAATTCTTGTTGGGGGGGGGGGGGGAATATTAAGTGCCAGCCACCCACAGCAGTCCAGTGCCAGGTAGCTGAATGAAGGAATGAGTGGCTGTATTGGGGCCCCTCTGATGCACAGGTTACCCCTGGGCAAGAAGCATATAAATTCCTCTGGGAGCAAACATTTAACCCCCCCTGGCAACAAGCATGTTATCCCCCTGGGCAACAAGTATTTAACTCATCTGGCAACGAGCATGTAATGATCCCTGGGCATTGAGCGGGTAATTCCCACTGGGCAATGAACAATGTACTCCCCCATGGCAACAAGTATGTACTCCCCCATGGCAACAAGTATGTACTCCCCCATGGCAAGGAACATAAAACCCATGCAAGGATAACCCCCCTAGCACCGAGCATGTAACCCCCTGGCAAAGAGCATGCAACCCCTCGCAAAGAGCATGTAGGTAAGTGGCATAATATGTAATGGGCATTATGGCATGTGGTATAATATGTAATAGGCTTTATGGTGTGTGGCCTAATGTGCAATGGGCATTACGACATGTGGCATAATATGTAATGGGCATTATGGCGTGTGTCCTAATGTGTAATGGGCATTACAGTGTGTGGTATAAGTAATGGGCATTTCCATGTATGGTATATTATGGTTTGTAGCCTAATGTGTAATAGGCAGTATGGTGTGTGGCATAATATGTAATGGACATTACAGTGTGTGGCATAATATGTAATGAACATTAAAATGTGTGACATAATGTGTAGTAGGCGTTACGGTGTGTGGCATAATGTGTAGTAGCTGTCAGTTCAGAAGTGAGACTGTTCTCACTGGGGGCAGCAATTAAATGGGACGTCTTGCCACCAATATGCCCACCATCCCTCCCTGCTCCAGCAACTAATAGTGCTTGAGGGAGTGGGGGGCCCCCAGAAATATCAATGTATGGGGCCCCAAGATTTCTGATTCTTGAAGTTTCGACAGTCGGAATCCCAGATTGACTACCCCCCTTAGTCTGTTTAACCACCTTTTACATAGTTTTATTTATATATTACTTCATGATCTTCAGTGCTTTAAAAATTGGAAATGCTACTGTATATCACTCGGTGGATTCCCAGTTAGCCCCGATAACCGGTGTTTATTGTTGTGTCAAAACCATAGACACTTTGTAATGATCATACTGTGTTCTAGAGACAAAAACCTTCACATATACACATAAAAATGCTTTGTGCTGCAAACATGTATTGCAGTGTGTTCAGCCTGATTCATATATGGTGGCTGCTGTGATAAATTGCAGAGGACTGCCATACACAGTGAAAACCCGCCCAAGCAAATCTTGCGAATAGATCACTGATCGCAGCATTCCATCTGCAAATCCATATGCAACTCACTCACCCCCAATGAGTTCCCCAGTCTGTGCAAGTGTGCATATCTCTGATACTTCCACAACTGTCAATCAGACTGAATTAAGGCCGGTACTGAAGTTCCTGAAACTGGCTGGACACGTCTGCGTTTTCCCTGGCGCTCCCAGAAAATGGCACATTACCACCCCAAACGGCGGCTTCCTGTCACTCAAATTGTGAGGGGATTGTGATTAGCTTAGGCCAGTGGTGTCAAACTCATGGCCCTCCAGTTGTTGTGGAACTACACGCCCCAGCATGCCCTGCCACAGATTTTATATAATGGATTGCTAAAACTGTGGCAGGGCATGCTGGGACGTGTAGTTCCACAACAGCTGGAGGGCCATGAGTTTGACACCACTGGCTTAGGCACTGATTTTTGTTAATGATTAGCCTTGCGCATGTCCATATCCATGCACAGTCATTCAATATTCGATAGGATTACCAATTTGCGCACCTGCAGGTATTTAACTTATTAGTGGGAACATGAGCCCTTCTGGTCCTGCGTTCATCATTAGTAACATTATATGTAACCCTTCAGCTACTCAGAAAATCTATCACAAGTGAGTGGTGCTTTTAAGCAAAACACCCACTAAGCGCTCCTGAGGTGCCCACGTATGCCGAAATTACGAATGCTTCTGAAAGTTACACCCAGTGCACTCTTTCTCATAGAGTAGTTCAATGTCATTGTGAATGTAATGGTAATCACATTTTACTGCTTTCATCAACACTAGCAGCGGTTTGTGTGTTCGCACTGAGCAAACTGATCACCAGACCATTTAGGGCATATAAAATTGGGCACTATGGCTAATGTTTCCTTTTATATGTTGAAATAAGTGGCTATCTAAGCTAAATAACATATAACCAGTTGCTAAACAGTTCTCGAATAAAATAAAATAAACACAATTTAATAACTTTAATTCTGACATTTTGGCTATTTGTCTTTCAGATACATCACTGCTCAGACTGACACAGAAGTAGAATCGGAAGATGAGCCAGGAGTGGGAAATGTCCGATCTGAACCTGCTAAAGTCAGAGAGGAGGAGTCTGAGCTGCTTTCTCTTCTCCAACGAGCAGATTCCAGCCATAGTGGCTCAGACTCGGAGAAGCAGGAAGGGTTTAGGATGCTGCTCAACAAGCAGGAAAAGGTATTTTAGTAGAAAACTAAACAATACCACTAGTTATAGGATGCCTACCTGGGCTGCATTTGGAAATTTACTTGTTTAGAAAATGCATTTACCCTAAGTCTGTGTTACTGCGAGCACTCACTCCCATGATGGTAAGTTTTGATATGTTCAGAATAGGTGCGCTCTGCATAGCATTATATTCAGTGTTCTTCCCAGAAAGTGGGGGCCTTTGTGCAAAAAATGGGCGCTGACTCACAGGAAATGGACGTGGTTACACAGTAGTACCAATTCACGTTATACCCACACAGTACCCCTTATAGCACACTATGCCTACACAGAAGTACCAATTCACATTATGCCTACACAGTAATGCCCCTTATAGCACACTATGCCTTCACAGTAGTACCAACTCACATTATGCCCACACAGTACATCCTATATAGCACATTATGCCCACACAGTAATGCCCCTTATAGCACACTATGCCTAAACAGTATGGGCCCCTTATAGCACATTATGCCTACACAGTATGGCCTGTTATACCAATTTTTCAATAAAGAAAGGGTCCCTTGCCGATCTGATACTAAACGGGCACTGCCTGCAGCATGGCTTTTTAAGTTACTGTAGTGCAGACTTTTGGGTGCCAGCAAGAAGCTGTGCTGCATCAGGGGACATTTGCTGCATCAGGGGACATTTGCTGCATCAGGGGACGTTTGCAGCTAAGAACTCCAGCAACAAACTCCAAGGTAGAGAAAATCAGCAGTTTTGGAGCTTTCTGCTCAAATGCTGCTTTACAGTACACTCAATAGAAAAGCAAAGGAGCACCGCAAGAAATCCAAGCCCAATCAAGAAAGGGATCGTAGGGAGTACCTGAGGAGGAAAGCACTAACCAAGGGGCTCCAGGGGCTGTAGAGCACAGGCGGAGCCCAGTTGCTGTAGTCAGAAGAGCCACACTGGAGATGGAAGCTTTGGTGGGATTAGACATTAAGCACATACAGTATGAGTACATTGTGTACCTTTGGAAAGAGAGCAGAAGTGTTATTTGGACAAAAAAAGGGTACTGCAGGCTGACATTTTGCTGTGTTCATGGGACACATTTCATGTATGCCTCTATATTGATGTATGTTAGTGTACTATCGATTCCCTGTATACCACATACTGTGCTGTTCTTTCCTGCTGCTCTGTCTGTGTAATGCACAGCCTTGTTTTGTTACACTTTTATTAAACCCTGCAAAGTAAGCTGGCACTATATAAATAAACTTTAATAGCTGATTGTGGAAGACTCTCACTGTAAAAGTGTAAAAGAATAGTATTTGCACCAGGCATACGTCAAACAAGTTGCATTCTTAAGCCTATGGTTGGTATAGAGATAAGGCTTGCAGTGCTAGTAGTAGATTACCCTGTTGGCACATAATATAATGATGTACGGTGTTATCATACACATAAGAGAAAAGTTTGTCAACCGATTTAATAAACATAATATTTTCAATGTGTGATATAATACAGCATAAACTTTATTTATTTTTTTTGCACAATTTTAAAATCAAATAGTAAATGTCTTTACTGCAGCGTCCACATGAAAATGTCAGTAAAGAATAATGTCAGTAGAGAATAATGATTTATGTGCTGTAATGGTCAGTTGGAATGGTCACCATGTAACCCTCCATTAAGAACTGGCACATGTTTTCCTTGTGTATGATGCACTATTGCGAGAGAGGGGGTCTTTAACAATGCATGGGAGCGCGCATTGTTAACAATATTCAATGTACACACTAGAAGATATACTGTAGTAATATATATATTGCTCAAAAAGCCCTTTCTGAGTGATATCTTTTTTACTATGTCCTCTTCCAATCGATCTCATAATCTCAATCGATTATGAAAATGGAATATTAAATATAGATAAGGGGTATTCTTATCCGGAGACTAATTCAGAAGATCTAAAGAAACAAAAAAAAGAAAGATTGCTACTGCTTAGTTATCATAGACATAAACAAAATCCTTCAGCACCTCCTTTTTTCCACTGCGAGGAGCACTGCTAAACCACTGCATGGAAATTGCAGTGTGCGCTAAGTCTGGGGTATTTTTAGAATGTGTGTTTTTTTTTTTTTATTTCAAGCTTGATGCTCCAAATTATTGCAAAATGATGTTATGATCATGAGCATAAAGGGCTTGTCACCATTATAATAGTAACTTTTTTTTTTTTTTAATTACATAAGTACGGACACAAAGTGGAGTTCCTATGGAGACTGGCTCGAGCGTACAGTGACATGTTCTTTCTTACCAGTGATGTTGAAGAAAAGAAGGGGTATGCTTCCAAAGGTAAGATCTATATTCAAATGCAACACACAGTTAAAAGTACTGTTGCACAAATGCATTGTACACAACGGCCAATAGTTTAAAACTGTTTTATTTACATTTAAGCAGAGATATACAAGGTGTGCATGAGATATCCTTTTGTATAGAAAAAGATAGGTATGGAATGCATGCATGCTTTTTTCTGTTTACATCTTGTTTAGTAGACTTATATCCCTTTCACACCAGAAAATACAGGGACTTACCCGGGAATATGGTCCCTAGATCATGCAGGGACATTCCCAGGTTGGCCCCTTTCACAACAGGCTAGTCCCTGCATTTTCTGGTGTGAGGGGGCAGGAGACAGGGTTTGTGGGATGATCGCTTGGCCGGCCTGGGATAGGCTTTGAGCTGTGAGTGAGATGCGGGGGGTGTGCATGCACCTGGGATTGGCCGGACCGGCACCAGTACCCCCACAGACCTGACCTCCCGGGGCACTCCAGCAGCTGTCACTGGGGCTCAGCTAGTGCAGCCCGGGGGCCGGGAGTGTAGTGGAGGGACCGCCCTGTATGTATGTGTCTTGCAGCCTATGGGGAGGAAGATTCCGGGGCCCGTTATGCTGCTGCAGAGTCCGGCACTGAGGTGGGGGTGAGGGGACAGCAATCTCCGCCTCATAGGGACGGGTCCCTGTAGCACGCAGCCGCCTGCACAGACGGATCCCTGCACCAAGCTACGAAGGAGGAGGGTGCCTCCGCTCTGTGAGAGGGTCTTTAAGATTGATGTCCAGCTGCCACGGTGCTCTCTTCCAGCCCATCAAGCCGGGATGCCGGATAAGTCCCTTTCACACCGGGGCTCAGCCAGTGCAGCCCGGGGGCCGGGAGTGTAGTGGAGGGACCGCCCTGTATTTATGTGTCTTGCAGCCTATGGGGAGGAAGATGCCGGGGCCCGTTATGCTGCTGCAGAGTCCGGTGCTGTGGTGGGGGTGAGGGGACAGCAATCTCCACCTCATAGGGACAGGTCCCTGCAGCACGCAGCCGCCTGCACAGCCGGATCCCTGCACCAAGCTAAAGAGCAGGAGGGTGCCTCCGCTCTGTGAGAGGGTCTTTAAGATTGATGTCCAGCTGCCACGGTGCTCTCTTCCAGCCCATCAAGCTGGAATGCCGGGTAAGTCCCTTTCACACCGGCTTGAAGTCCGAGAAGGGCCCGGGAGCAACCCTGCTAGCTAGCAGGTTTGGAATCCTGGCAGATTTACCCTGGAATTTGGGCCAGGAACCTTTCACACCAGAGCTAGTCGTGTGTTGTTCCCAGGCCCAACCCGAGAATTTAGGCTGGTGTGAAAGGGGTATATCAATCCTGGGTCCCCACTGTCGGCTACTTCTCAACAGTTTATCAACGAAAAGGGGGAATTTCTGTACAAATCGGCCTTGCAGGGGCAAATGCAGGATTTTCAGAAGGGGGTTTCCAGAGGGGCGGAGCAAAGCACAGAGATGGACACTTAGGTGACCCAGTATATGCCGGGACAGTTAAGTATTATAGATAGACCAAATATATTTATATATATAAATAATAATAATAATAATAATAATAAAAAAAAATATATATATATATATATATATATATATATATATATACATACATACATACACACACACACACACACACACACACACACACACACATACATACAGGGGCGTCAACAGCAGTGTAGACCCCTGGGCATAGCAATGTATTGGGGCACCTATCGATCCTCCAGCAGTAGGGGTGGGGGAAGCTTTGATGTCCCACGGGTGGTAGGGGGTATTATATCAACCACTCAGCATGTAGAGCCTGGAGCAGTAATTTTCATTAATTACCCCTTTACTGCACAGATGATGGGAGAAGAGGGCATTGGGCTGAATGAAGGGGCCCTGATACATAACTTCCAGGGTGGTAGAGGATGTTTAATACGCAGAGGAGGGGTGTATAGTGGAGTGGGCTTATTATTCATAATTTTCTGGTGGGAGGATAGCTTGCTTGACTGCAGATATCTCCAGTTTCCAGAAATAGATTTCTTAGATTTTAATGCAATTAAAAACTAGAGAATCCCACCTACCAAATGATATTGGGGACTAGGGGATCAAAATTCAGGAGGCAGAGCAATCTGCCAATGAGTATATAAAACTACATACCAGGTGTGTGGAGCTGGAGCAGTAACCAGCTGCTGGAAGGCTAATATCTCTGGTTCTGGGAATAGTAGAGACAAGCTACTAGTGTCCATCAAATGGAGAGAGTCCCAGCTTTTGGAATATATCCTCAGAAAAACTAAGTTAGACAGAACCTGAAATATCTGACTGGGAAGACCAATTAACAGGCTTGGATGAGGACCACTGCTTTGAAGTCAGATATCTCTGGTTCCCAAGGGCCGATTTTTAAAATTCTTGTACCCCTGGAAAGAGGGGACCCTCAGCTTTCAGCCTAGAGTCCTTAGACTTCTGGGGGGGTTTCTGGGTACTCAGAAACCCCCCCTGAGTGCGCTAAATAAACCTACTACTACTACTACTGCCTTGGATTGTCGAGATCCGGCCTTGATCTTGACAGGCCATGCCGTTTTCGCCAAAACGAGCCTGACTGCTTTTAAAGTCAGGTCCCCGACAGCACTGAATAGGCAGCCACCACCATTTCCGTTGATGGAAATAGTAGTGAGGATTGAATACCCCCTTAAGCTGGGTACACACTATGGGATACATTTACTAAGATGGGAGTTCTATTGAAGATGGGAAGTTTCCCATCGTAACCCATACAATTCTATCTGTTACCTTCGAGAAAGTGCTAAATAAATAAGCAGAATCTGATTGGTTGCTATGGACAACATCCCATCAATAGAACTCCCATCATAGTAAATTTACCCCTATGTGTCATTAGGGACAAGACAATTTGTAACAGTAAATCAGTCACGTTGCATACTGTGTACACACTATATGTGTGCTCCCGCAGAGTGGTGACAACATACTCCGTCTTCCATACATGCAGCTCATGTGAGGATATTGTCAATTACAGCATACTCCCGGATCTGCCCACTGACGACATATTGTTGGCTGTTTGGAAGATTGCAAAGTGTGTGTGTGTACTCACTATTGTGCATGAGTTCAAAGGAAATCATTGATGATATGGTCTTGTTTGCACATTGTATAGTGTGTACCCAGCTTCATCTTGATCTGCAGCTGATATTTTTGCAGATATTTTCCCACAGTGTCAGTGACTTTTTCTCACTGTGTAAATAATTAATAAGATTTAAACAAACCCCAAGTGCATTTAGAAGCTGGTGGAAAAATGGGATTAGATTCCTTAATGACATCTCTCAAACTTCCTCCTTCCCCACATTTGCAGACATTCAAACAAAACACCCTATCCCTCATAAATATTTCTTTCAATATCTTCAAATCAGACATTTTCACTCCGCAGTTAAAAATCAAGTCACTGCTAGGCCACTCTCTCCTATAGAACACATAGCCTTTAGTAAAGCACCTGCAAAAGGTCTAATTTCATCTCTATATCTTTCTCTATTACCTCAGACTTCTAATATTAATGATTCGTATGTGAAGGCTTGGGAATCTGATTTAGGTGAAACACTACAAGATGAAGAATGGTCTGAAATTTATTCTAACGTTGCCTCTAGTTCTTTATGTGTAAAGCTGAAAGAAAATGCTTATAAGTTACTCTATAGATGGTATTATGTCCCAGTTAGACTTAATAAAATGAATGCGGATATATCCCCTATATGCTGGAGATGTAAAAAATCGGATGGCACCTTTTTACATATCTGGTGGGACTGCCCGGTTTTGTCTCCTCTTTGGCGGAAGCTGGCTACCTTAGCTAACTCTATCCTATCTTTGCAAGTTCCATTTAAGCCTGGCTATTTCCTCCTCTCTATGGATATCCCAGAAACAACTCGTGCTAAGAACAAATTGTTCACTCACATGGTTCTGGCGACCAGAACTTGTATTGCAGGTCACTGGAGATCTTCAGCTGTACCGTCTCTGGATGAAATAACTGCTAAGATCTGGCATATTCATTCAATGGAGTACATAACTAGTATCTTAAAATGTTCTTCAGCAAAATTTATCAAGATCTGGGAACCCTGGACCTTGTATTTCAATATACCCCCAGCCTTCCACTAGAAAAACCAGTCGGGTAGGAACCCCTTCTTTCCGCCCCCCCCCCCCCCCCCCTCCCTCTTTTCTTCTTCTGGTTTTCCTTCTCTCTTTCACCCACCTTTTCTTTCTTTCTCATTATGGTTTCTGTAACTTATAACAGTATTTTTATGTAATTTTATAAGTGTATGTATGCATGGATATGTATATATAGAAGTAGATGTATGTATCTATGTATGTATGTATGTGTGCGTGTATATGTGTATATATATATAGTTTATGTATGTATGCATTTATGTATGTATGTATGTATGTATATATATCTTGTATTATTTATATCTGTTTATAAGTATTATATAATATCACCCTTAAAACCAAAAAGAGATGCCTCTATATTTGGTCCAGGTTGTCGAACCTTTACATAGTTCCTTCAATATTGTATTGATTGTACTCATTTGGACCGTTATAATGTCTTTATATCTTACATTCTTTTTATGTTTTTCATACATGTATCCTTGGCATCTCATTAATAAAATTTGTATTAAAAAAAAAAAAAAAAAAAAGATTTAAACAAACCTTAAGTTATGAATCCAAACTGATTGAGTGAACAGTATAAATCTAAGAACACAATATATGGGCATTGATCAAATTGCTACAGATCTGAGCCCAAAATGGTTAGCAATCCTGATCCACATACAGATGGAGCCCCTGTCAACTTTGCTCGGCGCCCGCCAGAACCTCCCCTCTGGCGAGCACCGGCGGACAGAGACTCCATTGAACTGGGACGCGCGTGCGTCTCACACACACACGTGTCCCAGTCTTTCGGCAGCGGGGCAGCGGCATCCTGCCCGTCTCCAATTCAGGGAGATGGGCTGGGTTAAGGGAAGGGGGGTTTAGGGGAGGCGGCGGTCGTCGGCGGGGAGATCCGTTGTCATGGGGTGCGCGAGCGTCTCGTGCGCACGCCTTCCCTGGCGGGGGCTGGCGATGATTTCGACAGCCCCTGCCTTAATGAGCCAGGCTCATCAGTATAACTGGGTTTTACTGGAATTTAGTCAGGCTTCTATAAAAAATCCATTTTTTTCCATGACCATCAACTACAATATACAGTAGTCACTGTAGCTGACCACCAATTATTGGATCAGTCAAATTTGATCACCCACATGGTCACCAACCATAGTAAAAGCAACTGGGTTCTTGCCTTAGCCAGAATATTGTAACAACATTTTGGTCATACATAATAATAGACCAGATGTTTTCTAGCGGCTCCTATAACCGTTCCTGCTGACATACTTCTTATCCGCGACAGGCTTTACTGGGCATGTTCGAGCTCTAGCTACTTAAGCAAGATCTCAAGTGTAGCCCGGAGCCGGCAGCAGGCGCAGCACTGTCCCTGTGCTGGGGATAGGGCATTGCCTCACTCCAGCTGTCAAAGTTGATAGCTGCAGGGGTTCATACATGTGCCCTGCATATTGGCCTGCTATTATTTATTTATTTATTTAGATTTAGATAGCAGGGGCGCATATCACCCCTGTCATTTAGCGCACACCGCCTCCTTCTTACGTGGGGGAGAAGTGATATCAGTGCACATAACATGCCCTGATACCCCTTCTGCCCCATAACGCTGCATCAAACATCTGCCCCGATGTTTGTTTTTTCATTCCTTTTAGTGCATGCATTTCTGCGAGTATACAGAGGTGTTTAAAGCCTTCTAAAAGTGGACAAGTGTAGACGTTGCCCAGAGCAACCAGTCAGCTTCTATGTATCATTTTATAGCATGTATTTGATAAATGGTAACTAGAAGCTGGTTGGTTGTGATTGGCAAATTCTCCACTCTTTAGTAGGCTTGTAACATCTCCCTCTATTATGTTATGTTCTTGAATAGACATAAAAACATTTTTTATTGTTTGTATGTTTTTTAAATGTTTAATTTCCTAAATTCCTATATATTTAAAGTACTGTAGAGGCATTACAGGGCATGGTGACACCTGCTGCACACTTTCTATATGGGGTTTCCGGGAAGGTTGCGCCGTGGACTAAAGGTGGTCACCTAGCTGCAAAAGTATGGGTACACTGCCAGTACCTGTGATAGTGCTAAAAAGGGGGGGAGGTTACACCTTGCGGTGTCACTTTTGCGCTCTGGGGACCCTTGTGAATATACAAAATAAACTCTTTATGGCTATAAGAAGTTAACAAACATGAGTGAAGCGTTATCTTTTCAAAATAAATAACATTTATTTCCTCTACCTCCCCATGGCAGCATACTTCTGGGTTTCCGCCCCCTTGGGTAGATATCTGAAAGGAACAAAAAAAGACACTGCCCCCCTATATAAGGGACCGCCCTCCTAGGCTCTGTGTCTTTTTTTCCTTTCATGGGTAGATGGATGGCTTACCCTGCGGAGATCAGGAGGGCTGGTTCCTCTGCCCAGTGCAGCTGTGAACTTAGCGTATCGTGTCTGGGACCCCCGCCATCAAGTGTGGTCTGGGACGTCCGTCTGCTGTAGCTCCCTGCCGCCCAGTGCGTCCATGGGAGAAGGTGCCCGGCGAGGTGTGCGGCGTCTGAAGCCGCAGGCTGAAGCCGGTAAGCGCGGCGTGTACATGGGGCGCGTCATCAGACGGCGCCCGGAAGCGGAGGTGGCGTCTGACGTCACGGGGATACACGCACGCCGGGCATGGAGTTAAAACTAGTCTGCAAACAGTGGAGGTTGCTGCAGACGTGTTCTGAGACCAGCAGACGAGGTAAGGCCCTGTGGAAGCAGCAGCGCTGCTAGGGCAATGGCTGTTCTTACGGAAATGATACTAAGTGTATGAATTTTTCTATTAGAGTACAGCGTATTGTGAAAGTGTCATTATGGAAGAGGACAGGAAGCAGCCTGCGGATGCAGGGTAAGCCAGGAATTATTGGAGCATTAGTGGAACATACTTCTTGTTGTTGTTGGAGCATACAGTTAGTGACTTGGCGTTTACTTATACAGGGCAGGACCCAGTAAAGAAAAAACGGAAGGGAAAGCCAAGTATAAAAAATTGCATACAGCAAAGTGTGTATTATGCAAAAGAATTTTACCTGAGAAATGTTCAGGTTCTACATGCAACAAGTGTGAGGGGACACAACAGATGGGATTACCCCAAATGACGGAGCTGGTCTCACTGTTAAAAACAGCATTAGCTGACACGTTTATGGCAAAAAAGGAAAGTACTAAGGCTTCTACAAAAAGGAGAAGAGTAGTACTCTCTGATTCAGATGACCCAGAGGAAGGGCCTGCAGCTAGACCAGAGGAGGAAGCAGAAGAGGGGGAAGTGTTTCAAGAGAAAGAAGAAATTGACTTCAACCCAGATCTGTTAGAAAGTCTGTTGTGTCTCATTAATAAATCCCTGAATATTGAGGATACACAGGAAGAAGGAAAACTTCAAGATTTACTGTTCAAAGATAAAAAGAAAAAGGGGAAGCAGTTTCCTTTATCAATACCTCTGAAAGAGATAGTGGAGGAAGAATGGCTTCACCCCGATAAAAAAGTACCTGTACCCATAAGAGTACAAAAAATGTACCCGTTTAACCCTGAAGAGGTTAAAACATGGGAGGAGCCACCAAAGGTGGACGCAGCGATTGCTCGCATATCAAGAAAGACAACACTGCCGTTAGAGGACGCTAACGTATTTAAGGATTCGATGGAACGCAAAATAGAAATGAACCTGAGGAAGCAGCACGTGACGTCTGGTGCAGCAATCAAAGCGTCATCAGCCATGGCTATTACGTCTAGGGTCCTAAGGTCATGGGTTCAGGACCTGGAGTCGGATATGCTAGATGGAATTAAAAGGACGGAACTGATGAAAATGGTACAGAACATTCAGATGGCGGTAGAGTTCCTGTGCGATGCCTCCCTAGATGGGGTACGGCTGGCAGCAAGATCCAGTGCAAACAACATAGTGACAAGGAGAGCGCTCTGGCTGAAGCCATGGGCGGCGGATAATCAATCAAAAAATAGATTACTATCTATTCCCTTCCAGGGCAAATACCTATTCGGACAGCAACTGGACGAAATAATTACAAAAATATCGGGTGGTAAGTCCGTATGGCTACCCCAAGATAAGGCGGTAAGAAGAGGACAGTTTAACAAAAACTTCAGGTACTCTACAACAGATTATAAAGAAGCCAAAACATATAGACCAGGTCGTAGTTTCAGGAGGCCCTGGTTTGGGAATAGAAGTACTTTTCGTGGCCAAAGAGGCAGAGAAGGCCGCTTTGCCTTTCGTCAGACACAATGACGCCAGACAGAGGGTTGGCGGCAGACTGATACATTACAAACAAGTCTGGTGCCAATCAACCCAGGACAGGTGGGTATTAGAAGTCGTGTCTTCAGGCTACAAAATAGAGTTTACCAAACTGCCGGGAGACTGGCTGGAAGAGTCACCTGTCCCAAGCAACTGGGAAGAAAGATCAGCATTATTAAGCAGTCTACAGGTCATGATAGACCAAGGTGTGGTAAAAAGAGTACCAAAACATCAAGAAAACCAGGGATGGCACTCAAGGTTTTTTGTGGTGAAGAAGGCATCAGGGGGTTTCAGGACAATACTAGACCTGAGAAGGTTGAACACTTTTGTCCACACAAGAAAATTCAAAATGGAATCGATCAGAAGCATTCTTCCGGACATAGAGAAAGGAGCCTATCTAACAACGATAGACTTAAAGGATGCTTACCTGCATATTCCGATATTTTTAGGGCACCAAAAATACCTGAGATTCAGACTAAAAGGAAGAACTTATCAGTTCATGTCTCTACCATTCGGCCTATCAACATCACCAAGAACCTTCACAAAGGTATTAGTGGTGCTGGTAGCCAACTTGAGAATTCAGGGGGTGTCGATATGGCCATACCTGGACGATCTTCTTATTATGGCAAGATCAGAGGTTCTGTCAGCTCAGCACACAAAACTGGTGCTAGACTATCTAAAAAAGCACGGCTGGTTGATAAATTATCAAAAAAGCCACCTCGAACCCGCACAAAAAGTGATATACTTAGGAATGGTTTTAGATACACAATCTATGCGTGTGAAGCTGACAGAAGACAGACGTCAGAAGCTGATCAAGGAAGTAAGAAAAATGTTAAAAGAAAACATAAGTCATACAGAGGAGTGTATGCGAGTGCTAGGCCTTATGTCGTCAGCAATAGAGGCTATACCATGGGCAAGGTTCCACATGCGGGCATTACAAGGATGCTTCCTAGAACAATGGAATGGAGAAGAAAAAGACAAGAGGCAAAAAATCTTTCTATCAAAAGAGGCAAAAGCAAACCTCAGATGGTGGAACAACATGGAGAGACTAAGTCAAGGGAAGTCGTTTGCAACTCAGACACAGATTATAGTAACCACGGACGCCAGCAAGCAAGGCTGGGGGGCCGTGTGCGAACAACGGATGGCACAGGGAGAATGGAATATAGAAGCAAGCCGGAGCCATTCCAATATAAGAGAGATGATGGCTGTACTGATGGCATGCAAAAAATTTCAGAAGTTACTAATCAACAAGGAGGTTGTGATAAGATCGGACAATCAGTCTGTTGTGACATACCTGAACAAACAGGGGGGAACGAGGAGCAAAGCCCTGATGATGGAGGCAGCGAAGGTACTACAATGGGCAGAGAGTCATGTGGTAAACCTCAAGGCTGTATTCATTGCAGGGAAGGAAAATCGGCTAGCCGACACCTTAAGCAGGAGCAGGATAGCCCCAGGAGAATGGGAGCTGTCACCAAAGGTGTTCGAGGCAATTGTGAAGAGATGGGGCCTACCACAAGTAGATCTTATGGCGACAGAGAAGAATGCGAAGGTGCCTTGTTACATTTCCAGGCACTGGGAACCAGGATCATGGAAGGTAGATGCCCTGACGGAAAGGTGGGAGATGAAACTAGCATATGTCTTCCCACCATTTCCGGTTATTCACAGGCTAATCAGCAAGATAAGCAGAGAAAAATCCAGGGTGATCGCGATTCTACCATACTGGCCGAGGAGAGCGTGGTTTGCAAAACTAACTCAAACGGCGATAGACGAACCATGGATACTGCCAGATTACAAGGACCTAATACAGCAGGGCCGGTATTATCAAAGGCAGCCAGAAAACTGGAGGCTAACGGCCTGGTTGTTGAAACCAGGACATTGAGAAGAAAGGGTTTTTCGGAAAAAGTGGTGAATACACTTTTAAAAGCGAGAAAATATTCAACATCCAGTGTATATTACAGGACATGGAGGAAATATATATACTTCTGCAGAGCAGGGGGCAAAGATGAGAGAAGAATAAATACAATTCTGGAGTTCCTACAAACAGGATTGGAAAAGAACCTATCAGCGAGCTCTCTGAGAGTACAGATATCGGCACTAAGTGCTATCCTGGATCTGAAAATTGCAGACAACAGATATATTCAAAGATTCGTGCAGGCAATAAAAAGGATCAGGCCAGTGTTCCATAACCCGCTGGCACCCTGGGACCTTAACATGGTCCTGAATGTGCTGACGGAGGCACCCTTTGAGCCGTTAGAAGAGGTGCCCTTGAAGATGCTCACCATCAAGGTAGTCTTCCTTGTCGCAATTACTTCGGCTAGGAGAGTCTCGGAGTTGCAGGCGCTATGGGCGGAGGAGCCGTTCCTCAACTTCTTCGAAGATAAAGCAGTATTAAGGACAAACCCGCATTTTTTACCAAAAGTTGTTTCAAAGTTTCATATGAATCAGGAAATAATATTACCGTCCTTCTGTAAGAACCCAGCAAACTCCAAAGAGGCAAGGCTGCATAATTTGGATGTAAGTAGAGCATTAAAAATATACCTAAAAAGATCAGAGGCCTGGAGGAAGTCAAAGAGACTGTTTGTGCTTACAGAAGGGATAAAAAAGGGTCTAGGAGCAACAAAAATGACGATATCCAGATGGATAAGGGCATGTATATGTGAAGCCTACAAGATTAGGAAATTAGATCCTCCAGTGGGGCTAAAAGCTCATTCTACGAGAGCGCTAGCAGCATCGTGGGCAGAAAAAGGGGCGGCGTCACTGGAAGAAGTGTGTAAGGCAGCATGCTGGTCCTCGTCACACACGTTCACCAAGCACTATAGGGTGGACGTGGCGGCTACTGAAGATACAAAACTAGGAAGAAGAATTCTTAGTGCAGTAATTTAAAAAAAAAAAAAAAAGGAGGAGTAGAAGAGAAGTAGTACTCATAAGAAAGACTTGGAGCACACTGTAGATACGGTGAAAGAAACCAGTATCCTTTTTCCTTTTTACATTATATTACTATGCCCTCCCAGTGAAGAAAACTGCTAGGGTAGACCCAGAAGTATGCTGCCATGGGGAGGTAGAGGAAAGTACAGATTATTACCTGTTAATAGGCTTTCCTCTACTCCACCATGGCAGCCGTTTTCCCAGCCCTGAACTAAAGGGTTGAGTGTGTTATTTAATATGAATAATTATATGAGTTAAGCTTGTAAAATGAAAGACACAGAGCCTAGGAGGGCGGTCCCTTATATAGGGGGGCAGTGTCTTTTTTTGTTCCTTTCAGATATCTACCCAAGGGGGCGGAAACCCAGAAGTATGCTGCCATGGTGGAGTAGAGGAAAGCCTATTAACAGGTAATAATCTGTACTTTAATTTCTGCATAATATATGTGGTATCCAAACAGTAACAACAATAAAAAAATAAATAACAATAAAAAATGATTATTAATAAGAAATGAAAAAAAGATGATGATAAAAATGTCCAAGTAAAAAATGATGTAAACACACTTATTAGAATGTGTTATGGCAAGATTTCTAAGCCTAATACCGGTACACACATACGCAGGGTAGGTGGGGTATGGGATAACACACAGGGGTTATGCCTTTTGGTGTGATCACACTGGTTTTCTGTCTGGCTGAAGGTTAATTTTTGTAGTCTTCAACCAGGATGCCGCTGTGGGCTGATATTAGAAGGCACGCAAGCACCTGGAACCGCCGATCACGCCTCACCTTAAATAGAGGTCAGTCGACGGAAGTCTGCCGGCAGACGTTTCCACGTTCATCTCCCACTTCTGGAAGAGGTAATATCAGCCCACAGCGGCATCCTGGTTGAAGACTACAAAAATTAACCTTCAGCCAGACAGAAAACCAGTGTGATCACACCAAAAGGCATAACCCCTGTGTGTTATCCCATACCCCACCTACCCTGCGTATGTGTGTACCGGTATTAGGCTTAGAAATCTTGCCATAACACATTCTAATAAGTGTGTTTACATCATTTTTTACTTGGACATTTTTATCATCATCTTTTTTTCATTTCTTATTAATAATCATTTTTTATTGTTATTTATTTTTTTATTGTTGTTACTGTTTGGATACCACATATATTATGCAGAAATTAAATAAATGTTATTTATTTTGAAAAGATAACGCTTCACTCATGTTTGTTAACTTCTTATAGC
This sequence comes from Crinia signifera, assembly GCF_055691185.1. NCBI lineage: Eukaryota > Metazoa > Chordata > Amphibia > Anura > Myobatrachidae > Crinia > Crinia signifera. Next base: position 75,617,160 of record NC_139219.1, on the reverse strand, counting down.
CATAAAGAGTTTATTTTGTATATTCACAAGGGTCCCCAGAGCGCAAAAGTGACACCGCAAGGTGTAACCTCCCCCCCTTTTTAGCACCTGCTGCACACTGCATTAACACCCCCACCATTATTTATTATTTATTAGCAGTTTCTTATATAGCGCACACAGATTCCGCAGCACCATGCAGTAGGAGTGGCTGTACAGAAAAGGGTTGTGGCCTAATTGAAATGTGCAGATGCCCCTTTTTCGTCACTTCAGGAGCATGTCCAGCATTCCCAAAGATGGGGATTTCTGCAGTGCCAGCTCCTTATCTATGACAAGAGCAGAGTACTGCAGAAGAGCAGGGCCGGACTGGCCATCTGGCACTTCTGGCAAATGCCAGAAGGGCCGATGGCCTTGTGGAACAATTTTGTGCATGGGTGAGGAGGATGTCTGGTCTCTCCAGCGTCATCAGCAGCAGCCCGTCACCCCTCGCAAGCCGCCTCCAATGTGCAGTATGTAAGGACGCGAGGAGTCCTGCTCACTGGAAAATGAGCTGTGCCCGGCAATGCTAGCGGCTCCACACTCTGCATCCCGCTGCTCCCCCTACGCTGCCTCACAAGTACAAAAGAGAGTTTGACAGGACTACCCTGTGCTCCTTTCCGGGACCCGCCATCTGGCTCCATCTGCTATTATAGTGTGTATATGTTGCTGCAGCCGGGGACGGGACGTTGGGCAGCCGCACTTTCACCCAAACCCACAGGCTGATTGTGGTGATACTGGCTTTGCCGCTGGATACACAAACTAGAATCCGTGCAGATGTATATTCATCACCCTGCTTGCTCCTAACAGCCACTACAGTCTGCACCCGCTTGCCCAGTTGTTGATTACACAGGGTGGAGATTCATGCTGCATGGCATTGATAGAGAAACTTAATTCCTGATGTGTAGATTGTGAGCCTTGAAAATTAACACCATGGGGCCAACCTGCAGCTGAATACTCGTGACCCCTGAGGGGACGGAGAACCCCGTTATTTGGCACCCAGTGCCAGCCCCCCTCAATAGTCAGATACAAGACTCTGTTTGAGGAAAAGTAAGGTTGGACACTTGAAATATATGCCCTATGCTTCCCTGACCTACTGGACCAGAACTCTCTGGGTAAGTCCACGCACATAATGGGCATTACAGTGTGCGGCAATGTTTAATGGGCATAACGGTGTGTTCCATAATGTGTAATGGGCATAACGATGTGTTCCATAATGTGTAATGGGCATAACGGTGTGTTCCATAATGTGTAATGGGCATAATGGTGTGTTCCATAATGTGTAATGGGCATAACGATGTGTTCCATGATGTGTAATGGGCATAACGGTGTGTTCCATAACGTGTAATGGGCATAACGGTGTGTTCCATAATGTGTAATGGGCATAATGGTGTGTTCCATTATAGTAATGGGCGTTACGGTGTGTTCCATAATGTGTAATGCCTCCTTTTTTTGATGCCATGCCTCCTTTCCATGTGGCCGCGCCCCCTTTGGAAGCGTGGCTTTGCCGCACAAGTGTCCCACCTTCTGCAAGTGGGCCTGGGTGCTCAAAATGCCTGGGCCGATTTTCTAGTCCCAGTCCGGCCCTGCAGGAGAGTAACACTCTGCAGCACCCAGCTCATGTCACTGCAGAAGAGCCGGTATTTGGGTGGGGTGCAGGTACAGTACATGAGGTGAGGAATTGATGGACTAACAGGGATGTTAAATGTTTGGCTGTTCTGGGGCTGCACATCCCAGCATGCCCTGCTGCAATTTTAGCATTCCCTAATCGTAGCACTGTGGCAGAGCATGCTGGGATGTTTGATTGCGCATCGGCTGGGGGAATATTGAACCCACTGGACTAGAAAATAAAAACTTTTCAACTTCAATATAACTACGTTTGTGTCCATCGAGAACGGCAATACTATAAATAACCCCTTAGCTTAGTCAGATCTGGGCGCAGGCACCTCCTGACATTTGGCCTATTAAATTTGGACAAAAAGCGCCTTCTATGCCCTGATATGCCCAATTCCAGCCGAGCCCTGTCCCTTAAGAAAAACCCTAATTGTGCAAACAACGTACAAATAAAAATAACAGCACAGTCACTTTATTCCTGATGAATGGACAGCATATGTATGCTGAAAGGGAAACAGCCCATGGCTACACCCTAATATCCCCAATCGCTAACAATAACACCCTAATGTGCATATTGGTTGGGCTATAAGGCTCTTATCTGCCTTCAGATTCTGTTTCTATATTATTGGATATCTGTTTTCCAGAGTAGTTTAGCGCCATCTGCTGTCATGTTTTAGTTATTACCAACATTTTATTAGCTTTTCAAGTCAGAGATTTTTTTTTACTTGAATAGGAAATGTTTGCATATTAAAAAAATATATAAATCATAAAAAAAATTGTAAAATCCGAATAATGATAAATCTTGGATTACAAAAGCATGTAGTAATTTTGTACAGCACAGGTTCTTAAATGTGGTCCTCATGACGCTGCACAGTTGAAGTCTCAACACAGAATCACAATTGAATTATTATCTTCAAGCAAGCTTATTAGTGTGTGTGTGTGTGTGTGTGCGTACATGGGCTGGTCGCGGTGCTAGTCCAGGCCACCCACCCGGTAGCTCCGCCCCTTTTCGGCCAGTCAAACCTTTGTTCCGGCAGGTCCCGATTTAGGTAATAGGAAAATTGGGAGGTATGCAATCCTCACAGCAACCATACCAATAGTTTTCACTGGGGACAGTATGTAACAATGGCCCTTATTCTGGTTGGTGCGGATATGTCCGCGTGCGTTCGTTCCGCCGATGTTTTGTGTTTGCGCATGTGCAGAGGCATATCTGCGCATGTGCGAAAGGGACATACGTCCAAATTCCGCATGAATTGTTTACACTACGAACACGGGGAGGAGAGGGGCGTGAAGGGCTGTTTGGCCTCATTAACATATGCATACGCCCCGCGTTTCATGGGCGTTCCCATGAAAACGCTGGGCGTACGTATGGTAATGCGGCCGTGACGCACGTGTAGGGGGCGGACATATGACATTGCCGGATGTCAGCTGCCCGCCCAGATCCCTGCTTTTGCACGGAGAAATGCCCGTGTGGTCTGAGCTCGCGGGAGCTGCCTGACCACTCGGTCCTGCATTCGATGGTATGCGACCATCGAATGATGGGGGGGGGTTCCCAGAGATGGAGGAGGTGTATACATGAGAAATCCACTCGTGCTCCGTGCGGTCAGTGGCTTACCGCATTCGGACGGAGTGAGCGATCCGTACGGAAGGCGGGGTTTAGGACGCACGGTCCTGGCCGCATATTCGGCTCCGGCCGCACAGACCAGAATAAGGCCCAATGTCTGCACTGTGTAGCTTTCCCTATCTTACATGTGTAAGTTGAACCATGCTTCAGATAGCGTAAACCAATTCACTTTAATTAGGTAATCTTGCAATCTGCAGCTGGTTAGCTGAAGCTATTTGCGGTTCAAATTGCGATATTTTTGCATTGCACATGTGCAGGGATATAGGAACATATGCAAAGTTTCCTGGCAGGGGTCCAAACTCAGAGGTAAAATAATCTCATATGTGAACACTTTAAGGTGCCCATACACGGCACGATGCGCACCGTGCGTTTTAAACTAGATCGCATTGCATCTAGTTCAAAACCCATACAATGCAATCTAGTTCAAAGAGTACGGGCAGCACATACTTTATGTGCTGTGCGATATGATGTGCGTGGGAGCGCGCATCACATTGCATCGCACCCATACATCGAACTGTGTATGGGCACTTTTACATCTTACTGATCCATTGAAAATATAGTTTACCATTATATTCATATATTTTGTAGTAGAAAAGTTAAGAAAAACTACTCATGCTTAAAAGGTACTAATTGCCATTTATAAAAAAAAAAACCTTTGATTTTTGCCATGTTCACACTGCCAGCTTTTACCCAACATTTTAATGCCGGAGACTGCAGCACTAGACCCCGATGTCACTGTTAAGGCAAATTCGCGGGTGAAGCAGTTCTACCCGATAATTTGCCTTTTAACGTGGTTTTTTTTTTTTTTTGCAGTGTGAACGGGTCAACCTGTATCTGCATACCCGGGTCTTCAACCCGGTAAAAAGCAGGGTTGAGACCTGGGAATTTCTACACGGGTTGAACAGTTCACACTGAAAAAAAAACCTGTGTTAAAAGGCAAATTACCGGGTCGACATGCTAGACCCGGGAATTAAAAAAGGAAAAAGAAAGTAGCGCTCACCAATGAGGAATTAAAGTAAAAAACATTTAATATACATATAAATCACAATCTAAATAAATTTACATGGACATATACATGAATAAAAATCGAATTCACGGCCCTTTGTTAGCCACTGTGTGGATATTGGTTAGGATCCGCTCCTATATTACCGCCTGAAAATGTTGTACCAATTTTGGACAGTACAGTTCTTAAGGGGGAGTAGGTTAACTTTCCACTGGATTCAAAAAGTTTTTTTTTTTTAGGGTAGATATAATTACCACTGCGGGTCACCATGGAGTCTTGTATCCATTTAGGATTGCGTAAATAGCTGTGATCTCTGTTGGGTGAAATAGATTTATCTTTCTCCGCTTTAAGAATCACAATGGTTGTGGAAAGAGGTGGGTATCTCCCAATGAGCAGTTCTCCAAGGATAAGGAGATGAAGGCGGCTGGTTGGGTCCAAAAAGTGCACAGTGCAACGATGGCAGTTGGGGGCCTGAAGGGTAGCAGCTTCCAATGCGTTTCACTGCCTCTAGGGACAGCTTTTTCAAGGATCCTTGAAAAAGCTTTTTGAATCCAGTGGAAAGTTAACCTACTCCCCCTTAAGAACTGTACTGTCCAAATTTGGTACATCATTTTCAGGCGGTATTATAGGAGCGGATCCTAACCAATATCCACACAGTGGCTAACAAAGGGCCATGAATGAGATTTTTATTCATGTATATGTCCATGTAATTTTATTTAGATTGCAATTTATATGTATATTAAATGTTTTTTACTTTAATTCCTCATTGGTGAGCGCTACTATCTTTTTCCTTTTTTATTCCTTAACCTAGGGACCTACTCAGTCCTTCAAGTAGCAGCTCCATTTTGACCCTACACCCCACGGCAGCGCCCATCTGACCGCCCTAGGGTGGTCCTCTGTTTGCTAGACCCGGGAATTGCCTAGAAGTGAGAACGGGGTATTAGAAGAAAAAAATCAACATTTAATTGCTACTTTAATAACTAAATAAGGTAAAATATGCCATATCAGTATTGTGTTTTAGTGAATACATAGCATCTATTTATATATATATATATATTTTTTTTTCTATCCCTTCAGGAAAAAATGTTGCTGGGAAGGCAATCCAATTAGATGACTCAAGTGCTGGTAGCCACAGATGGTAGGTAAATATTTTAATGAATGCAACTATTCCAGTTCTGCATTGATTGAGATGTACAAAATGTCATTAGTATTTACGGTATTCAACACTGTGCACTACAGTATATAAATCCTGAAAGCAATTCTGACAAGATCTGTGCATATATACTGCATACTTGCCTACCTGACCTTCTCCATGCAGGAGAAAATGTTCCTGGACTTCTCTGGTAATGTATGATTGCCATCACTTGTGGGGAGCTGAGTAAAGGTGTTTCACCACAGGTGCTGGCAATCATAGATTACCAGGGAAGTCCAGGAGCAGAGCATTGTAGACGTCTTCAGTGTTACTAATATATGTGGCTGAGCATATTTTACTGACACCTTTAGCTCAGGGTTGCCTACCTGACCCTCTCCTTCAGGGAGAAAATGCTCTGTTCCTGGACTTCCCTGGTAATGTATGATTGAGGCGGCGGTACGCGTCCTACGACCTTTTCATACCCCCACTATCCACGTCGGCGTGGAGTTGAGAATAGAATAGTGTGGCAAGCGGACGCGGATACCTTCACAGGTAAACGCGTCCCTTCGCAGGCTTCACAGGTATCCGCGTCCCCTCGCGGGGCTCACTGCGCTCGCCACGCTTCGGGCTCGGTGGCTCGCTGCGCTCGCCACACTATTCTATTCTCAACTCCACGCCGACGTGGATAGTGGGGGTATGAAAAGGTCGTAGGACGCGTACCGCCGCCCCTCGCGGGCTCGCTGCACTCGCCACGCTTCGGGTTCACGTTGATCGTGGGGTGGCGTTAACAATTGTGGGGGCCATTTCACACTTCAGGGTGGCTATTTGGCCTCTGTGGGCCATTTAACATTGTTTCCTATGGAAAAATCGGGTCAATTGAGGCATTGAACAGAAAAATCGGGTCAACTGAGACATTTAACATTGTTCCCTATGGGAAATCGCGGGCATCGTGTCGGTCGCGTCGCACCCGATTTTTTTAGTGCATTCAATGCCCGCGATGGGCGCCGTGATAAGTAAAGAGTACCGTGTTTTTCATTGAAGTTTTTTATTGAAGTCTTTTAAGAAAGCAATAAGGGAAGGGAAATACTTTTTGATAAATAGAGACTTCCGTTGTTTATGTTTGGACATCAGAGTGAAACAGGAAATTAATAAGTGAGATATATGCCACATCTAGTTCACTTGAAACCCATAAAATTCAGCACTGTGAGAAGTCCTGAAAACATTTAGAAATGTTTCTGTCCTGTGTATAGTTTACAGTTGAACTATTTTTTTGGGATGGACAAACAGCAGCAGGATTCAACATTTTTAGCGCTCAATGTTTTTTCTTGGTCAATTTTGTCTGTATGCTTGACTGAAATACCTGTCTATAGCTTGCATGTCACAGACTTCCTGACAAATCCAGGCCATATTAAATATCATAGCTGTTCTGTTTGATCTAGTCGCCCTCTCAAAAAATTAAACAAAGCACAAAGGATCTCATCTTGCATGCATCAGTGTGTATTCTACGTAAGGCAAGTGTATGAACTATATTTATGAAACAAAGCCTTCATGAAGCTTGTAATTATCGGTGAACGCATGCTGCACAAGATCTAAGGCGCCATATTTAATGTCTAATTTATTTTACAATTAGCTATACACTATTGTGAAAGCACTGCGGATTTATTATTGAAGCACATGGAAAGCATACGTCACAACTTTCAATCCTTTAGAGGGGATTAAACAAATATCAGAGAAGTATTGTTTACTTGCAATAATTAGATTGAAATTACAATGATCTGTTCTGTATTGTACTACTGTATTTGGGAACTTTTCAAGTGTCAATACATGGTCTTACTGTATGTATGAAATATGTTGTAGGTGCTATAACTCTATTGATATGGGAAACCTGTATTGCTGTGGATGTACGAATTAAATGTTCCCAGCAAGCCCAGTCAGAGTGAAACATTTGGGTGTGGTATGACCGACGGTCGGGATCCTGATGGTCAGTATACCAACATCGGAATCCCGGCTGCTGGTGCACCGACAAGGGGTAGAGTGCAAAAAATTCCTAAATGTGGGTTGTGGACCCCACGAGGGAATATAGCCATTGTCGGTCAGGATTAAAATATAGAAGCATAGAATTTGCCAATGGTGGGGGTGGCTGGTTGTCAGACCACTGGTTTAATGTGCTGCTTGGGTGCACAAGTGGCACAGCTCCAAATTCCAGACACCGCCGCGCACCTGTCCGGCGGGGGGCCGTCAGCAGGACCTGACCAGAGATCAGATGATGTCAGCTCAACACTGGAGAAGCGGTTGCGGTTGTGAGTACTGTGTGCACAGTGTAGCTTAGCCGGGAATCAGAGGGTATCAGCCCAGTTAATGAAAAGGCGGCTGCAGCACCATATGCACGGGGACCCGCTGTTGGTAAATAGCAAATAATAGGGAGCACAATGTTGCATTCATTTCCCACGGTTTTACCAAGGTGCCAGGTGTAGTGTGGATCCTCAGACGTGTTTCGCTGCGCTAAGGGGCAGCTTTGATTTCAGGATCTTTATTTGGTACTTGTTTCCTAGCACGGCGCCTCCGCGATCAGATTTTTTAATGTACAAGCATCCTGATGGGTGCTTTTTAATGTTAAATGCACCCCCATTGGCAACGCCACCCCCACTATCAACGCCAAACCGAAGCGTGGCGGTACGCGTCCTCCGACATTTTCATACCCGCACTATTCACGTTGGTGTGGAGTTGATTTTAGATAGTGTGGCGAGTGCAGCGAGGCGAGCACAGTGAGCCCTGCAAGGGGACACGGATTACTTTACATGTATTGCGGCTTGCTTCGCTCGCCATGCTTCGGTCTCGGTGGCTCGCTGCGCTTGCCACACTATCCAAGATCAACTCCACGCCGACGTGGATAGTGGGGGTATGAAAAGGTCGGAGGATGCGTACCGCCGCCCCTCATGTAATCAAGGCCAGCAACAGAAACCTAGGGGCCTAATACACTAATATTTCTGGGGACCGTCCCCTCTCAAACTCTAGTAGTAATGTGGAGTGGGGAGGGAGGATGGGAGTATTGGTGGCAAGAAGGACTTATAATGGCTGCCCCTCGCGCAAACAGCCTCACCTGATAGCTGCAGCCAATTATTCTTTTCAATAGGAGTACTCCCTTCAAAAAAAAAAACATCACCTCGGCAAGTGAGAGCACCTACCCCTTCATCATTACACCCTTTCTAGCAAATGAGAGTACCCCCCTTCAACCCCACCCCATTAAGTAGAGTGAGAGTACCACCTTCATCACTACGAATCTGTCAAAACTACCATCCACCTCAACACACATACTAAAAATAGGAACAGTAGAATGTCGATTACAAGATATTCACAAAGAGACTGGCCGAAAGATTAAAACCTGTTTTACCTCATATAATTCATAAAGACCAATCTGGCATCATTGCAGGGAGGGACTCGGTTGTCAATGTCAGACGATTATTAGCTGCCATTCAGCATTCGAATGCCTCCTCTGCTTCTCGGCCTACACACAATATGGTGGTTATGCTGGACGCAGAGAAGGCATTTGATATGGTCCTCTGGCCGCACTTTTTAAAAAAAAGAAAACAGTTTGGTTTCCCAACAACATTTATTTTGATTATACAAACCTTATATTCCTCCCCTTATTCATCTATAGCATGTAACGGCCTACCTTCAACCCCTTTAAACTCTGTAGAGGAACTAGACAGGGATGTCCCCTATCGCCCTTACTGTTCACGATAGCTATAGAACCCTTTGCAATAGCAGCTCGTTCATCTCCGTTAATAAGAGGAATACAAATTAACTCAGAAGAACTGAAACTAGCACTGTTTGCAGACGACACACTTATATTTATCTCCGACCCCGTACAATCTATACCGGCATTATTAAACCTTATCGGTTCGTTTGGAACAGTAGCTCGCTACAAAGTAAACTTAACCAAATCTGAAATATTAATATTAGGAAATACTGACCCCAAAATTATACAAGCCTTAAATATCCCATTTCCCATAACTACATCCTATCTTAAATACCTCTGTATTTATGTAGGGGTACTCTCAAAGTTATCCCCCAATTATCACACAGATAATTACTAAGTTAGACTCCTGGAAAAATATCCCAATAGCACTAATGGGTAGACTTGCAATAATTCAATCAATCATTTTTCCCAAAATTTGATATAGCATGCAGATGCTCCCAATAATTATTCATGAAAAAGATACTATTAGACTAGATGCATTATTTTCTAAATTTATCTGGCAAGGCAAGCGCCCAAGAATATCGAAAATAAAACCTAAAATCGCCAAATCCGAAGGAGGATTAAGCTGTCCCGACCTCAAATCATATACGCAAGCAATAATGTTCAGATATGCTAGTGACTGGATACTAAGATCTAACTACACTGATAACGCTTTAGAATGTGCTGTTTTTCAGCCTTATGCCCCTGGAGCCTTAATTCAAACCAAAGCTTCTAAAATCCCACCAAAAGTAAAACACCATATCCTCTTTACGGATACTTACACATGTTGGATGCAAACTAATAAAAACCTGAACCGCAATCCTTTTTTATCACACTTTATACCATTATGGTGAAACCCATCTTTTCCCCCATCTTTATCCAATAAGTTGTTCAATGCCTGGAGGGACAAAGGTTTGGACTCCTCGAACAAGGTATTTGATCCAGGAGGAACAATTTGATCTTTTTCGGAATTGTCAAAATGCTATGGCCTACCTCACACACACTCATTTACGTATTTTCAAGTGAGGCATTTTCTGACCAATATCAAAGCCCCACCCCCCTTACAAAATACACATATTATTTTATCACAATTCACGTCTATAGATATGCTCTTGAACTATATACTATGTAAGACATATAAACTACAATACCTATACCACGAGATTGTAAAAACAAGCTATTCTAAACACACAGTGGCAGTTGTTAGAGAAATGGAATAAAGATATTCCTTCAATCACTACTATTGAAGAGTTAACATTTTCATTCCACCCTTCTATGAAATCCTTAAATTCTGTATACCTACAAGAAGTTCATTTAAGGACCATTCATAGGGCTTATATACTGTAACTCCCCACTGACGATAATTTATGGTACCTAGTGAAGATGGGTCTTGTTTAAAATGTAGGCAACAATAGAACATTTTTCACACAGTATGTGAGACTGTTATAAACTGAAAAAGTTTTGGTTTAAGGTCATGGCGTTTATTAATAGGATATTCTATACCTCATATTCTATGGATATAGCTGCATGTATGGGACTTCATTTTTGTAACTGTCTCCCAATACAAAACCATAGAGGAAATATTTCCCTTCTCCTTACGATTCTGACATTAGCGAGGAAATGCGGGTTAATAAATTGGACGAAGAAAACTGCTCCACAGCTAACTACAGTCAACCAAAAATTACTACAAACAATGTACTCTGAAAGAAAATACGCTAGATTAGACCTGCAGAATGGAGTGAAAAACTTTTATTATAAATGGTCACCATACATTGAAATTTTAGATAATAAGACAAAAACGCATATACACTACATGGAAGAAAGTCATTGGACACCACGGGGGGAATTTACTAAAGGAAATTTGTAAAAAATAGGTGTATTTGTATCCAGAAATACCGTTATTTTTGACATTTACAATCCCGAAAATACGGCAATTCGTATTCGTATTGATAGCACATCAATACGAATACGAATTGCCGTATTTTCGGGATAGTAAATGTCAAAAATAAGTGTATTTCTGGATACAAATACACCTATTTTTTTTACAAATTTCCTTTAGTAAATTCCCCCCCCCCCCACATGTCAACGGAAACAATCAATAGGGGGTAGGTCCACCTTTTTCAGAAATAACAGCAGCTACTCGTCGTGGTAAACTTTCCACAAGTTTGTGTAGCACACATAGTGCGATATTGTGCCATTCCTCCTGCAGTACAGTCACCAACTGTGGTAGTGTAGAAGGGTGAGGCAATCGCGACCGCAACCTGCACTCAAGTTCATCCCACAGATGTTCTATGGGGTTCAAATCAGTGCTTTGCGCAGGCTATGCTAGTCGGGTGATGCGATTTTCATCATGCCACTCCATTGTAGCCCTCGAAACATGACACGTCGCATTGTCATCCTGGAACACACAATCGTCGTTCCCATAGAAATGCCACAGCGTAGGTAACATGGAGTTATCCAGAATATCTCGGTAGGTCGCCGATGTCATGTTCCCATGCACCTGTACGAGTATGCCCACGCCATGCCAGCAGAAACAACCCCAGATCATGATGCCTCCACCTCCAAATTTTACTGTTGGCACTACACATTCGGGTAACAGGCGTTCTCCAGGCAATTGCCATACCCACACTCTCCCATCTGATCAAAACAATGTGAAGCATGATTCATAGCTCCATAGGACTTGTTACCATTGCTCCACCGTCCAGTTTTTCTGCTCCAGACACCAAAAAAGTCCCTGTCGTGTATTGGTTTTTGTGATCAGAGGCTTGTGAGTCGCAGCTCGACCATGATAACCGAGTGCGTTTCCTGTCTGTCATTTTATCAGCAAATAAACCTGCTATGACGCTTGCTTTCATATTTAAACATGTAGGAAGAGTCCATTATTTCAGAGTTAAACCAGGGTATCCAATGACTTTCTTCCACATAGTGTATCATTTACCCTTGAACATACTACATTGTGACTGTAATGTATGTGAGAAATATATATATGAATATTCATGATTAACCCCTTCCCGACATTTGACGTACATGTACGTCATGGCCGGGATGTACTTCCCGACACATGACGTACATGTACGTCATGGCTTTGAACTGTCACCGCGTCTATAGACGCGGTGACAGTTTGGAGATGTCTGCTGTCCCTGACATCAGACATCCCCCCTCGCTGCCCAGGGGGGGCAGGGATGCCCCCCCCGGTCGGCGATCGCTGTGATTGGCTGTTTAAATGTGAACAGTCAATCACAGCGTTTCCTGTGTTACCGGCGGCTAAGCCGCTCGGTAACACAGTGATCGGTGGTGATCGGTGCTGTTAAGTACAGCACCGATCACCACCGATCGCCAGCACCCCCTCCCACCCACCCGGCAGCTCACCCAGCAGCTCACCCGGCTGTCCCTCCTTCCGGCAGCCGCAGCGCACGCAGCGCTTCCCCCCTCCCACCCCCCCGCCAGCTGCAGCACAAATAAAATAAATAAAATACATAAAATGAGATGTAAATGTTCTGAATTATATATATATATATATATATATATGTGTGTATATATATATATGTGTGTGTATATATATATATATATACACATATATATATATACACATATATATATATATGTGTGTATATATATATATATATATATACACATATATATATATATATATACATATATACACATATATATATGTGTGTGTATATATATATATATATATATATATATATAGACAGATAGATAGAAAGATAGAAAGATATTCCCGACATATGACGTATATATTATATATACGTCATGGTCGGGAGGTACTTCCCGACCGAAGACGTATATATACGTCATGGTTTTAAACTGTCACCGCGTCTATAGACGCGGTGACAGTTTGGAGATGTCTGCTGTCCCTGACAGCAGACATCCCCCCTCGCGGCGATCGCTGCGATTGGCTGTTCAAATGTGAACAGCCAATTGCAGCGTTTTCTGTGTTACCGACGGCTAAGCCGCTCGGTAACACAGTGATCGGTGGTGATCGGTGCTGTTAAGTACAGCACCGATCACCACCGATCGCCAGCCCCCCCCCCCTTCCACCCGGCAGCCCCCCCCTCCCTCCCACCCACCCGGCTGCCGCAGCGTCAGCACCCCTCCCACCCCCCCACCAGCCGCAGCGCCAGCCCCCCTCCCAAAGCTGGTGAGCAAAATGGGGTCACATGTGGGGGGGTTCCACTGTATTGGTGCTTCGGGGGTCTTGCTAATGCGACATAGCACCCACCATTCATTCCACCACCAAATATCACTCCTTCCCTTCTGAGTCCTGCCATGCACCCAAATGGTATTTTTGGTCACATGTGAGGCATTGCCGTACTCGGGAGAAATTGGGGCACAGATTTTGGGGTGCTTTGTCTCCTTCATTCCTTGTGAAAATGAAAAATTTTGAGCCAGATCTGCATTTTTGTGTAAAAGGTGCTTTGTCTCCTTCATTCCTTGTGAAAATGAAAAATTTTGAGCCAGAACTGCATTTTTGTGTAAAAAATTACATTTTTTTACACAAAAATGCAGATCTGGCTCAAAATTTTTCATTTTCACAAGGAATGAAGGAGACAAAGCACCCCAAAATCTGTGCCCCAATTTCTCCCGAGTATGGCAATGCCTCACATGTGACCAAAAAATACCAGTTGGGTGCATGGCAGGACTCAGAAGGGAAGGAGTGATATTTGGATTTTGCAGCACAGATTCTGGTTGAATGACCCCTGAAGCACCCATACAGTGGAACCCCCCCACAAGTGACCCCATTTTGCAAACTACACCCTTTAGGGAATTCATCAAGGGGTATAGTGTACATTTCAAACATCCAGGGGTTTCACCAATTTTGATACAACTGAGCTGTGAAAATGAAAAATTAAATTTTTTCATTTTCACAGCCCAGTTGTATCAAAATTGGTGAAACCCCTGGGGGTTTGAAATGTACACTATACCCCTAGATGAATTCCCTGAAGGGTGTAGTTTGCAAAATGGGGTCACTTGTGGGGGAGGTTCCTAACTTTTAGCATCTTATGGTGCCTAGAAACCTACATGGTGCCTAAAAAATAATCTCATAAAAAGGAGGCTCCAAAATCAAGTAGGTGCTCCTTCTATTATGAAGCCTGTGGTTTGGTCAACGTGCACACTAGGGCCACATATAGGATATTTATGAAAACAAAAGAATTGGGGGAATCAATTTTTAGTCACATTTCTCTAGTAAAATCTACTGTGTTCCTTAGAAAAATGTATTAAAATTAAAAATCTGCAAAAAAAATGAAATTTTGAAATTTCACCTACACTTTGTTTTAATTCCTGTGAAACACCTAAAGGGTTAACAAACTTCCAAAATGCTGTTTTGAATACTGTGAGGGGTGCAGTTTTTGAAATGGCATCATTTATGGGGGTGTCTCACATACAAGTCCCTCAAAGTCACATCAGAACTGAACTGGTCCCTAAAAAAATCAGAGTTTGAAATTTTCTTGAAAATTTGAGAATTTGCTATTCATATTTTAAGCCTCCTAGTGTCCAAAAAAATGAAAATGAGGTTGAAATAATGATGGCAACATAAAGTATACATATGGTCTATGTTAGTTATTAACTATTTTGAGTGATAAGATTATTTGTCTCACAAGCAGAAAATTTAACATTTTGCAAATTGCTAAATTTTCCATTTTTTTACGACATTTTGGTATTTTTCACAAAAAAACACAGACTGTATCGACGAAAATTTACCACTAACTTGAAGTACAATGTGTCACGAGAAAACAATCTCAAAATCACTGGGATAAGTAAAAGCAAAAAAAAGTTATCCCCACTTAAGTGATACATGTCAGAATTGAAAAAAAGGGCTCTGTCAGGAAGGCAAAAACTGGCTGTGTCAGGAAGGGGTTAAAAAGATAACGTAGCCCATAGCTTTTGTGGTTTTCACAACCTATTCCCTTCTCTTCCCTTCCTTTTCCCACCTTTGTATACAGTAGGTACTGTTGTTTTTATCTGGATAGAATTTACAGTCAATTCTCAATTTCTATCACTCCTGAACTAGTTAGTAATTGTATATCAACATGATGCTACTGTGTTATGTGAATGTGATTCTTTTTCATTTGGCATAATGTTTGAGATTCTTCTTGTCTAAATATATGTACCAGACACGTGTATGTATTTACCTTGTAAAATTTCTTACTTAAAAAGAAAAAATAGGAACAGTGCCTAATGCAGGTGCACAGCATAAATTTACACCATTATGCCTACTACACATTATACCACACACTGTAATGCCCATCACATATTATACCACACACCGTAATTCCCAAATCTAATTCTCTCTGCACATGTTACATCTGCCCCACTGCAGTGCACATGGTTTTGTCCATCTAAGAAGGATTTTGTCAGAAAGAGTGAACTAGAATAAGGCCCACTGTGTCATATGGAGCCTCTTAGAAACACTGCGCCAGGATTGCGCAAACTGTAATGCCCATTACACATTATCACACCGTAATGCCTATTACATATTATGCCACATAAGTGCCATGTACCTACATGCTCATTTCTAGGAGGAGTTACATGCTTGTTGTTCAGGGGGTATTATATGCTCATTGCACAGGTGAGGTTACATGCTGTTTGCCCAGGTGGATTGCTGTTGCCACAAGGAATTAAATGCTCATTGCCTGGGGGAGTTACATGCTCATTGCCCATTGGATGCGCACAGCACGCCAGCTCTCCCAGAATATGGGGGTTACAGTGTGTATTACAATTATGATTTCCATCCTTTCAAATCAAGGGGGTAACGTCGGCGTATCTAAATATATTTTGGGGTAAAAGGTAAAAAAGTTCCCTCACCCCTGCTCTAAACACTGCCACAGTCCTTGAGCAGTTTGTGACGTTAATTCATGTGACTATGTGCTCTGTACTTTGCCATTATTGCTGAACTCCAAAATATTACACTTCAGTGTAATATACATTTTTTTTGGCATGATCAGAACCTTTCATACACTCCTTTTTTCCGCTGCCAGCCAGTGCCGTCTTTCCCATTGGGCACGATGGGCAGTTGCCCGGGGGCCCTAGGACCTAGGGGCCCCCGGCCCAGCCCAATGGGAAAGATGGTGGCCGGGGTCCGGGAATCCCCTCACCCTCGCTGGGGGATCCGGGCAGGGGGATCAGGGCGGTGGCGGTAGCTAGAAGCCTGATTCGGCGAAGCTCTATTTGCCGGCGGGGCGGGAAGCGCTGTTGCATTTGAATAGACTGGCCGGACGCTGATTGGCTGAATTCAGAAAAGCAGCATCCGGCCAGTCTTTTAAAAGGCAACAGCGCTTCCCACCCCGCCGGCAAATAGCGCTTCACCTCCTAGCTAGCAGTGAATTTAATTTCGGGGGGCCGTGTGTCGGGGTTCTGATCACCCTCACTGGGTGATCCGGCAGGGGGATCAGGGCATCGGTGGCGGTAGCTAGGAGCCCGAAGCGGCGAAGCGCTATTTGCCGGCAGGGGGGGCGAGAAGCGCTGCTGCATTTAAAATGACTGGCTGAATGCTGATTGGCTGAATTCAGCCAATCAGCATACGGCCAGTCTTTTCAAATTCAACAGCGCTTCCCGCCCCCGCCGACAAATAGTGCTTCGCCGCTTCGGGCTCCTAGCTACCGCCACCGCCGCCCTGATCCCCTTCCCCAGGGAGGATGGTCGGATCCCCGCCACCCGGCCACCATCTTTCCCATTAGCGCTATTTGCCGGTGGGGCGGGAAGCGCTGCTGCATTTGAAAAGACTGGCCGAACGCTGATTGGCTGAATTCAGCCAATCAGCGTCTGGCCAGTCTTTTCAAATGCAACAGCGCTTCCCGCCCCGCCAGTTAATAGCGCTTTGCCACTTCAGGGCAGGCTCCTAGCTACCGCCGCTGCCCGGATCCCCCAGCGAAGATGATCGGATCCCCGGCCGCCGGAAGCTGACTGGCTGCCGCACGGAGCCAGAGAGGTGAGGGTTGGGGAGGTGACTGTGGGCTCCTGGGCAAACTAATTTGGGGGGGGGGGGGGGTCCAGTGAACTAGGTTGCCCAGGGGCCCTTCCTAATGTTAAGACGGCCCTGCTGCCAGCAAAGCATATTTCCTGTCCTTTAGTGGAGGAGACATGTTTATTTTCAAATATCAGATACCTAATTGAAGGGAAAAGCTTTTGTCTTGTACGCTGTAGTTTTTGCTTGCATTCCATAACGATAAATAAACTTAACCTAGGTTTGAGATCATAAAGAAGATTGATAATGTAACCATATCTAGTGGCAGAATGCCAGCGATCATTGAGAGGAAAGGAATGTCTGCAGAAGCAATGCATAGTGAGGAGTTAGACATTTTCTTCAGATGGAGGTGGCTGAAGATACTGTAGTCTCCTTTTTTGATAAATATGCAGAATGCCAGCAGAGCTAAATAAAATAAGAATGGAGATGAAATATTCTTTATACATTTTGGGGCAATTCATGCACAAGCAAAGTATTTGACGTGCCATTCTGGAACAGCACATTGCGTATATTGAGAATGCAAATTTTCCTTTGTACCCCACAGTGTTACATGTGCAGGAACACTTGCAAAGGCAACCGTTCAAATGCATCGTGTTCAGGGACAAATGCAGGACTTGTACTTGCATATACAGGTTGAGTATCCCTTAACCGAAATGCTCGGGACCATGAACATTTTGGATAAGGGATTTTTCCAAGTTTTGGAATATTTTTTTTTAGCATACCTGGTCTTCAGCGGTCCCAGGGGTGCATTGCGCGCCTTTCCAGGTGAGTCGGTGAGGTCAGCGGTACACTCGCACAATGCACCCCTGGGACCAAAGATGCCGCAGAACAGGGTCCTGAAGCCCGCTGTGGACGCCGGGGGATGTGGCGAGTATCAAAAAATGGGTCAAGGGGAAAAAAATAAAAAATAATCGAAAAAAACATGGTTTTTGGAATATTTTGGTTTTTGGATATTCAGATACGGGATACTCAACCTGTAGTAATACAACATAAAATATTATATGAGTACAGGTTCTGCATTTTATAAATTTTGGGGGCTAAACTGGATGTCCCAATGTCAGAATATTGAAAAGATTCTAATTTCTGGTTTTTACTGAATAGTGCTAATCTCACCACAAGATGGCGCTGCTCAGAGGAACTACCATTGGTGCAAGAGGGCCAGTGCACTGGGGCCCCCGGAGGACAAGGTGCCCACTGCTGCTGCTGTCAGCCTCTTCCTGTCACTCACTGTTTTACCTTGTCACATACTGCCTTCCTCTACCTCTCCATGTCACCCTCCGCTTCTTCCTGTCACCCACTGCTGTGTTGCATATTGTGAATGGTTGAGGTGGAGGAGGGGGCCCCAAATTATATTAAAAATACAACAACACCTGGTAATAGCAGACAGAGAGGGCCCTGCTCACAATTTATAGGAACTTGCTTTGCAACAAAACCTTCAGAGCTTACTTTATATCCGTCATCTAAATTCTGTTCTACTGTATCTGTCTGTTTATATCCGTTTTTCTATGAGCCTTGCATGGCTTCCAGTTAAATCTGTCATTATTGAGGTTAACATTTATGGAATTTTCAAGGTGTTCGGGGCCTGATCTTGTGTTTTCATCAGTGAAAGGCCTGTGGTTTGCTAGTTCTATTTGGCAGGGAATGAGCAGCAGTCTGGATGGATGGATCAGATGGAACGCATGTAATATTCCAGAGTAGAGATCCACATACACATAAATGTTGTAAAGATTTACCTAAAAGAAAAGTTTTTTGTGGTCTATGAAATGTACCACAGCACTTTAACCTGAATTCCGTCATTGTGGAGCTGGTGCTTACAGTATCTTAAGTGTTACTTAAAGGTGCACCGTTTCGATGCTATTGAGCACCTTCATCATGTTCACATACGCACATGACCAAAGTGCTCAATAGCACCAAAACGGCCGTCGTGCCATGAGGAGGACCGTTGCTATATCTGTGAATATGCTTATTGCTGCTAGGTATCTCTATGCTTTTTATAACAGACTCCTCTTTTTGTATATGCTTTTGTTGGTCACTATGCACTTTAAATATACACCATAAAATCCTCTTTGCAAATGTGATGTTCCTGGCTGCTAGTTTTGTATTTTTATTGCATTATTCCACATATCTCAGCCGGGCACTCAGAAGCTACAGTATATAATATACCCCTACAAAAGTGTCATCGGAGCCCCATGCAAGTAATGTCTATTAAACTATTTAAATAAATAAATTATACCATAAAGAATACACTTATAGCTTCTTGTTTTTGTTTCAAAGCCATGATAAGTACCCAACGCGTTTCATCTAGGTTAAATACTTCATCAGGGGTTTATGATCTAAAAAATGCAGTGCACATTGGTAAAAAAACACATATTGACATTACATGTATAGAATTTATAAAAAAATTATACATAATAGGATGAAAAGAAGATATAGTAATTATATACTTAATAGATAACATGGATTGAGTGGAGGGTATTAACAGATGGAAAAAGAACAGTGTGTCCATTATTAGTCTATTTATATCTTGAACTTCCATAAAGGCACATACCTTCAAGTTATTACTGCCCTTATAAGCCAAAAGAGAAATTCTCAATCTGATGTGTGGATAATCCCCCTCCCTCTACTCTGTTGTGATATTGGCAGTGGGGGGGGGGGGTCGCATTCCAGGGGAGCAAAGGCGGGGCATGATCATCGTTAACGAGGACCTCCATCATCTGAACATGCAGGGCGAGGGAGGGGGTCATTAACAATGTGCGAGAGTGGATATCGTTAACAATATGGAATGTACACACTAGGCCAAAAGTACAGTAGCTGATTCGGTACTAGTGTAGTTTCATGGCGCCGTGCTACTTCCGGGTTCTACGCTCTCCACAAACTATGTAAAATAAAGTAACTTAACGCCATGCCAACATGGATAGTTCATACCCCCACTATCCATGTTGGCATGGAGTTGATTTTAAATAGCGTGGCGAGCGTAGCGAGCCACCGAGCCCACAGCGTGGGCGAGTGAAGCGAGCCCCGCAAGGGGACTCAGACGCACGGCGCCATGCTGGCGCCGTGAAACTACACAAGTACCGCTGATTCTTTTGACTAAATAAACATACTGTATGTGTGCTATTAAATTACAGTTCAGAATGTTGGAGTGAATTGCAGTTTTTTATTCATCAGTGTAACCTCTACCCTATATAACACTGGCTTACTGACACATTGTGTGTTACTATAGACGCCTACTCACCCAGAACATTAACCCTAATAAGCCATCCCTGGCCCCTAAAAACTAACCTCTAATGGCAAACTGATAAACCAACCCTAATACCCTCACCCCTAACCTAAATCTCTTAACTCTTAATACCTTATCCCTAATGCCATAACCTCTACCCAATCCCTTATACTAATACAGGTTGAGTATCCCTTTTCCAAAATGCTCGGGACCACAAGCACTTTGGATAAGGGATTGTTCCGAATATAAGAATTTTTTTATTTTAACATACTCACCTGGTCCCCTGGTGGTCCCTCAAAGGTCCCCCAATGTCCACGGTGTTCAGTGGTATACCTGGTCCCAGGGATGCATTGCACAGGTGCGCCAGTGACGTCAAAATAAACCATAAATCTTCTAAAAGGTGGCTAATATCCTTTTCACAGTACAGAAGTAATGCATACTGTAGGTATGGTGTAGTGAACATCGTCCAGCAGGGGGCACTGTTATTGCATAGGTCTAGTGAGTTCAAAGAAAATTTAAAAATAATGCTATATGTGAAATTAGTTTTATTGCTTGCTGACAGTTTAATCACAACTGCCTGTTTTCTGAGGTACATACAGTATTATTAATTCTGCAGTTTATGCGTTTATCCTAGACAGATGTACATTTTTCAACTGGGTTATTAAAATGTTATACAGATTATCTACAATACTGTACATTGGAGTAAATTGTTATTGTCAGTTTTGTAGTTTTTTTTTATTTATTTTTTTACATGGGCTTTTTAGTTCGGAGGGACGTATGGATCCGGGCACTTCTCAGAAGTATGATTGGAGTTTTTCCTGCGTATATTAGGGTTATGGCCGGGGGAAATATCTGCTGTGATATATGCTGAGGATGGCTCCGTTTTCTATTCTTTCTGACAATGAACTGCAGCAGCAGAGTTGAGTACAGGATAGGAATCTGACTGCTATAAACATGATTTATTATGAGCTAATAACGTTCAGTTAGGTGGACATGGACATGGTCTACATGAGTTTTTCCCTTTGGATGTCCGTGTGTAGATTTGAACACATGGGCCGCCAATTAGTGGACCCCATGCCCTCTCTTTGCTCCCATAATTCGGGCCATGTGTGAAAAACCCTTGTCAACCTTTCAATGTTTTGACCATGACCATGCTGGTCCTTTGCTTGTGTTGACCTATTGTCCATGCCAACCAATAGTGGTCCACCTTATTACTGTCGACCTAATGCATGTCGACCCAAAGTATGTATCCCCTCCAATCCACTCTTAATATCGCTGGTTGTTTTTTTTTTCTTCTCTTGATGTCCACCACCAGATGCCTTATTCTGCCACTTGCCTGTTATCCCTTTTATAATAATCGTTCAAAAGGCTCAGCGCCACCTGCAGGGCCCTCAGACACTACTCTCCTCAGTGCATTTCCTGCCTCCTTCTGTCCTCTTACCGTCACTCTGATTACCTCTTCTCACCGCTACATCCAATTCTTCCCGCACTTCTGTAACTATCCCACACCCACTCAGCATATCCATGTCCTGCATCCCTTGGCTTCTATCCACCATCAGCTTTGGTCCTGTTTGCTCTGCCCAAGCTCCTTGGCACCTTTCGGTTTTGCTCTCCACACTGTTTTCTTCGGAATATGGTTATTAGGTTGACCACTGAAGGTCACCATGGCTTAGGTCGGCACATGAAATAGGTCGACATGGCTAAGGTAAACAGGATTAAATGGTCGACACAAGCATTAGATCGACAAATTGGAAAGTCGACAGTCAAAAGTCATGATTTTTTTTCTTTGAGCCGACATGTGCCGACAGGCGGTATTTTCAAACCCAATCCACTCGGGCATGGTGGGAGAATAGAATATTGTGCTGAGCCCAGCCTGCTATGTGAGGAGACGTAGTACACTTTGATAGTGTCCATGTCAACATTCGGGGGAAAAAACCTGAGAAACTGGTAATGGATTTGAGGTGAAAGCTTTACAAGTAGGACCCCCTGTCGGCCTTTCTTTATGCATTCTGCTTTTGAATGTTCTGTTTTTTTATGTTCTTTATGTGGATAAAACAATATTTTATGAGCTGTGTTTTATTTTCCTACACTGTGGAATTCTGTTTTAGAATGTTTAAATACTTTTATTAAAAGTTATAAAACTGAATTATGAATGTCAAATACTCATGTTATCCTGGAGGGAAGGAATTATCCACCTACTGTCTTCCATGATTCATCTCCAGTATTTCCAGTTACCTGCCTAGTAGAATGGAAATGTCCTTCACATCTTGGCATCTATAGCATCTTACTATTTGCAAAAGGTTATTTGGTGATTTAACACCGGCTGCTTTCTGTATTAATAATTCCTACTCTTTGTAAGTTATTGGTTCCGCTTCAGCTGTAGATTACAACTAGCTTCCAATATAACCACAATTTAGTTGTATAGAAACAATGAAAGCACAGCGGAGAGACCACACCTTTTAGTGGCTATTAAAAGACTAGTAAAATGTACCCAGCATATGACTGTCACCTCAGTCCACACCCTCCCTGTTCACTCCCAACCATATACTAACTAGTCCTCCTGTCATCTCCTGATGATTTGTCCTATCTCTATCGCCACTGTTGGAGCTGCTTGCCGAGTACTTGCCCCTGCTTTGGGGTATATTCAGTGCTCTTTAGTGAGCTTTGACGGCGAGCAGTGCTGATTGCTCGCCTTCACAGCTGATGGGTCAGTATTCAACTGACCGCCCTGTACCCGCCGTTTCCACCTTGCTGGGTTTTTACAGTGAGGTGGAAACTGCATGTGCGGCCGCCAAAACAGCGAGGCTCACAGCTAAATGCAGTGGGCTCTCTGCATTAGCCACAAACCTCGCCGTTTGGGGGAATCCTCGACTTCCTCTGACAGAGAGGATTCCCTTGGAATGTTGAATAGGGTGAGAGGCCGGCGCGGGGGTTAAACATCGAGGATAGCCGAAAACAAGCCACCCTCGCCACAGACACCCCCTCCTCAGCGGCATTAAATACCGCCCTTTGACTGCAGGGGATGGGGATGGGGATGGGACTACACTTGATGATTATTCAAAAACAATTGAATATACACTTCAGCGCTGTCCCATGGACCTCAAGCAGATATCTACTTGCTAATGAAAAATGAGGTTGGTTGTTGTCCTCTTTTATCTTTATGACAATTGGGGTCTCCTACTGACCTCCGTGGGGGTCCCTATATGCACATAAAGGTATCTTTATGTGACTTCAGAGATAGTCTCCCTTCCACTTCTTCTGTAACTTCCTGCCTTTTCCACGCTCAGTATGAATGTTACTGACCTGATAAATAGGCCCTATTTGCACATAAAGGTGTCTTTGAAGCAGGATCTTAATCTTCCAGTGAATCACCCGACACTTTATATCCAATCACCAAACCACCACATCAAACGCCTGATGAACAGACACTCACCCCAATATGCGGCCCTATGTGCACGTAGCGGTTTCTTTGTTTTTCCTTCAGGTAAGTATAGTCACCACAACCAGCATACTCCGTACAAAAATATTTATTCCATAGGTGTATACATAAAACAAACGATAAAATTGTATTAAAAAGCAATGTCACACTTTAAATGTGTGAGACCAAAAACTCTCTCTTCCTGCATCCGGAACAGGTTAAGATGAATTTGCTAGATGAAATACAGCAATAGGTCTCACCATTAAGTGTGCCTCCTTCCTCTCACCAACGCGTTTCGGGCTATGGCTTCAGCCCTTTTTCAAGGTGTGAGGTGTACATGATCTGGGGTGGTTTTTATACCTATCCCACAGATTACCTTAAGACCGTAATTCATAAAACCTGGGCCGGAGCGGAAGGTAACCACCTCCATTCAACCCACCTAAATACCTAACTAATACAGCATCGCAACCTGGCTACACTGCTAATATTAAAATACACACATAAGTATTAAAATCATAACAGAAATAATGGATGCGGTATAGATCGTTTATACTCCTGTCCTGGAGTTATGTCCATATTTTTGTCTCCTCCGCCACACACCTGTAGCGGTTACTATCACAGCGCAACGTCACTTCCGGCGCATTGGACGTGGCTTCCGATCTCCAGAACGGAAAACAAACGTCCTGTAATGTGGTTACCGTCTGGGTAGTTGGTGTCCGCTTCCTACTTCCTGTGATGCGGACCTTCAATTTCCTTTGTGTGAGACGCATATACCCACATATGGTATATGCGTCTCACACAAAGGAAATTGAAGGAAGCCACGTCCGATGCGCCGGAAGTGACGTTGCGCTGTGATAGTAACCGCTACAGGTGTGTGGCGGAGGAGACAAAAATATGGACATAACTCCAGGACAGGAGTATAAACGATCTATACCGCATCCATTATTTCTGTTATGATTTTAATACTTATGTGTGTATTTTAATATTAGCAGTGTAGCCAGGTTGCGATGCTGTATTAGTTAGGTATTTAGGTGGGTTGAATGGAGGTGGTTACCTTCCGCTCCAGCCCAGGTTTTATGAATTACGGTCTTAAGGTAATCTGTGGGATAGGTATAAAAACCACCCCAGATCATGTACACCTCACACCTTGAAAAAGGGCTGAAGCCATAGCCCGAAACGCGTTGGTGAGAGGAAGGAGGCACACTTAATGGTGAGACCTATTGCTGTATTTCATCTAGCAAATTCATCTTAACCTGTTCCGGATGCAGGAAGAGAGAGTTTTTGGTCTCACACATTTAAAGTGTGACATTGCTTTTTAATACAATTTTATCGTTTGTTTTATGTATACACCTATGGAATAAATATTTTTGTACGGAGTATGCTGGTTGTGGTGACTATCCTTACCTGGAGGAAAAACAAAGAAACCGCTACGTGCACATAGGGCCGCATATTGGGGTGAGTGTCTGTTCATCAGGCATTTGATGTGGTGGTTTGGTGATTGGATATAAAGTGTCGGGTGATTCACTGGAAGATTAAGATCCTGCTTCAAAGACACCTTTATGTGCAAATAGGGCCTATTTATCAGGTCAGTAACATTCATACTGAGCGTGGAAAAGGCAGGAAGTTACAGAAGAAGTGGAAGGGAGACTATCTCTGAAGTCACATAAAGATACCTTTATGTGCATATAGGGACCCCCACGGAGGTCAGTAGGAGACCCCAATTGTCATAAAGATAAAAGAGGACAACAACCAACCTCATTTTTCATTAGCAAGTAGATATCTGCTTGAGGTCCATGGGACAGCGCTGAAGTGTATATTCAATTGTTTTTGTATTGTATCTTGTTGGTGGGATTGTAGTGACCCACAGAATCTACACACAGCAGCAGTCCTGGGCGCAATCATTCACCTGTCGAAACTCTTTTTGTTGATGATTATTCAGTTATGTATTTTAGTATGTATTGATGTAGAATTTATTACAATGTGTTTTACTAGTAAAAGTTTTTCACTGTTTGGCCTTGATAATTGGTTTCTTTGTGATAATGAAAGGCTGCTATCAGGTCCTAAAACCCCCAATGTACCTTGCAGGGAAAAAGGTCTGTAGCTGAATTGCCCAGGGAGTTAAAGTCCAAGGTTGTCACCATTTCCCCAGCATGGTAAATTACCAAATGTATTTGAATCCGGCCCTATGGATCTCATTTGGATTTGGGAGCAAAGCTAAGCATTACCTAAGCATGTGGTTCCGGTTATTAGATATACAGTATCTAGGTAGACAGTCAGTTGGTTGACAGGGTTCAAAAGGTCAACATGCAATAGGTCAACCTGAAAAAAGGTAGCCACATGGAATGGTTTTTTCACAATTTTTGGGAACTGTTTCATACTTTACCATTCACGTGGACTACAATTAAGAATGGTAAAGTGTGCTGAGAAAAGCGAACCACCAGGCCCAAAGCATGGCCAGCATAGTTAACAGTAGCGGCACCATCCTCATACAAGGAGGGGGGCTGCCGCTGGCAATAATAAGTTACTGCAAGTCACAGTGTCATGGGCTGCATCTGGCTTCACTAAGGCTGTGCAGAGTGGCGGTTTTACCTTGGGGGCTGCAGTCCTGCAGCCCATGGTAGCGACCCATGCGAGGATATGCATTACACGAATTGGCGGTCCATGTCGACAGGTAGTGGGGGTCTACATTGACACCAAAAACTTATATCAACTTTTTCAAGTGTCTACCTTTTGAACCTGTTGACCTTTTTGTCCCTGTCGGCCTTTTGGTTTCAACCTATTGACTGTCTATCTAGACACTGTCTATATTATAATCCACAGCTCCATTGGCGGAACTTGTGAGAGGCAGGCCCTGGTGTACAAATATAAATATGTCCCCTCTTCTCTACCCCGTCCCAAGAAGCCATTGCTGGTCTGGGCCGCCATGGGCCCCTTAGTCCTCAGGGGACCTGGTGCCATGTTTTCCACCCATGGCACTGATTTTGTGGCCTGCATGCCTACCATCTTCACAATTTCCAGAACACACCATATGGCAAATGCATTTCTGAGCAATTTGTGGAACCTAGCAGAGCTTCCGGACAAATGATCTAGCGCTAAACAACTGAAATATATCATTAACAATATCATTCAGTGATGTCACCAGGACCCCCACCAAACATGCACTCATTGGCGATATTGCCAGAAATGACTGTTCAGACAACATAGGGGATCATTAACAACCCAGGGGTGTGTGCATTGTTAATAATAAAATGGGTACACACTGAGCAACATGCTCGATATTATCCTTAAAAATATCATTATTGTGCATATCATTCACATTTATCGCAGCTTTATTCTGTGCTTTAGCTAATAAATTCCTTTTTAAATCTGTTTTTGCTCAGGTGCAAAATTGCATATTCCAGCTTGATTAATTACTAAATCTATAGGAGGGCCTAAATCCTTTCTAGAAATGTTGCAGGTAGTGTAGATTTTGGTTGAACATTAATACATTTTGTTTGTAATAATCAGTGCACCATGTTTTAATGTGTGCTGAATATTAGGTTTTGCACCCGGCTAATAACAGATAATTAGCTGTGCGTGTTTGTTGGTGGAATATATGACAATCTCTTCAGACCACACATCGTAATTATCTGAAACTCTTTGGCCTTAACCAGTTTTAACTAGTCTAATTTTATCTCCTTGTCACGCAAAGAGAAACAAAGTCTAAGAGGTGTTGGATAATCCTGTTCGCTTTTCGTTGTTTTCTTTTTAGTTGCAATCCGTTTAGTGACGGTATGCTGAGTTTATATGATTAGCTCCTGCCGAGCAGGGGACTCAGAGGAAGCGTTTTCAGCCCAAAGACAGATGCGGTATTGTAAGATTACCCAGACTTTGTCTCAGTGCTTTATTATATAGCAATATGTCAAATTCCAAATGTAGGATTTTATTTTTTATCAATTTTCAGATCACAACTTTTAAATTAACAGATGAGTACAAACCTGCTGGTTTGTGCACAAGGTGGCGAGACGTGTTCGGCACTTCCGGTATGCCTATATATCTCCTATTGAATTAATAAGCTAAATCTTTGTTTAGCCCTCTGATTAACTGCCCCCATTGAGTACGTCAGGGGTCTCCCAAACATTTTTGAATCACAGCACCCCTAGGCCAAGAGTCTTGACATATTTTTGAAGAAATATAAAATTAAGTGATTTGTGTTTTATATGTTATCATTACGTTCAATTATATGGCGAGGGACAGGATTTGCTTCTGGTTGTCCACATAAATTATGATTGGAAGTCACAAGCACTGGTGTTGCCTTCTACTTTAACCATCAATTATTTGAGTTGGTCCTGAACCACCAACCCGAGGCACCCCTGCAAGTGTCCTGAGGCACCATAGTGAGCCATCACACACATAGGCGTGCGCAGGCCATTTCCTTAGGGGGTGCACCATTAGAGGGGCGTGTCCATCACCGCCTACTGGGCGTGTCCATCACCATCTACTGGGCATGTCCATCACAGCCTACTGGGCTGTGCAAACTAAATAGAAGGTGACTTATTTATGTACATGCATTTTAAATTAATCATCCCCCCATGCATACTAGAAACAGGGAATGTGCGGTGCCTTTACACTGTAATGCCCATTAGACGTAATGCCCATTACACATAATGCCACACACCATAATGCCCAGATGACACATAATGCTACACATATTAATGGCCATTCTACATAATGCCACACCCTGTATATTTGTAAAATAGGGACAATAGGGACAGTGCGCGCCAAAAATTTACACCGTAATGCCTATTACACGTCACACATCCATTACATAGTATAACACATGCCGTAATGCCCATTACACATTATGCCGCACACCGTAATGCCCAATACACATTATACCAAACACTGTAATGCCCATTACACATTATGCCACACAGTGATAGTGAGTGATAGTGGCATATGGGTGACAGTGGCGCCCGCAGCCTAACACTATGTCCCCTCTAGTGCCTAAATCTAATTCTCCCTCCTCCAACCTAATGCTAACCCACCTTACATACTTAATTTCACAAGACAAACACACACACAGTAGTACTCCCTCTACTCACTCTTGCCTTAGGAACAGAGGGTAATCTTCCTGATGGGCATGCCCTGGTCTGGATGGATGTGGAGCTGCCCCTCCTCTCCCTCCATGACAGCAGCAGCAATGAAAGCAGGTCAGTAGGGACTCCCGTGTAGCCCCGCCCCTGACTCCCGTGTAGCCCTGCCCACTGTCTCATGTGTAACAGTGCCCTCCTCCGCTCCGACTCAGAGTCCTCCTGCATGGCTAACAATGCCAAAAGTACAGAAAGTACCTGCACATGATTATCACTGCGCTCCCTGCAGCGCAGACTCCACCGCCACTGCTCCCTAATCAGACAGTGACAGGCTCTGTAAGAGCTGTGTCAGCTGCCATGCAACAGCGGGGATAAGCCGTGCAATTGCACGGCTTGTGCCCAGTGCTTAAAGTTGTCCTGGAGAGGTGGTGGATTTCACTTTCCCCTCCGTCGTGTTCTGCACTCTCCTGCAATTTTTACATTTCTGGCCTATCCAACACACACCGAAAAAGAAAAATGCGGGCCACAGTGCAAAACAGCCCGACACCTTACAAGAACGTAACAGTGCGCGCCGAAGGCGGGCATAAAAAATGTAGGGCATGGCTTTGTGGGACAGGGGTATAATCCAACACAGTAATGCTCAATACACATTGTACCACACCCTGTAATGCCCATTACACAATATGCAAAGTGCCAGGGGATTACATGCACAGTGCCAGGTTTTTTATGCTCAGGGCCAGGGGTTTACATGCACGTTGCCAGGTGTTTAACTGCTTAGGGCCAGGAGTTTACATGCACAGTGCCAGGGGTTTCATGCAAGGTGCCAGGGGTTTACATGCTCAGGGCCAAGGGTTACAAGCTGAGTGCCCAGTGTTTACTTGCTCAGGGCCAGGGGTTTACATGTACAGTGCCAGGGGTTTACATACACAGTGCGAGGGGTTTACATGCACAGTGCCAGGGGGTTACATGCTAAGGGACAAGGGTTACATGCACAGTGCCCGGTGTTTACTTGCTCAGGGTCAGGGGGTATCATGCTCAGGGTCAGGGGGTAAAATGCTCAGGGACAGCGGTTACATGCTCAGGGACAGCGGTAACATGCTCAGGGACAGGGTTTATGTACACAGTGCCCGGGGTTACATGCTCAGGGCCAGGGATTACATGCTTTTTGCTAGGGGTTACATGCTCAGAGCAAGTGAGGAGACAGGGGGAGGGGGGGGGGAGAGATGACTAGGGGGGGTGGGGTGAGCTGACAGGGGGTGAGATGATAGGGGGGCAAGAGGGCTGGAGGTAATGGGCGAGCTGACAGGATGCAAGATTGCATGATTTGCTGAGTGAGAGGGTATGAGGTGACGGTGGGTTAGAGAGGGTGGGGTGACAGATGGAAGTGGAGAGGGTGGGGAGAAGGCTGGTCCCTTACTATAATCAGCGGTTCTATGATTCCCCGGCCTCCCATCTCTCCTGCCGCCACTGCTGCTCTCCTGTTCCACGGCCATGGTCTTCTGTGTCCCAGTCTTCTGCTGCTCTTTGGTCCCCGGCTGCCGCTCTCCAGTTCACCAGGTGCTGCCATCCAAGGCTGCTCTCCTTCTTCTGCACTGAGTGCGCTCCTTAGTTCCCGCGATCCCAGCAGTGCAGCAGCGGTCAATTGAAATGTATGAAGCGCAAACCAATCGGCGCTCTCGAGGTTCGGCAGTCAGTCAGGAGCCGCCGCTGCCTGATTGGCTGGCGAGCTCCTAGCTCCGGACTTTGAATTTTTATTATGGACCGTGCCAAATTTTTAATGTAATTACGCTGCCCGTTTTATGATGCATTGCACCTGATAACTATTGATGGTGCTTTAATGGTAGGGCCAAAGTGAGTGGACGGAGGCAGAACCGTTCCACCGGCTCACTTTAACCCCTGCTTGTGCCCCTGTAAAATCGTGCGGGGGGATTGCCGATTATTAGGAGGTGCCTGTGCACCCCCGGCACCCCCCGTGTGCACGCCTATGATCACACACAGTTTGACAGTGTAGGTCACAAAACACTCTTTAAGTGTTGTAATAGAAAGCTTATTGCAGTCTTTAAAGCCTCAAATTGACTGGATTACCCTTTATGTACCTTACTGTACAACATTGGCGTGAAACAGTTACAGCATTATAGGGACAGGTTGTTTCAGATCACATCAACTGCTAAAATACTTTTAATAAGTGCTTGATTTTGATGCACAGAACATAATATAAGATCTTCTGAATGCTTTTATCTTTGAATAGTTCATGAGCATTATAGTTCATTTAGGGCTGTGGTTTTAATGTTTTTTTTTATGCTCTTTTATGCATTGAGTCTCGGATATAGACCCGCACACTAGGAATATATTCTGCCTAGCGAGCGGGTAAATGGTGGGTGTTCCCCTGATGCTGCCCCCTGCACACACCCCTACCCGTGGTAATGCGTCGGTGAGTGTGATAATCGCCGAAGGCGGTCACACGGGGTACACAAATACACGCATGCGCAGACGCCCCACCATCGGAACAGGGTCGAATTAAGCCCCTTCCGTTCTGGTCTGAATTAGGCCCTGAGGATATTTTTTTGTAAAGTAGAGTACAGATTGCATATCCCTTATCCAAAATGCTTGGGACCAGAAGAATTTTGGATAACAGATTATTCCTTATTTTGGAATATTTTTATAATGGAATGAGGTATCTTGCATTTATTTTGTATACGCACATCAAATACATGAAATACACACATATATATTTTATATGTGCATGAAACAAGGTTTTAAAACATGAAATAAAGTTTGTGTCCTATGTCAGGTACTGAATTTGAATGTCAAGCAATCATTTAGAACAATTTAAACATGCTTGGGATAGGCATATGAATATCCTTACAAAGAAATAAAGATTAAAAAGGGTTGAGATTACCTGAAGGATAAATAAGGGGCAGACTAGATGGGCCAAATGGTTCGGGTGCCGGATGGCTCCCCGACAGTCGGGATTCCGACAGTCATTACTCCGACGTCGGAATCCCGACTGCTCCCTCGTGGGGGTCCACGACCCCCATAGAGGGAGAATAAAATATGTGGCGAGCGCAGCGAGCCCGCAAGGGGCTTCATTGCGCTCCCCCCGCTGTGCAGTCGGGATTCCGATGTCTGAGTAATGACTGTCAGATTCCCAACTGTCGGTGTTTCATACCACACCCAATGGTTCTTATCTGCCGTCAAATTCTATGTTTCCATGTCCTTGCACATATTTAGTGCCAGTTACATGTTATTTAACCAGTAGTGCCAGTTACAGATGTACTCAGTAGGTTTTTAGCATGTACTTTTATAATTATTGCGTATGTTATTGCAAAAACAATTTCTATTACATTCCATCCGTTTTCAAAAATGTGGTTGGAGCTGCAGCATTGATTTTTCGGTACTTGTTTAGTTTCCCAGCGGCAACTCTACGCTACATTTCAATGTAGCCTAAGCTACATTGCCAGCGTAGCCGCCGCCGTGAAACTACACTGGGAGCAGGCTGGTGGGTGCTTTGTTTTATACTTACCGTCTTCTGGTTGGCGATCCCTGCGGGCGACGGTCACTCCCCGGTGGCAGCTTTCAGTCCCCCCTCCTCCGGCAGTCACTCCCCGGCGCCAGCAATGTACGTAATTCAGCGTATTGCCGCTGTGTGAGCATCACATGGTTTCCCTGCTCCCCCAGTGGCACTATGCTAATTGCATACATTGTCCGCTGCCAGTGTCGGAGGAGGGGGACTGCACGCTGGCGCCGGGGAGTGACTGCCGGAGGAGGGGGAGTGAACGCTGCCCATCAGTGGACTTGATGAACGCGTGGCGGGGCTGGAGGAGGGTAAGTATAAAGCACAACACACACACATTTCCCCCATTGTCCACGTCATATCCCCACTATCCACGTCATACCCCCAGTATCCACATCGGCTTGGAGTTAATTTAATAAAGTGTGGATAGTGGGGATATTTACAATTGTGTTGTTTCAGGGCTCCAGAAGCACTTACGTACTGTAGTTTACGTAGGCAGCATAGTGCTGTATTGGTATTCTCAATGCAGCACTACGTAAACTAGGTATTTATTTATTTTTTATCCAATTTTGAATGTACTTTTTATGCATTTATTTTATTAGCATGTAAAATTACTACAAAAGTGTAAATAAGCCCTGTGGGGGTGATTCAACTGTATGTTGTGCATCTAAAGTGACGGGACATCTCCGGGGGGTGATATTCAGTTTTTGTGTTTTCATTGCACTTCTCGCCAACCCAAAAAGTGTCATTTGGGCATCAACCTGGGCATTTCTCTCACATTTCACTCACCAGCATGGGGGGCTGCAAGCTGAAGTGTGTCTCCATGTAGCTCAGCGAACCCGAATGGAGCGACCGTTTATTTATTTATTAGGTGTTCCTTTTGAATTCTCCTCTTCGTTTTTTCACACTATCCTATGATATGTACAGAAGTCATATGATTATAGACTAGGAAAAGAGGTAGCAATATCAATAATTGTGAATAATAAAAAAAACATATCCCTTTAAATTCAAAATGAAAGGAGTAAATTAAGTAGATAGAACTGAAATTCACGCAGACCAGCAATAACATTATACAATGGTAAAACAAAATATTAGTATTTCACTGCATAATTGAAGGAGCTGCCACTTTAAGTAATGAACTCTATTGACCCTGCTAGCTACTATACCCCCTCCTTTTCAGAAGTCTTTGCACGCCACTGCTGCAGCTGACAGGAGCACCAGCAAGATTAGCCAGATTCTTTTCCCTGCGCTTTGATCACAGTCTGCATCCTTCCCCACAATGTTTGACAATCTCGCCAAGACTCACGCAAGGCCAACTACTGTGTTTACTTTTTGAGAAACTGTGGTATTGCCTTTCACTGGCAGATTAATTGCAACTACATAATTAGTTGCGTCCCTAGTTGTTTTCTGGGTTGATTTCGTTATGTACACACAATTTTGTCCCATATTAAACAGAATGAAACTTTGGAGTTTAGTGCACTGATGCCAGATGCTGAATTCACAACAGATTCTCTTTTTTTTTTGTAATGGTTTATGTATTAGCAGCTGAGCGGGAGAATAAAGGCTCTCTGAAAGTGTTTGGATGGCTTTGTTATATGAGAGAATGACCTGTGCCTGGTTCTCAGTGGGGAAAGCAGCATGTGTATAAGGTGACTGTATTGAATGCGTTTTGTGAGGGGCACAGGGTGAAAAGACACGGGAACAGACCTCCTCTGTCTAGGAACAGGAATGTGCTGTTCAGAGCACCGTGTCTCAAGACATTGATTTACATGCAAATGCTATTCTCTTGTGCAAAGATATGCCTTAAGTATTGCTAATGTGGTATTTGTGCGCCTTGTACATTTTCAATGTTTTCTAAAAAAAATTATCTAGATTTACACTCGAGGTTCTCAAACACAGCCTTTAAGGCACACCAACAGTTCAGGTTTTAAGTATATCCATCCTTGGCCACAGGTGATTATTTATCAAGGATCACATTTACAGTGCGACATACTTGCCTACCCTCCCGGAATGGCCGGGAGGGTCCCGCAAATCGGGTCCCCTCCCGGCCCCCCGGGAAGGTGGGGAATTCTCCCGCATTGTGGCCACAGCCCCTGCTCCCCCCTTCCCCGAATTTTGCGGGTCCACGGGGAGGGACGGGGCTTAATGACGCGATTTACGTCATTTAGCCCCTCCCCCATCCACGGACCCACAAATTAATGTGGCTGCCGGCTATGTGGGCTAGTGATATCAGCCTCGCCCCGTCCCCAAAACAGAGCCTCGTCCAGCCGGGCTTCTCCCGGAGAGGAGTTTTCAAAAGTTGGCAGGTATGCAGTGCGATTTGGGTGGAATATTAACGCCCAGGATCGCATTGTAAAATGTGATCCTATCGGCGAGATGTATCATCCCCCACGCGCAGGCTCCTGACCTCTTGTGGTATGGTGTAGGAAAGGGGTCAATGGAAATGTAGTCCAGTCCACCGTGTGAGTTAGTGCTTGAGCTTGTCCTGTTGGCAGGAGGGTTGTGTTTCTCCAAGGTACCGGAATCCACTGGAACTAAACTGCATCTGAGGCTGGTTCTCAGAGAGTCCAAAAGGGAGCCGGCTATATTACATACATGATAACATATATATATATATATATACCGTATATACTCAAGTATAAGTCGACCCGAATATAAGCTGAGGCACCTAATTTTACAACAAAAAAACTGGGGAAAATGATTGACTCAAGTGGGACCCTCACTCGAGTATAAGCCGAGGGGGTCCTTTTCAGCATAAAAAATGTTCTGAAAAAGTAGGCTTATACTCGAGTATATATGGTATGTGCTTAGCGATCCTCCCCTGCACTTCTTGGTTGGCACTGCAGTCGCCACTGGATACAATCCTGTTCTCACAATGGGGCTATCCAACAAAGAAGGTTAATTGTTAGCCAGTTTTGCCTATAGGAAATAGACAGGGTCCCCCTTCCCCCTCTATTCCTCCTGTGGCTAAGATGTCTTCGCCTCTATCACTATCACTCTATTTGTGCCAGGACAGCATTTTATCGGATGTACTGAGCCAGCTAAAGCTTGTTGATATATTCCCTCAATACATTGCTGAGTAAAATGATAAAGTCCTTCATATTTTGGAGTTTTAGATATTTATTATTCAAAGTTCATTTGGTAAAATGAAAACCCTATTAGGGTTTTGAAAGCTTTGTAACTGAATAGAAGGATCTTTATTTTAAAACTTTTCTCATACTGGGTTTCTAATACAGTTTCATACAGAGTGCTGAGTTGGGCATCATTGTTCCAGAATATCTTTCTCTTTAGATTAGAACATGACTAATCATGGTAGATGATTTCTCTTTTTCAGGTATGCAATAATGTGCGGTTACATGTCTGAATTCGACAATGTACAGAATAAAATCAAGAATGGCTACCTGTTTAAGGTATGTTTAATCGGATTTATAAAAAGTGAAATAAAATTAAGCTTGTTGACAGACACATGTGGGGTCATTTGGTTCAGATGCAAAGTGGTTATTGCATTTACAATATATGCTGGATTTCATCGCAGTATGGCCTCGCGCATGAGTACGACAATCTGTACACATGTGCAGTCTTAATGATAATCGCCCGGCCTGTGATCAGGTCTGAATAACCCCCATAGTTCAAATTACACCCACTACACTATTCTATAAGAACCATGCGACCACCATCTTGTGGTAAATATATCTCAATAGTAACAATAGTGCTGTCATTTGTGATTTTAAAGCTCTGAAATGCAGTTATAGGTCATGCAGTATCCTGTATGTAACTGAATTGAATATAAAATATTATTGTTGACTAAGCTAGGTAATTATCCTGACTTTTCAGAAGTAATTTATGTAACCCCTTAAAAAACTGCATTTCTCTGTTATTAAAATCTGCGCTCAAATAAGGAATTTGAAAAAGTACTTTAAGAGTGTGCTGCTTTGTAATACGAATTAGAACAATGCAGTGCTGTAACAGGACTTTACTGTGCCCTGTACCACATCCCCTGTTAATGCATGATGTTATGCAGAGAGGGCAGGACCACCATCACCGGGAATTACTGCAATGCCTGAAGTTCTGGGAGCTGGGAGAGCTGCACTGTGTACGTCTGGATAATCCAAAGGATGCTCCGGGCTGGCACTATAGTAACAAATCTGGCTACAGTGTTCCTGCTTGGGCACTCTGCTAGCTAGATGCAGGGTCAGTGGGTGAGCAGCGGTGGTCTGTGGGGGTGTGGTATGGGCTGACGACAGGAGGGATTCCGACGGTCATTAGACCAATGTTGGAATCCCAACTGCCGGGACTCCGACAGGGCGGCTAGTGCTACGAAGTCCCTTGGAGGCTTGCCGCACTGCGCTCCCTCTGTGGGGGTCGTGGATCCTAACGAGGGAGAAAAGCCCCTGTAAGTCTGGATCCCGGCTGTCAGGCTTGTAACAGTCGGGAGACCAACGTCAGTGTACTGACCATCGGAACCCGACTGTTGGAAGGCTATCCGACACCCCTCCACATGCACAGCTGTGATATTTTATTATGTTGACTTTTTATGTTGAATGCTTTTGCATGTCACTGTATTTGCTGTTATCTTTTTAAACAATAATATCTTTTTTACGTTTTAGGAGCATTTGGACAAAGCAATAGAGCTTCACCCAGAGGACCCTCTTCAGTACTACCTCTTAGGCAGATGGTGCTATGCTGTACGTAGTCTCAGCGTCTCTGCAGCTTCATTTTTTTTAAATATAGTGTCCTCCATACTATTAACTGACAATTATTAACTGATGTTACTGTATTGCGGAACTGACATATACATATTTTTTATTTGCCTAGCACATGTAGAGGGGATTTATATCCTGTATTATTGCTGTATAGCTACGGGAAATGTTCTTTGAGGCATTAGATAAGAATAGCTTATTTTCGTATGACTAATACGGTCCTCTCAGAAGACTGCAGAATGCCCATGGAAGTGAATACAAGCTACTAAAAATAGATGACTGTACTTTATACTAGGAGGAAATAAGATCAGTGGCCTCACACCCTGACACCTACAAGACACTTGACTCACACATACATTATTTGAACTTAATGAATTTCCTTCTGGATGGTGATTCATCAGGGTATAAAGTCATCACTCTAAACCTAGCTACCGCTATCCAGGCTTCTCTTTCCTAGCGAAATCAGTAATGCGTCTCTTTCACTTCATTAGTGTATTAATGAAAAATATATGATAGTTCCAAGTCATAAATCACTGGCCAAGATTCCCCAATTGCCCAACTTGCTGCCATTGCTAATTGGCAGCCAGCAATGATTGCCAATTCATAGGGGAATTAGGGAAATTAAAATGTAAAAATTGCCCGATTCCTCGCTCCCAACCAAACAATCAAGATGAAGATTTTTAAACATGTTCAATATACCGGATCCTCTGACCCATCTGTCAGGGGATCGGGCTTTGCCCCAATACTTCTCAGATGTATGGGTCTCATAATGTGGTTAAGAGAACTAACTGTTAAGTGACAACAGTATATGTGATACTGTATGCTTGTATTATGGTGTTTACATCATTGCTGCAGCCAGGGCCTGATCAAAGGTTCCAGGTGCCCTAGGCCAATACACATGTAGCTCCCCTTGTAATGCTACTAAAAACATGTGTATGGGCACTTAGGGACTTGCCTATTCCATTTGGACTGCCCATGTAACAAAGGTTATACAACTGCCATTTATGATCTAATGCATGTGGCATGTAAAGGAGACTTTGGCTTTAGGCTGACTAGCTGGTGCTATAGCATAATTTATATAAAGTAATGGTTCCACCAGTAAGTTACATTAGCGTAGTCACCTGGCAGTCACCCTAAGAACTTTACCCCCCACAGTACATCGGGACGGGTGATAACTAACAAGCATGGAATAACTTAGGCCTTCATTTTATTCCTCAGCTGTCACCTGCAAACACCCCCCAGTACTTGCACCCTAGGCTGCAGCCTAATCAGCTATTGGTTAATCAGGCACTGGCTGCAGCCCGGTGGCTTTTTGTCTGCTTTGTTATAAAACATAGAATAAGACTGAAAGGGTGAAGGGTATATGCAGAGGTATAAGAGGTAAGTAGTGGGCATTTGCGGAAGTATGAGTGGTATGGAAGGGGGTATGTGTGGAGGTCTGAGAGGCATGTACTGTATGTGCAGGAGTGGGTCTGTTTGAAGCAAGTTGCAGATCTTCATGGAATATGCATGAATTTTGTGAGAGGCATGTGCAGGGGGGGATTGATACTAAATCCCGACCGCCGAAATCCCGACAAGGGGGGGACGTGGATCGCCCCCCCCCCCTTGCAGCAGCCATGCAGCGGGCCCGGTGCCTTGCTACGCTCGGTATATTAATTTATTCTCCCTCTATGGGTGTCGTGGACACCCATAGAGGGAGATAGTGTCAGGATTTCAGCGGTCGGGATTCCGGCGTCAGGATTTTGAACGCCGAGATTCCGACTGCCAGGATTGTAACTGCATTCCGTGCAGGGCATAGGCATGAGTTATGTGGTAATACTGCTATTTTTTTAATAACTGAAATAAGGGGAGTGTGTAGCTGTTTTGGAGGTTGGACCGTTGGGGGACATGTCGGCATTGCAGTACATCAGTTTGCCCATCACTTCCATTTAGATAAGTGCACAATAAAATTCTGGTTTTGCACTTTAAAAAAATATCAAAGGCCACAACTGGTTGCTTTATGTGTCTTAACACCAAAGTTGTCCTACGAATCTCTGGAACTCTTGCATTGTCTTCTTTACTTGCACCCTTAATAATTATCCATACAACAGGGCAAAAAAATCCCCTAGCACAGGGGTCTGGGAGTGCTGCTGTTGGCTAAGCTTTGGATTTAGTTTATTTACCTATGCATGCTACTGTAACTATGCATGTGTCCACATCTATCCTCCATGTGATACTTGTCACATTATAAGTAAAGCGGGAACGCTGTGTGACTCTGTATCTGCATAAGAAACGTAACGTTGCAGCTTTTTCCTGGAAAACAGTGTAACGTAGCCTTTCATATGCAGATACAGTCACACACTGAATATAGACATGCTGCATACCATTTTAACCCGCAGAAACTGCTTGTGTTTCCTATGTTCCTCATTTTGCAAATAAGACTAATCTTAACTGAAACACAATAAAGACGCCTGTTGCTGCTAAGTTTCACCATGGTATTGTGACTAAAGGGGCTGATTTATGCAAAAGGAAGCTAGATGTATGTGGACACATCTGTACCTATCGCTGATTGCTAGGAAGTCCATTGCTGGAGATGCAATGGCTATTTATTAACATGATACCTACTGTATGTTGGCATGGGTGTAACTACTGTGGGCTGTCTTACTTGTCTGTCCCATGTTTCTGTGTGAGTTTCTATGCCTCTGGGCTGTATATGGGACCCTTACTAATGTTATGGGGCCCAAAAATGATTAGCAATAACTTTTTTATCATTAAGCATTCCATAAACCATTTGTTGAGGCCATGTGTAACATTTCAGAAGCCACACCATTCACTATTACTAAGGGTGAATTCAATCGCAGTCGCCTATTCAATTATGCTGTTACCAACAGCATTGAAGACCGTTTCCGACAAAACAGATCAGACTTCGACAATCCGCGGGCGTTTTCACCAATCCACAGAGTTTCCGACACTCAACTGTCGAGTTACAGTTGAATGGATGAAAAAGGCCTGGTAATACTGGATTAAATACCCCCCTAAATCTGTGTATTTGTTGGGTTTTGTATAAATTTATTTGTGTATAATTTAGCATTCTTAGGAAAGTGGAAACATCATAGCCATAGTTAGACAGAAAGCCTCTTGTGTGTGTGTGTTTCTTAATGATATATATAACAGACACACCCAAATGTATTCAGTGAATTTGTGCCCTGTTTATTCATGCTTGCTCACTTATACCCCTTTTACACTACCACAAAAACCTGGGTTTTTACCTTGTGGACCCGGGTTAGCGGTCGTAAACGGCTCACTGAAAAAAAAAGCAGGGCAGTGTGAACGGTCCCAACCCATGTTGGGACATTCGAGTAGCACTGAAAGGCCCTGATTGGAGCTTCTGGGGCACTTGCAGATGATGTCATCTGCCTGTGACCCAGAAACAGAGCAAAGAGACACATGGCAGTGCGTTGATGCGCCTCCAGAAGTGTCTGGGCCCCCATACCTCCGTTTGCCTGAGCTTCTTGACCCTGCTTGGCTGGTATGTGCTTCCCTAGCCCAGGTAATTATTACAGATTTCAGTGGGGAGGTGCTGTCTGCTGCTGCAGGGGAGGGGGTTGCCCACATTTTAATTTAATCTAATTTTAAATTTGAGGGAAGGTTGGCTGGCAATTTATTTGCTTTAAAATGGCCATATTTAATTTCATCCACAGGGAAAAGCAGATCTGACCCAGGTTCAGTGTAAACGGCACAGACCCGTGTCTAAGTGCTGTGAAAATGGGGACTGAAGCAGGGAAATATTATAGATATGGTTTTGAATAGTGTTGAATTATATTTGTGTGCTTCATTCTCCTTAATCCTAGAAAGAATGGTCCTCTTTCGTCTCTGTGTCACTGTATTTACATTAGTTCTATTTATCATTGCTGCCTTCCTCATTGCTCTGCTTTAGTGAAGTATAATGCGTCATAAATGTGCAAA
Source organism: Crinia signifera (assembly GCF_055691185.1). Taxonomy (NCBI): domain Eukaryota; kingdom Metazoa; phylum Chordata; class Amphibia; order Anura; family Myobatrachidae; genus Crinia; species Crinia signifera. Next base: position 75,576,180 of record NC_139219.1, on the reverse strand, counting down.
ATGTATTAGGATTCCATTAAGGCAATGTTCTGTACTTGTCAAGAAAGTTACATTAATTACATAGAGCTCAACACTCTATGTTATTCTACAATATACAAGAAGAAAGAGTGTCTGTCGGTGGTACACTTGACAGAACTATAACAATGTACTTTTATTAATAATTAATATAAAAATCTGTGAAATATAAAAAGACAGACAAGAAAAGTGAAAAAGTAAAAAAAAAATGTATGACTAAAAAGGTTTAACATGAGGAGGTTCCAGTGTCAATGTATCTCTATCGCCTAGGTAGGTATGATTCCACCTCTCTGGAGTCATACATTTTTTCTTACTTCTTCACTTGTCACCTTATTAATAATAGTTTATTTTTATAGTTCTGTCAAGTGTACCACCCACAGACACTCTTTATTCTTGTGTTATTCTGACCCAATACTGTCCGGTGGTAGTAGCACACCCCAGCTTCATGAGATACTGATCAATGATGAACTAAATAAAGGGGTTTCCCATGTTATTTCTGCCTGTACGACTGACAAACCCAATCTTTTTCGCTCACATTATTCTAGAATATACTATTCTAGAATTATTGGTATCAGTGGCATGTTCCATGATTGTAACAGGGAAAGAGCTAGAATTAATAATAATTATACCAGTAATAATATGCCCTTTGTTTGCACCGACTAATGGACAAACTTGTGACAATAATTGACGTCTAAGAAGCTGCAATTATTTAGGTTTGTAAATCTGGTGGTTGTTTTACATTATTAACACCAGAAAATTAGAAACTGCATGTTCTCTACCACCTCCCTGTCACAATTCCTAGCTTAATCACGGTTGAGAACCAGCATCTGTAAACTAAAGATTATTTTAAAGTCTAAAGTAAGACTAAAGTCTTATTTTTTTTAAATGTTAATGACAAACTCATTCGTACTTTTGTCTTGATGGTGATTCTGTCAGAAAAAAAATACTAGCTAAAGTTTGTTCTATGAAAGTGACATTATTGTGGCAATCCATTTTTGTAATGCTTACTGTCCGGCTGCCTGCAGCAGCGGCAGGAGCGCTGTCCAAATCGCCAGAATAATGGTATGTCGACCATTTTTCAGGCGATCTGTTCATGGGCACTGGAGTCTGAGCGCTCTAGTGCTCAAACTCTACAATGATGCACTACGAAAATCTCCGGAAAAATGGCCACCATGCAATGCAATGCACATGCTGCACCAATGGTAGTTCCGCCTCTGCTCCTGTGTGTATATTTACTAAAGAGCCGGTTTACAGGAGTGGAGATGTTGCTGATAACAATCAAGTACATTCTTGTAGAATCCGATTGGTTACTATGGGCAACATCTCTTGTAAACCCACACTTTCGTAAATATGCCCCCCTAATGACAGCCATCATTAGAATTCTCTATTAATAAAATATCATTTTAAAACGTCTTTATTTAATGTATTTCAGATTGTTATTTGTAGCTTTGAAGTTTTTTTGTGTTACAAATTGGATGTGGTCAACAGAATCAGCATCATGTCCCAGAACTGGCATAGTGTTCTTCTGTTGGAAGTGATTGTCGGTGCACATTACTGACAGATGTAACCGTAGACTATAATAACAGGCTGGGTGTTAAAATATCAAGAAAATATCATTGTTCTCTCTTCTCAGGTTTCTCAGTTGTCCTGGATTGAAAGAAAAGTTGCTGCTACTCTTTTTGGAAATCCTCCCACTGCAACAGTACAAGATGCCTTGCAGAATTTTCTTAAGGCAAATATTTAAACTTTCTTTAAAAAAAAAAAAAAAAAATATGGAATGCTATCATCTGTTTACTTGTGTTTATTTCTTATATGATTAAATGATTTCTATCCATCCTATTGCAAAATACACAATCATTCATTAGGTGTCCATGGCAGGAGTGCATTAACGCAAATGCATTATTGCAGCTCTTAACTGCTATATAAATGCTTTGTGTAAGCATAGTTATGTTTGAATATTGATGCACTCACCATGTCGGCAATTGGGATGCTGGTGATTGGAATTCCGACATCACTGGAGATGCTGACGCTGGAATCCCAACAGCTGGCAATCCCATTGTATATTGGGGTTTCTTAACGTTACGTTAGGGGGATTTAGGTTTCATCACTATTGGAGGTTAATTTCCGTTAACTGTATTTTATTTTTCAAGTGCCCCTAGTATCCAGATTGATTCCCTGAAGGAGCTTTTTGGAATTGTCAGCTTGCACCTTTAATTAAATAGAGGTGCTTTTTGAGGGGGACCTCTAAGTGGCTTTGGAGTGTGACATACTCCTATATATATATATTTTATATTATGACATATATGCATATATTTTTTAAGGAATATTAAAGGTCTACAACAAATGTGAAAAAAAAATATTTTGACGTTTAAAGGAGATGTTTTGTAAGAGGCATCATAACTGTTACTAAATGCTATGTGCCAATAAACAGCTTCCTTTTTTTAATTATCACAGATCATGAGTTCTGCCGGTAATTATCATAGTTCCTACTAGCATGACATAGTGTAGAAATGGAAAAAAAATATTCTTAAGCACACTGAGGGGCAGATTTATTAAGCTTGGAGAAGAGATAAAGTGGAGATAAAGTGGAGAAAAGGTAAAAGGAGATAAAGCACCAGCCAATCAGCTGTGTTTGAAAAAGACAGTTGGGAGTTGATTGGCTGGTGCTTTATCTCCTTTTACCTTTTCTCCACTTTATCTCCAGTTTATCTCTTCTCCAAGCTTAATAAATCTGCCCCTGAGTCACAATATTTCTGCATTTTCTTTCTTAAAAACAATTTGTAGTATTTTAGTTGTTAGATAGCATGCCTGGAATCAAACATTATTTTGATAGCTATGTGTATTGTAATAATTTTGAGCAATAGTGTTAGGACCTGCAGAAAAGTGGGGTCCAGTGAATGGGGGCTGCAGGCTTAAATGCATTGATCAAATTATGAACTAAATCTCCACTATTTATTAATATCCATTAATTTAGTGAGTGCAGAGCCGGATAAAGCCTTCGGAGGGCCCGGGCACTTTAGAAAGGGGGGTCCCCTCCTACTTGTCATTACTGGATGCAAACTGCATGGGAGAATATTACACTGACAAAACACAGAGTAAAAGCAGTATAAACTTGGTCAATGGTCAACTTCAGGGGGGGGGTTAATATTAATATATAATTCCACATGAAAAGCCTTTGTTTGTTCCTCTGTACCTTACTCTGTAGGAGCCCTGACAGGCTCAGTGCTGGCTCTGATTAAAAACCCTCCCATGACAAGGCAGCTGCTGCTATCCTTCATGGGCCTGAGAAGCATATGATGAGCTCCACCAAGCAGATCTCAGCACAAGCCTCTCAGCCTCTGACCTGTTGTGCAAAGTCTTATGGGACTTAGTCAACTTCCAGTAATGCACTGCACACTTGTGCAGTCAGTGTGCCTTGGCAACCGATGCTCAGCACCATTAATCATTGTCACATTGGCAGATAGGTGAAGCTGCAGCACTACCCCACTCCCATGGACAAAACCATTAGCTAAAAATAATATATATATATATATATATATATTATTTTTTTTTTATTTTTTTTTTTAAACACAGAGGGGGGCCGAGGGGTACTGACCCCCTGTGCCCCCATTATAATCCGGCCCTGAGAGCCCCTACAATTGCTCTTTCTCTCTCTCTCTCTCTCTCTCTCTATCTCTATCTATCTATATATATATATATATATATATATATATATATACTAGGTGATTCATCGCGCCCTACGGGCGCTCTTCACACCGTCGTAAGGGGCTGCGCCCCCTTAATTTGTGAATGTTTGTATATGAGAAATATGGTTAGAATTGTATGAAAGATGCCTGTATTGCAACTTAGGTGTCCGCGAATCGCGGGAGGGGGGTCGCAGAGGGTGCCGCGAATTGCAGGAGGGGGGGTTGTGGGGGGGGTGGATGCTGCGAATCGCGGGAGGGGAGGGATTGCAGAGAATTGCGGGAGGGGGGTCGCGGGGTGGGTTGCCGCAAATCGCGGGAGGGGGGTTACGGGGGCGGGGGTTGCAGCGAATCATGGTAGGGGGGGTCGCGGGGGGTGTGCCGTGAATCACGGGAGGGGGGGTCACAGGGTGGGGTGCCGAGAATCGCGGGGGTGTGTGTGTGTGCCGTGAATCACGGGAGTGGGGGTTGCGGGGGGGGTGGGGGGGGTGTGACGCGAATCGCCAAAAGAAAAAATCAACACAGAAAGGTCAACACATGTAAATGTTGACATAAGTGTGGCACTTCATTGGTGTCCATGTCGACACATGAGAATGAATATGAAAACATTCAAAAAATGAAAAAAAAACGTCAAAAACTCATGTCAACCTTTTTCATTGTCGACCATAGCCATGTCAGTGTTTTCCATGTGCAATTTAATTCTGGAGCTGCCGCGAATCGCGGGGGGGTGCCGCGAATTGCGGGAGGGGGGGTCGCGGAGGTGGGTGCCACGAATCGCGGGAGGAGGGGTTACGGGGCGGGGGTTGCGGCGAATCATGGGAGGGGGGGTCGCGGGGGTGTGCCGTGAATCACGGGAGGGGGGGTCACGGGGTGGGGTGCCGAGAATCGCGGGGGAGGTGTGTGTGTGTGTGCCGTGAATCGCGGGAGTGGAGGTGTTGGGGGGGGGTGACGCAAATCGTCACAAGAAAAAATCAACACAGAAAGGTCAACACATATAAATGTTGACATAAGTGTGGCACTTCATTGGTGTCCATGTCGACACATGAGAATGAATATGAAAACATTCAAAAAATGAAATAAATCTTCAAAAACTCATGTCAACCTTTTTCATTGTCGACCATAGCCGTGCCAGTGTTTTGCATGTGCCATTTAATCCTGGGGCTGCCGCGAATCGCGGGGGGTGCCGCCATCTGCGGGAGGGGGGGGTCGCGGGGTTGGGTGCCGCGAATCGCGGGAGGGCGGGGTTCACAGGGGTTCCGGTGGGGGGTTGCCGCGAATTGCGGGAGGTGGGGGGTCACGGGGGGTGCCGCGAATCGCGGGAGGGGGGGTTGTGGGGGGGTGTGACGCGAATCGCCACAAGAAAAAATCAACACAGAAAGGTCAACACATGTAAATGTTGACATAAGTGTGCCACTTCATTGGTGTCCATGTTGACACATGACAATGAATATGAAAACATTCAAAAAATGAAATAAATCTTCAAAAACTCATGTCAACCTTTTTCATTGTCGACCATAGCCGTGCCAGTGTTTTGCATGTGCCATTTAATCCTGGGGCTGCCGCGAATCGCGGGGGGTGCCGCCATTTGCGGGAGGGGGGGGGGTTGCCGCGAATCGCGGGAGAGCGGGGTTCATGGGGGTTCCGGTGGGGGGTTGCCGCGAATTGCGGGAGGGGGGGGGTCGCGGGGGGTGTGACGCGAATCGCCACAAGAAAAAAATCAACACAGAAAGGTCAACACATGTAAATGTTGACATAAGTGTGGCACTTCATTGGTGTCCATGTCGACACATGAGAATGAATATGAAAAAATTAAAAAAATTAAAAATAAATCTTCAAAAACTCATGTCAACCTTTTTCATTGTCGACCATAGCCATGTCAGTGTTTTGCATGTGCCATTTAATCCTGGGGCGGGAGGGAGGGGGGGTCGCGGGGGTGGGTGCCGCGAATCGCGGGAGGGCGGGGTTCACAGGGGTTCCGGTGGGGGGTTGCCGCGAATTGCGGGAGGTGGGGGGTCACGGGGGGTGCCGCGAATCGCGGGATGGGGGGTTGCGGGGGGGGGGGGGTGACGCGAATCGCCACAAGAAAAAATCAACACAGAAAGGTCAATACATGTAAATGTTGACATAAGTGTGCCACTTCATTGGTGTCCATGTCGACACATGACAATGAATATGAAAAAATTAAAAAAATTAAAAATAAATCTTCAAAAACTCATGTCAACCTTTTTCATTGTCGACCATAGCCATGTCAGTGTTTTGCATGTGCCATTTAATCCTGGGGCTGCTGCGAATCGCGGGAGGGGGGTCGCAGGGGGGGTGCCGCCAATCGTGCAAGGGGGGGTCGCGGGGGGGTATTTTTGCCGTGAATCGCGGGAGGGAGGTCGCGGGGTGGGTGTTTTTTCCGCGAATCGGGGGGGGGGTGTCACGGGGGAGGGTTTGCCGCGATTCGCGGGAGGGGGGTCGCGGGGTGGTGGTTATGCCGCGAATTGCGGGAGGGGTCGTGGGGGGGTTCTTTTTGCAGCGAATCGCGGGAGGGGGGGTCGCGGGGGTGTTTTTGCTGCGAATCGCGGTAGGGGGGGTCGCGGGGGAGCGGGTGTTTTTGCCGCGAATCGCGGGAGGGGGGGTGCGCGGGGGGGAGGTTTTGCCGCAAATCGCGGGAGGGGGGCGCTCACCTGGTGGCTGTGGAGTAGCAGTGCTGGGCAACATGGGAAGGCAGTGGGTGTCTGGCACTGTCTGTGGGCTTACTGGGCTGGTTCTCTGTCACATACCTCCCAACATCACCCTCTCCAGGAGGGACACAATGCTCTGTTTCTAGACTTCCCCTTAATGTATGATTGCCATCACCTGTTTTAAACAGGTTAATTTCTCAGAAAGGTGTTCAGCACAGATGAAGGCAATCACACATTAAGAGGAAAGTCCAGGAACAGAGCGTTATAGACACAGACACCCACTTTGAGTGACAGATGTAGCCAAATATATAGGAGATATAGATATATATAGATATATCTATATATATATATATCTCTATATATATAGATATATATATATAGATATATATATATATATGTATAAGCTGATATCCCCTCCTGCTGCTGCACCAGCAACGAGATAGCTATAATAGGCGGCACTCCACCAGATTTTTGATAATAAGTTTTTAGTGCATGTAAAAAAGTAGTTTACCACACTGACGACGTTTCAAAGCCGAAGCTTTTTCATCAGGTCAGATTATTTTGCCATACAGGCGTGTACAATATGCTAAAATTGCAAACAGATAAAACCGTTTTATCTGTTTGCTATTTTAGCATATCGGTTCTTCCTTTTTTGGGTGGGGGAAAGGTACAAACAAGTTATAGTGTATATAGTTATTTATTTATTTATTTTTACAAAGGACATTTACATTTCTTTTATGTACCTCTCTTGTTGCCTTGACATTTACCATTTTAATATTTTGCTTATATTATAGGCTGAAGAGATGCATCATGGTTACTCCAAATACAACTATGTTTTTCTGGCAAAGGTAATCGGAACCTTTTGTTTAATCATATCAGAAATAAAATATAATGTAAATATGTGCAGTTACAGCAGCTTTTTGTCTTGTAACTTTCTCCCTAGTGCTACAAGGATCTTGGACAGAAACCACTGGCTTTGAAGTACTGTGATGATGCATCAGCAATGCGATCGGTTACTAAAGAGGTGAGGACTGTAACATACACACAGTTCATTTAATAAATGGTTTGCGTAAGAAGGCCAGTCTCATATCTCAGTCATTGAAAATATCATTATGTTCCTTGGTTTGATCTTTTTGGCTAGTGAACCGAAACCATACAAAAACATAGCTTTTACAGTTTATCCTGTACATTTGAAACTACTAACTGCATCCAGAATAGGAATACATTATGGGGTATAAAATTTGTGTATATATATATATATATGTATGCAGATAGTGAAACAAAAGCGCCACATATACTTGCTGAATTTCCCAGCTGAACAAAACCTGTGAATCACACAGGGGTAATTAGCACTAGAGTCTATGATATAAGTCCCAGCAGCAACCTTTCTTCAATGGGGAAAACCTCTGGGATCCACAGAGGGAAGAATCTAGGTAGAAATGGAAAGAAAGGTGCGCTTCATAGTGCATTAAAAGGAGTTTTATTAGGATAAAACACAATATCCCAGGTACGGATCAAGAAAGCCTCGTACCCATTCAATGAACACTGTGGACTGGGTACCACACGGTATGACAAATAAGCCAAAGGCAAAGCTGCTCACGTCACAGGAACACTGTATGTAGCCGGACAACCTCAGATAATCCACCTGGCTGGAGTGCCGTGCAGGTCAGCGGGGAGGCCGGGAACAGAGAAACCTGGAAGCGGGTGCAAGCCGGTCGTGAGATCAGACACCGATGGAGGACGTAGGCCACGCCCTGACGCGTTTCGTCACTGGGACTTCGTCAGAGGGCGTGGTCTCTACGTCCAAGCCTCGGTGCTTTAAGGTTGGCCAACCTTAACCCGGCCTCCCCGCTGACCTGCACGGCACTCCAGCCAGGTGGATTATCTGAGGTTGTCCGGCTACATACAGTGTTCCTGTGACGTGAGCAGCTTTGCCTTTGGCTTATTTGTCATACCGTGTGGTACCCAGTCCACAGTGTTCATTGAATGGGTACGAGGCTTTCTTGATCCGTACCTGGGATATTGTGTTTTATCCTAATAAAACTCCTTTTAATGCACTATGAAGCGCACCTTTCTTTCCATTTCTACATATATATATATATATATATATATATATATATATATATATATATATATATATGCCAAAGTGTGCTATCTAGGGACGCAACGAATACATTTTATGTAAGTATCCATATAAGTATGATTTGCAGGCCATTCAAATCAAAATATATGTTTACGTCTTGACAAATACACTTAGCATGGAAGTAATGAATCATTATCTTTAACACATCAGCATACTAAAGAGCTTCCAGCAGCACAGAACTATTAAAGAGGTTGTGCTGAACCTGTGGGTGCCAGTCACCCCCCCTTCTGTGATTTTAAGGTGGGTATTCAATTAGCCTAATTGCCGGCAGATTAAAGACTATTCAATTAAATAGCCTTTTTCCTGCACCGAAAACTCGAGACTCATGTGCAGTAAGTGGCTTTTTTGTGGATAGTATCTCACCGCTCCATGAGCTGCAAGGTTTTAGTCCATCTGCAGGGACTTGTGTGCGGTGTATTCACTGCTAATGGAATATCTAATACCTTATAAATTACCTGTGGAGTAATGCCCGCAGTTAATTGAATACCCCCTTAGTAATGTTATATATGTGACGGGACAGTAGCTTGGGGCAATATGTAATAGCGTGTGAGGTGCCGGCTATTCGGGAATTTCTATGGGTTGGCCCATATTGTTATATTGTCCTATAGATTGTAAGCTTGCAGCAGGGCCCTGTTACCTCCAAGTCTGTCTGTTGTTACCCTGTTTGTTTATCTTTGTTTACAATTGTAAAGCGCAACGGAATCTGCTGCATTATTTAAGAAACTGTAAATAAATTTTGATAAAGCAGCAATCATTTTACATGCCAAAAATGACTGTTTTGCTTTATAAATGACTGACAATTTCCATAATTCCCATATGTCAATTTTGACATAATTTAGTTTAGCAAATAATGTTTTTATCATCTGCTCTAGATTCAATAGGTTTATTTATGTATTTATTATTTATTTGTAAAACTGACACTAAGGGGGGGTATGCAATCCCTGTCAAAGTCTTTTTTTTTTTTTTTTGGTGATAGGTTTAGTTTTTTCGCCCGTAAATGTTGTCGTTTTGCTTTCGCGTATTCAATGTAATGTTTTCGCAGCTGATGTTAACACATCGCCAGTTTTTGCTTGTCGTTTCTCTCACACGTCGAAATGTTGTTTTTGTGACTAACCGAGCCGATTTGTGCTCGAACTGTTGATATATCTTCATAAACCTATTCAATGTTCACTATTCGAGATGTACGGCAGCTTACAAACACTTTTACGTCCATTTCATCTAGACAGTTTTGATTGTCGTGACAAGGGTACTTTGCCAAATGTAACTATAAATTTTGATGTTCATGTTCTTATATCATGTATTTATGTGTCTCCTATGTATCCTGCCAATGTCTATTTTGTTTCTATGATTGGGTCGATTGTCCCATGATGCATTGTTGTTTGTTTTTGCCATGTCATTTTTTTTTTTCACCATAATCCTCTGTTTACCTTAGAACTCTTACTGCTGTTTTGAGACTTCAGGGAGATCACAGCATTTTGCAGTCTATAATGACACACATTATAATGTACATGAAATATCTTATGCATTATGGGCAAAAATAGATTACAACGTAGGCCACCAAGCCTTGGCTAATATATGCTTACTATCAAAAACCTTACCTAAGTTAAAATGCAGACAAATGCAAGCCCAGATCTCCAACACAAGCTTCTCGTGCCGTCCCTGGTCCTGCTTCTGCTTTCCAAAAAAAGGACTGGCCCGCACTCAAACTCCAAACTCCAATTCACTCCCAGCCAAATTGAAACTACCTCCTCTATACTCGAAAAATGGCTGATAATTTGCATCGGTGTGGAAAGAGGCAGTGCAACAGCCATGCAAAACATAAACATACAAAATGCCAGAAGGGCCGATGGCCTTGTGGGACGATTTTGTGCAGAAAGTTCTCAGAACTTTCTGCAGTAGCACTGAGCCCGCTGTCTCCTGGGCTTCACTGTGCGCACGTCATTTGCATATTGAGGCCATGATGCGGCCGCACCTGACCCGCCGGCACCGCCATCCAGTGTGAGTCTCCCCCACCCCCCCTGTTCCAACCAGTGGCAATGTTGTGTGAACCAGCAGGCCTTCCTATCAGCAATCTCCTCTCCCCCTCCGCGAGTTTCAAACACCCCCCCCCCCCCCGGGTTTTGTCTGTGAAACCCCCCGGGCTCTGGCCTTCACTGCCCCACTGTGGCCCCGTTGCCTATACTGACTGCCTCTCCCATACTCCACGGTGGCTTGGTGGAGCAAATGCCAGGAGTTTGCAGGGGTGAGTGATAGTCATGGAGTAGCTGGAGCCAGCTGGAGCATTAGTTATCCAGCTGCACTGATTACCTGCTCCCTGTGCAGCCAGTGTAGCACCCCGCAGTCCCTCTCATGGGCCCTTAAGCAGGAAGGAGGGGTTGCTTCCCCCCCCCATGATCAGCCAGCCGCTGGTATCTGCTAAAAGCTGACTGACCACCATTGAGGCTGAGGGCGCCCTCAGCCTCAATAGTTCCCAGTTCCCTTCAATGGTCCACTCCACCTTTTGCCCTGGGACCAGCAGGGAGAGAGATTAGCAGCATGCAGAGCATGAAGACTGCTGCTGCCTGCATTAACACATTACATCTCATGAGAACAGCCACGAGCCACAGAAAATCCCAAACAAGTACAGTAGGTTAAACATGCATAGTGTCATGTTATATCTGGTATATAAGAGGTTTCTGTGGAGGTATTAAGGGGGGGGGGGGCTGGCAGGTGTGCTGGCAGGTTTGTGGTGATGCTGGGGGCAGGTGGCTGACATCACATGGTGTCAGCGCCCGCCCCCAATTTGGCGATCTGCAGGTATCTGAAAAGTAAGTATGGACTTACTTTTCTGAGTGAAGGCTAAAGTATGACCATCGAGTGATTTCCCCTCGCATGCTAGGGGTCTGAATCAGGCCGACTTTGTGCTGTACTGAGAATGTCATTTACATGCTAGTCCTGTCCCAAGTACTTGCACAGATTCAGCCGTGCAATGAGGAACACCATTGATGTGATTTTGTGATACCACGCCTCCGCTCCATGAGGCCATGCCCCCTTTTTGCCGTGTAAGGGTCTTGCCTGCTGAGGGTGGGCCTGTGGGCTCAAAATGCCAGGGCCGATTTCTGGTCCCAGTCCCCAGCCCTGGGCAGAAGCTGGTTGTTTATCACTCTCCATTTTATCACTTTTGAAGCTTAGGGCATCTACCCCACTATCTGATTGCTTGGAGCCCAAACACAGTAATTTTGAGTTTGTTTATTTTAAAGAGATCAGGTTGGCCATATACAGTATATTACAGGTACCTTTTCCACATTTGTTTTTTAACTTATATTAACAAGGGATTTACAGTTTATTAAATTTTATTACTTATAGGATCTATATTTTTTTCTTTAGAAGCACCACATTAATGTATTTTTATTTTTTGTGATGATTCCCCCCCCCCCCCCCCCCCCATGATGCTTTTTTTTGGCACTGTTTATTCTACCTATGATTCACCTAATTTATTACCCATGATTCACCTCTTCTTCCTCACTCCTTCATTTAACCTTTAAGGAGATACACAAAGCATTAGCAGTCTGCTGATTTTTGACCAATTTGCGTTTTTCTGCATTGCTCTGCAATATTTAAACACTGCCTACAAATAGAGCATTTACTCTTTTGAAGATGACATACCTCCCAACTGTCCCGCTTAACGCGGGAACATCCTGTTTTTTGGTGGACGTTCCCACATCCCTCCCGCAGCCGGTAGTGTCCCGCTTTGGGGGGGGGGGGCAGTTGTGAGTCCCCAATCTGACAAAAAAAACGCTGTGCCCATGCGCAGAGCATCTATTCAGCGTCGCAGTGACCGAAAACGGGGATGTGGACTAATTTGCATAAGCCGTGCCCTCATTTGCATACACAACGCCCACTTATCGGATGCTCGCGCGGCGAAGACTCTATTCTTCAATTGAAAAAGTTGGGAGGTATGGGATGACCCAAGGGAGAATTTAAGTTGGCAATACTTTACTAGTGTCGCCTTCAGTTTTTAGATTATTTGATGGTGGAAGAAAATCGCAGTAAACTGTATAAAAAAACTAACAATTTAAAATAGGTGACTAAGAGTTCAGTTATTCTGTTTATACTAGTTATATAATCACCTGTAGATCGTATTACTGTCCTAGTAGCCCCCATAGTGGGCACTTATTGGGGATTGGGCATGCAAAGCAAAATTTCATATAACCAGCCCTAGGAGACCCATTTTGTTCTGATAACAAATTGGTTTGGAAAATTATCCTGAATCCCATGTGCTATTGCCTGAAAACAGGTCCATTTTTTCTGGAAAAAAACGGTAAATAAATGACCATTGAGCTAAAATCGCATTAATAGCATGCTTTTTTTTTTCTACCTGAAAAAGTAGCACAACTAATTGGATACCCAACTTTTTCTTCATAATGCAGTACTAGTGGCATCCATTAACTGTTCTATACATATCCCAGTTAAATGATTATGGGGTTTCTTTAAATAGAACAGCTGTTAAAAATAAACTTTTAAAAAAAGAATATGAAATGATTAGCTCATATAACACAGACATTAATATATTATATGTTCATTCCAAACACAACACCATAACCTAATTTTTGGCATGTTTTATTACAGTGCTTGTATTAATCAGTGCTGCTGATTCAGACCTGAGATGGATTCATGCTGTGCTGAAATACTCAGTTACTGTTTACGTTACCATAATACAGTTTGTAACTATGAATTTTGCCCCTTTGCCAAAAAAAATTCTGCTGCTCACCCTACTATTTGTTCTATATTTTCTGTACCTAAATGCACTTTACCATGGGTTTCATGCTCATTAACAGGAATTACATGCTCATTGCCAGGGGTTTCCCGCTCGCTGGCAGGGGTTACTTATTTATTGCACTTTTTTTTTTTTGCTTGTTACCATGGGGTTACATGCTCGTTATTATATATGTATAATCGCTACCCAGAATCCTTAACGTCTGGGTAGAGATTATATGCTTCCCAGTAGGACCTAGTGTTCATTCTAGCACCCGCTATCTTTAAAAACCCATGCAGTTCCTGTTCCCTGCCTGGGGTGTCACTGTCTGCTGCGGTGTTTCTAGCACAGGTCTGGTTTGCATATCAGTGCTGATATACAGATCACACTGTGCTAGAAGCACTACAGTAGACAGCGACACCCCAGGCAGGGAAGTGGAACTGCATGGGTTTTCAAAGATAGCGGGTGCTAGAATGAACACTAGGACCTCTAGCATTGTCTCCTTCAAAGTGGTGGCCATTTTTGGAGGGACATTTTGAGCAGATTCCATACAGATCCACTGGAATCTGCAGAGACCATGCGCCCTCATGGTGCTGGCTCCCCCAAGCCATTGCTTGGGCTGCAGTGCCATTAAAACGCCACTGAATTTGTTGATTTGAATTTTATATAATGTAGGGGGGAGGGGTTGTTTATACAAACAAAGTATTCAGTTTGTTTGTATCCAAAAAACATCAATAGATTCGGTACTTGTTTCCTAGCACGGCGCCCAATTTTAATACGTATGGTACCGTACTGAAATCGCATCGCATGCTGCGTTATAGTACTTTGATTTTAAAGTTCTTATATTGTAAATATTCTCATTAATTATTGTAATCAATGTTCTTAATTATTTATGCTTCATTAATGAATTTAAGTAAATGACAGTTATTAGTTAACACATGTCATCATTACTGTGTCAGCTGTATGATTTTGCAGGTGTGAATGTGTTCCTAAAACACCAGCACTACCCACGCCACCCCGAAGCGTGGTGAGCGGCGGCAGAATGTGTCCTCCGACATTTTCATACCCCCACTATGCACGTCGGCGTGGAGTTGGTTCTATATAGTGTGGCTAGCGCAGCGAGCCCGAAGCGTGGTGAGCGGACGTGGAATACATGTTAAGTAATCCGCGTCCCCTCGTGGGGATCACCACACTTCGGGCTCGAATAATATCAACTCCACGCCGACATAGATAGTGTGGGTATGAAAAGGTCGGAGGACGCGTACCGCCGCCCCTCGCGGGGCTTGCTGCGCTCGCCACACTTTGCGGTGGCGTGGATAGTGGAGGTGACACAAACAAAATGCCTTAGCTGCTTTCGATACTAAGCACCCATCACATCTATTCGCATGGGTGCCTGTACAATGAAATATCGCATCGGATCGCACCCTGTCTAGGGTGCCCTCCGATCCCATGCGATATTTCAATGTTTAAGCACTCCTGTGCACTTAATATGGACATCGCATCACACGGCTCTATAGACGCTGTGCGATCCGATGCGATGCGATTTCACTACGGATGCGTACTGGGCTCCCTGAAAAGAAACAAGTACCATAGATTCTAAAGTTTTATTATGCAAGATGGCATCCCAACCACCGGGATTATTACTGTGTCCCCCAGAGCCGCATAGGTTTATAGAATATTCCATGTTTAATAGGATGCATTCTTATAACTTGTGCCACCCTAAGATTATTTGTCAAGGAACTGTGAATAGTTGTATTCAGGGGTGACACTATTTGCATATTTGCTGCATCTTATGCGCTGCTGGAGATGCCTGAAGAAATAAGACATCAGGCATCCTGCTGACATCGCAGATCTGAATGCTGGGTCCAAAGAAGCAGTCATCGTCCTATGCTCACTCAGGATATCTACTAGAACTCCTTTTCTGGGGTCAGGAAATCTGGGGTAGATGTGAAGCAGTGATAATGGAGGAGAAATGAGCCGGAGGAGAAGAGGCCCATGGCAACCAATCAGCACTGAAAAAACATCTATAATTTGCGTAATATAAAATTATATAGAGCAGATTACCATGGGCCACTTCTCCTCCCTTATCACTACTTCATACATCTACCTCTGTGTCTGAAGACGAGGATCCTAGCCTCGGCATGCCAACCACTCCCTTAGCATGCCAATTATGTTGTGGCTTAGGAGGCACTGTGAGTGAACTCACTTTACAATCACTTTACAGATCTTGCACATGTGCCAATAAAAAAACACCGGAGTTGTGTGTAAGTCATCAGGTTTACATACTATTCTGAATAAGGCCCAATGTAAGACTCTAAAAATGTGTCTCAATATCGATACTTGAAAGGACTTGGGTTTGCTACGATAAATACGGTCTGATATTAAAGTGAAACAGTCAGAAATATTGGGTCTAGATCAGAGCAATGATGATGAAAATCGCTTAGTCCTCACTATTTTCGCAGGGGTGGGCGGCTTTCCAAAGCAGGATGCTATGTAAAGCTGTCCATCCTGTCTCTCAACTGTTGGTAATACCAGCCGAAGAGCAGCGGCGGCAGCCGGCGATGATGAGGGAGCGCGCCATACAGACTGGGTGGCTTTTGAGCTGAAAGCAGCTTAAACTGTAAAAGTGAGCTGCTTTCAGCTCATAATCACCCAGTGTGTCACCCAGTGTGTATGGACCTTAAGACTGCAACATAGGTTTACTTGGCTTACTAATATGTACACAGATAGACCTTCAGAAAATGCACTTATTGACTATTACGCTGCCGTTTCAACCCAAGTTTTTGCCAATTTAATGCAAGTCTGAAAGGGTCCCACCAGTGGCCAAATGTAAAAGTCACCCTGTTCAGAGGCCGTGCAGGATGCTAGCCAAACTCTGAGTTCCCGCACAGCTGAAGAACTCTGAGGCTATTATATTTGGCCACAGATGACTGTTTATGGTGTAATGCTAGATGGAGAGTCCTCTAACCGGCACTTGGGGATGCTGTAATCTACGTATACCGGCAGAGGAGAAGCTTTGGTAATAGCCTGCAGTGTGAATGAGTTTCCAGCTGCTGTGACACTGCTTGAAACCTGTGTTCGGTGACTATGATTGGACCTGGAGTTTTGGTTTTAAAGCAATATTACAAGCAATTTGGCAGTAGCCATGAGAAAATGTTATTTCTAAGAACACGAGTGCTGAAGTATTGGGACTATCTCAACTAATAATTATTTTAGCAGTAAAGCAAGTTAAACAGTTGTTTTATTTTACTTCTAATGAACTTGTTCAAACATATCTGTACTCAGAACAGTATTATGAAGATTGCTTTTGACAGGTGAATAACAATATTCTAATTCCCATTCATAGATTCTTGTTTTTCTTTCTTTAGTCTAAACCAGTAGCTACTGTAATAATGATCGGGTATGTGCCAAGTCTACTTGGGTGGTGGGGGTGAACTGTGTGCACATGTAATATGGCAGAAGCTTTTTTAAACTTTTAAATGCAGGCTTGAAGAAATATGTGCATCTGAAATAAAATATTAATTTAATCAACGATTCAAAGCTAGACAAACACATCCTAATTTTCTATAAATAAACTTTAACAGGAATCCTTCTATTAAAATTAGGGCCAACACAAGGGAAAAAATAAGAGATATTATCTTTAAAAAGTACAAGAAGAACATTGAACATAGGTGGTGCGAGGATGTGTAATCTCCCCTCCTCCAGGGACCGAAAGCAGATAGGCACCAGTCTGCCCGGCTGTCCTCAGAGCAGGTTCACGGCTAGTTGAAATTTCCCGCGAGTCATGAGGAACATACTTGTGAGATCTTTCATTCTAATGGGATGAGGCTAAGGCAACAGGGGGTGATGCAGTGCTAATGTGGATGTAGGGAGGCTAGGGTATTGGTAGGAGGATTAGGAGTAAGACTAGTAGCCTTTGACAAACAAGAGGGTTTTTAAATAGTGTTTGAAAACGGGAAAGCATATGGAGAATCTTTTTGGGCAAGGGCTTGTTCTTCTTTTGTAAATGGCATTATGGGCCTTATTCTAGTTCACTCTTTCTGACAAAATCCTTCTTAGATGGACAAAACCATGTGCACTGCAGAGGGGGGGGCAGATGTGAAATGTGCAGAGAGATTAGATTTGGTGAGTTATTTTGTTTCTGTGCAGGGTAAATACTAGCTGCTTTATTTTTACACTGCAATATAGATCTCACTTTGAAGTAAAACTCCACCCAAATCTAACTGTCTCTGCACAAGTAACATCTGCCCCACCTGCAGTGCACATGGTTTTGTCCATCTAAGAAGGATTTTGTCAGAAAGAGTGAACTAGAATAAGGCCCAATGTTTGAAGGTTGGAGTGCAATGTGATTATCAGTGGGGAATTAAGCACTGGTGTTTGGTAGAAAGGAAAGGTTGGCATGAAATTAGGCCTTTAATTGTAAAGAGCCGAGTAAAACTTAAGGCAAGGACAAATAGTTTTTTAGTTTCATTACAATTGAATAGGAATTGATGGAACAGCGAAGGAGAAGCCAAGTGGCGATAGAGAATGGATTGAATTGGGAAGAGGTTGATAAGAGGGAGGCCAGGCAGGAGGCGCTTGCAGAAGTCCAGTTGGGAGATAATGAAAAGTTTACATGCTGCAATACATGTAGGCTATACTTTGGCGGCAGCATGTAAAATAAAGCATACATGTCTGCTATATTTTGGCAGCAGTGTGTAAAATACAGCATAAATTTATTGCAGCGTGTTAAATATTGCGTTCATGTAAGGTATACATTGGTGGGATGTGGGTGCATACATGATACAAAGGTATGCATGCTACATTGGTGGGCAGGGGGTGCGTGCATGCTACAAGCATGCATTCATGCTAGTGAAACTGGTGGTCAGTGTGGAGGATGCAAACATTGAAGGCCAGTGGCCTATAAAGTGGCCATGCATTCTTCAAACATTGGTGGGTATTGGGGAGAACAAACTGTTAATACATTGATGGGCAGGGGGAAGGAAAAAGTATTAAATCATTGGTGGCCAGTGGTCGGAAGATGATTGAGCTGCATGTCTGGCAGACACAGATAAAACTTTAACGACGTGCGGAGGGGGCACCTTGTTAATGAGATTAGGCATACACACTAGAAGACATTGGCCTCAATATCACTCAGAAGCCCCTTTCTATTGAGGTCAATGTCTTCTGTGTGTATGGGCCTTAAAGTCTTCTCTCTGACAAATAGCACATAGCTGCAGCTTTCATTGGGGCACCCAGTTCATCTATTGTGTCCAAGCAGATACTAGTAATAGCATGTCTGAACTATCAGAATGATCTGTGCACAGTAAAATGCAGCACTTTCCTGCTGACTGTCCTTGATACTTACCCACACAGAACAGCTTTAGTCTGCTAGAAATGTTGAGAAAAACAAACTAGTTCCAGTCTTGCTCAGTATCTGTTGTCTATTGGATCTGGTTTTACAAAAACTAAATACATGCTGTGTATTTTTCTTTTTTTTCAATATCGCTCAGAAAGGAGTGTGTAGACTCCATGACATTAACGATGCGCGCTCCCTCGCCGATCCCCTCCCTCTTCTAAACATGTTCGAGGGACATTAATGCGCACCTCTCAGTCGGCCTTCTCCCATGGGCGGCATCGGAAAGTGTGTATGCAATTGCCAATGCTGGCCCCACCACTGGGTCCCTGCTGCTGCCAATATCGGTGTCGGTAGGAATCGGGTAATGTGTATGGGGCTGGGTACACACCTAAAGATTTATCTGTCCAATCGGTTTGGTGGAAACAAAGATCTGATGATTTATGCATGGAGCATATGACAATCAACAATTTTCTCCCAAATGCTGTAAAATGGACAAAATAATTGTTCATATAACTATTAAATCCAAATGATTTAAACTAATTTGTTTGAGCTACCAAAATTGTTGTTTGCTCCAATACATTGCCAGATTTTTGTTTCCACCAGATAAATTGGACAGATAAATCTTTAGTTGTGTGCCCAGCTTTATTGTTTATTTTGTTTATATGGATTCTTGGTTGGTTTGTGCTTTTTTTTCTATCCTATTTTACTGTTATTATCAATTCAATTTAACAGTCTCAACCTTTATTATTGCGATTATTAATTTAGCTTTTTTCACATTGATTTAAGTCTGAAATACACCTGTATTTCTTGTTATAAGCTTTTTATACTGGGCTCAATGAAATGTCCATCATCAGATTTGTTTTGCAATATTCATGACACCAGTTTGTTGTCTTAAGAGCCATTTTGTAAGTGAATATTTTGATCAAATTATAATCTTTTTTTATTTTTTATTTATTTCTTTCTTCCTAGGATAATGATGCCCAAAAAGATTTGGAGGCCTTAATTGCAACCCTGAAACAGTAATTCCATTCCAACGAACAATATTTACTGCACAGTGTATCTACAGTATATCTTACCAATACATTTGTGGACTAAATACTTTTTTATTACATTGTAAATAACTACTGCCATTATTATCAAAAACAATTATAAAGCACTGATTTCTAGTAATGATTTAACATAACTTAATTCTTAAAATATAATATTGAAGTATCTCTAGAGATTTAGGACTAAGTACTGTAATGTGATCATGCCTGCATGCATACAATATTACCTCCAAGATTTCACTGTGGAATAAGTTTGTACATATTAGTATATTTTATAAAGAAAGAAAATATGGTAATGAACTAAATAAGCAATACTTGGAACTTGTATTAGTTCTAGTAATAAAACACAAAACAGTATTTTGGTTTAAACAATTTTTAATGTTTTATAGATTTTTTTTATATACAAAATGTTAATAATGTACTACATGTGGATTTGATTTTGTTTTTGTAATTTATAAGAAACACAGACCATCAACAGAAAATGAAGACCGCAATCTACAACTCAGATGCTTAGAACATTATTGGTATCCTATAAATCCTGCACAGAGTGCTAAGGAGAAACGAGTCTAAAATAGACATAAATATTTCTTAACCTCTGCCACTTGGTGCTGTAACACGTACCAAAGTAAAATGTGCTGACAGATTTAGAGTTTACAGAAAGGCGCGTCCCATCTTATTTCTAAAATATAAACATAAAGCTGCTGAAATATTGGGGTGCTACATGCTAAACTGTATTCCCTACATACAAATACGTACATCTGCTCTCATAGAAACTTGGTTTATTCCATATACCAGTGATTTTCAACCATTTTACCTTGCGGCACACTTTAAAAAATTGCCAAGGCACACCATGAGATCCCCACAGGAAAAAAACAAACAAACCTATTGGCTCCCATATAAAAACAATCACACTGGTCCTCACAGGTAACAAAATACATTGGCCCTTTACATGAAAAGAAGAGACCAGTAAATAACAGCTGAACTGGTGTTGACTGTAAAATGGGTTGGGCATCTCTAGATCTGGGGGCACACTTGTGGTTGAAAAACACTGCCATATACAATCATAATGTATCAGTTCTGTAAAGTGGCATATTATATGCTATATATTATACATTTAAAATTAAGGTGCCCATACACGGTGCAAGGGTGCTGTGCGATGCACGCTCCGGCGTGCATCCCATCACACAGCGCATAAAGGCCCTTATTCTGCTTGATTTGCATTTGCACAGGGAACCGATGGTGTGCACCTGCGCATGTGCAACACGTTTCTGCGCATGTCCTGACGCATGGTGCATGCACCCTTGGCGAACAGTCTGTTCACATTATCGCATGTACCGGAATCTGGAATTTAAAAAAAAAATCAACTATTTAATGGGATGCGAATTTACGGGTGAAAAGTGCGATGTGGTGCAATTTTAGTCATGAAAATGTGCGAATTAGTGGACATGTGCGATTTTTTATTAATGATAATGTGATAATGATAATGAAAATGTGCAGTACTTAGTAAAAAATAATGGCATGGAGTCACCCCTCCTGAGAATAACCAGCCCCAGGCTCATTGAGCCGGAACTGGGGGTCCCCCATATTTTGCAACCAGCACCGGGCTCCAACAGCCCACATTGTCATGCAACCGCCAACAGTACCAAGCTCATTGTGGCTGGTCAGCCTTGGATGAGGTACATGGGGGAGTGGGGATCCCCTCAATAAAGGGGTCCCCCCAGGCGTCACCCATCCAGGGCTGAAGCCCAGGGCTGTCCCCGGCATCCCTAGGCGGTGGATGCCGGGCTGATACGTGTAAAATTACATTTAAAAAAATGCTTTTTACAGTTTAACTACAAGTCCCAGCAGGCCTCCCCCGCATGCTGGGACTTGGCAATGAGCATGGGGCTGGTTATGCTCAGGAGGGGGACCCCATGGCATTTTTATTTTATTTTAACTTTTACACATTTTTTAAGACAACCATGCACAGATCCCACTGGTATGTGCATGGTTCTGTCAAAATAGTCTGTCAGAACCTGGTCTGTTGCGATTTTTGGTAATGTTTTTTCCAAAATCGCATCCTATTAAATTTGAGAGTTGTATACTTTTTAATGGGAAAACATCTGGATGCGAATTGAAGTGTGTTGAAAATTGGACAGTTCAGAATGTGTGATTTTCGCAGCAAAAACTGCAATTTTTACCTCAATTCGCATCCTATTAACCCCTTCCTGACAGAGCCAGTTTTTGCGTTCCTGACAGAGCCCTTTTTTTCAAATCTGACATGTCTCACTTAAGTGGGGATAACTTTTTTTTGCTTTTACTTATCCCAGTGATTTTGAGATTGTTTTTTCGTGACACATTGTACTTCAAATTAGTGGTAAATTTGGGTCGATACAGTCTGTGTTTTTTTGTGAAAAATACCAAAATGTCGTAAAAAAATGGAAAATTTAGCAATTTGCAAAATGTTAAATTTTCTGCTTGTGAGACAAATAATCATACCACTCAAAATAGTTAATAACTAACATAGACCATATGTCTACTTTATGTTTCCATCATTATTTCAACTTCCTTTTAATTTTTTTGGACACTAGGAGGCTTACAATATGAATAGCAAATTCTCAAATTTTCAAGAAAATTTCAAACACTGATTTTTTTAGGGACCAGTTCAGTTCTGATGTGACTTTGAGGGACTTGTATGTGAGACACCCCCATAAATGATACCATTTCAAAAACTGCACCCCTCACAGTATTCAAAACAGCATTTTGGAAGTTTGTTAACCCTTTAGGTGTTTCACAGGAATTAAAACAAAGTGTAGGTGAAATTTCAAAATTTCATTTTTTTTGCAGATTTGCAATTTTAATACATTTTTCTAAGGAACACAGTACATTTTACTAGAGAAATGTGACTAAAAATTGATTCCCCCAATTCTTTTGTTTTCATAAATATCCTATATGTGGCCCTAGTGTGCACGTTGACCAAACCACAGGCTTCATAATAGAAGGAGCACCTACTTGATTTTGGAGCCTCCTTTTTATGAGATTATTTTTTAGGCACCATGTAGGTTTCTAGGCACCATAAGATGCTAAAAGTTAGGAACCCCCCCACAAGTGACCCCATTTTGCAAACTACACCCCTCAGGGAATTCATCTAGGGGTATAGTGTACATTTCAAACCCCCAGGGGTTTCACCAATTGTGGTACAACTGGGCAGTGAAAATGAAAAATTATTTTTTTTACACAAAAATGCAGTTCTGGCTCCAAATTTGTCATTTCAGAAGGTATGAAGGAGACAAAGCACCCCAAAATCTGTGCCCCAATTTCTCCCGAGTACGGCAATGTCTCACATGTGACCAAAAAATACCATTTGGGTGCATGGCAGGACTCAGAAGGGAAGGAGTGATTTTTGGATTTTGCAGCACAGATTTTGGTGGAATGAATGGTGGGTGCTATGTTGCACCAATACAGTGGAACCCCCCCACAAGTCACCCCATTTTGCAAAGTACACCCCTCAGGGAATTCATCTAGGGGTATAGTGTACATTTCAAACCCCCAGGGGTTTCACCAATTTTGATACAAGTGGGCAGTGAAAATGAAAAATTACATTTTTTTACACAAAAATGCAGTTCTGGCTCAAAATTTTTCATTTTCAGAAGGTATGAAGGAGAAAAAGTACCCCAAAATATGTGCCCCAATTTCTCCCGAGTACGGCAATGCCTCACATGTGACCAAAAAATACCAGTTGGGTGCATGGCAGGACTCAGAAGGGAAGGAGTGATTTTTGGATTTTGCAGCTCAGATTCTGGTTGAATTTTGGTGGGTGCTATGTCGCATTAGCAAGACCCCCCAAGCACCAATACAGTGGAACCCCCCCACAAGTGACCCCATTTTGCAAACTACACCCCTCAGGGAATTCATCTAGGGGTATAGTGTACATTTCAAACCCCCAGGGGTTTCACCAATTTTGATACAAGTGGGCAGTGAAAATGAAAAATTACATTTTTTACACAAAAATGCAGTTCTGGCTCAAAATTTTTCATTTTCAGAAGGTATGAAGGAGAAAAAGCACCCCAAAATCTGTGCCCCAATTTCTCCCGAGTACGGCAATGCCTCACATGTGACCAAAAAATACTATTTGGGTGCATGGCAGGACTCAGAAGGGAAGGAGTGATTTTTGGATTTTGCAGCTCAGATTCTGGTGGAATTTTGGTGGGTGCTATGTCGCATTAGCAAGACCCCCCAAGCACCAATACAGTGGAACCCCCCCACAAGTGACCCCATTTTGCAAACTACACCCCTCAGGGAATTCATCTAGGGGTATAGTGTACATTTCAAACCCCCAGGGGTTTCACCAATTTTGATACAAGTGGGCAGTGAAAATGAAAAATTACATTTTTTTACACAAAAATGCAGTTCTGGCTCAAAATTTTTCATTTTCAGAAGGTATGAAGGAGAAAAAGCACCCCAAAATCTGTGCCCCAATTTCTCCCGAGTACGGCAATGCCTCACATGTGACCAAAAAATACCAGTTGGGTGCATGGCAGGACTCAGAAGGGAAGGAGTGATTTTTGGATTTTGCAGCACAGATTTTGGTGGAATGAATGGTGGGTGCTATGTTGCACCAATACAGTGGAACCCCCCCCCACAAGTCACCCCATTTTGCAAAGTACACCCCTCAGGGAATTCATCTAGGGGTATAGTGTACATTTCAAACCCCCAGGGGTTTCACCAATTTTGATACAAGTGGGCAGTGAAAATGAAAAATTACATTTTTTTACACAAAAATGCAGTTCTGGCTCAAAATTTTTCATTTTCAGAAGGTATGAAGGAGAAAAAGCACCCCAAAATATGTGCCCCAATTTCTCCCGAGTACGGCAATGCCTCACATGTGACCAAAAAATACCAGTTGGGTGCATGGCAGGACTCAGAAGGGAAGGAGTGATTTTTGGATTTTGCAGCTCAGATTCTGGTGGAATTTTGGTGGGTGCTATGTCGCATTAGCAAGACCCCCCAAGCACCAATACAGTGGAACCCCCCCACAAGTGACCCCATTTTGAAAACTACACCCCTCAGGGAATTCATCTAGGGGTATAGTGTACATTTCAAACCCCCAGGGGTTTCACCAATTTTGATACAAGTGGGCAGTGAAAATGAAAAATTACATTTTTTACACAAAAATGCAGTTCTGGCTCAAAATTTTTCATTTTCAGAAGGTATGAAGGAGAAAAGGCACCCCAAAATCTGTGCCCCAATTTCTCCCGAGTTCGGCAATGCCTCACATGTGACCAAAAAATACCATTTGGGTGCATGGCAGGACTCAGAAGGGAAGGAGTGATTTTTGGATTTTGCAGCTCAGATTCTGGTGGAATTTTGGTGGGTGCTATGTCGCATTAGCAAGACCCCCCAAGCACCAATACAGTGGAACCCCCCCACAAGTGACCCCATTTTGCAAACTACACCCCTCAGGGAATTCATCTAGGGGTATAGTGTACATTTCAAACCCCCAGGGGTTTCACCAATTTTGATACAACTGGGCAGTGAAAATGAAAAATTACATTTTTTTACACAAAAATGCAGTTCTGGCTCAAAATTTTTCATTTTCAGAAGGTATGAAGGAGAAAAAGCACCCCAAAATCTGTGCCGCAATTTCTCCCGAGTACGGCAATGCCTCACATGTGACCAAAAAATACCAGTTGGGTGCATGGCAGGACTCAGAAGGGAAGGAGTGATTTTTGGATTTTGCAGCACAGATTTTGGTGGAATGAATGGTGGGTGCTATGTTGCACCAATACAGTGGAACCCCCCCACAAGTCACCCCATTTTGCAAAGTACACCCCTCAGGGAATTCATCTAGGGGTATAGTGTACATTTCAAACCCCCAGGGGTTTCACCAATTTTGATACAAGTGGGCAGTGAAAATGAAAAATTACATTTTTTTACACAAAAATGCAGTTCTGGCTCAAAATTTTTCATTTTCAGAAGGAATGAAGGAGACAAAGCACCCCAAAATCTGTGCCCCAATTTCTCCCGAGTACGGCAATGCCTCATGTGTGACCAAAAAGTGGCAGGACTCAGAAGGGAAGGAGTGATATTTGGATTTTGCAGCACAAATTCTGGTGGAATGATGGTGGGTGCTATGTCGCATTAGCAAGACCCCCAAAGCACCAATACAGTGGAACCCCCCCACAAGTGACCCCATTTTGCAAACTACACCCCTCAGGGAATTCATCTAGGGGTATAGTGTACATTTCAAACCCCCAGGGGTTTCACCAATTTTGATACAAGTGGGCAGTGAAAATGAAAAATTACATTTTTTTACACAAAAATGCAGTTCTGGCTCAAAATTTTTCATTTTCAGAAGGAATGAAGGAGACAAAGCACCCCAGAATCTGTGCCCCAATTTCTCCCGAGTACGGCAATGCCTCATGTGTGACCAAAAAGTGGCAGGACTCAGAAGGGAAGGAGTGATATTTGGATTTTGCAGCACAAATTCTGGTGGAATGATGGTGGGTGCTATGTCGCATTAGCAAGACCCCCAAAGCACCAATACAGTGGAACCCCCCCACAAGTGACCCCATTTTGCAAACTACACCCCTCAGGGAATTCATCTAGGGGTATAGTGTACATTTCAAACCCCCAGGGGTTTCACCAATTTTGATACAAGTGGGCAGTGAAAATGAAAAATTACATTTTTTTACACAAAAATGCAGTTCTGGCTCAAAATTTTTCATTTTCAGAAGGTATGAAGGAGAAAAAGCACCCCAAAATCTGTGCCCCAATTTCTCCCGAGTACGGCAATGCCTCACATGTGACCAAAAAATACCAGTTGGGTGCATGGCAGGACTCAGAAGGGAAGGAGTGATTTTTGGATTTTGCGGCTCAGATTCTGGTGGAATGAATGGTGGGGGCTATGTGGCATTAGCAAGACCCCCGAAGCACGGTGAAATTATGAACCTAATAATCCATAGATGTGTGGTATATTTTAAAACACTCCTTTATACATAGGCCGGGTTTGTCGGGGCAAGTGTCACACTGGAAAATAGTTTGCTTTCTTATTCCCTTTTTATAGCAAACTTTGCACCTTTTTTGTGTCCTGCCCTTTTTTCCAGTGGAGGGGATTTCATCAGGAAAATGCTGCCCTGGTACAATACGGGGGCCAGTACTAGAAGTACTGGGGCCCTCTGCCTGCTGGTTCCCAAATATTAGGCCCTTTATGACTTCCTCTTGAAAGTGCATAAATGTCCCCCTCTGGCCGGTAGAACGGAATAGCACGTAAGCGTTATACAGTGCCATCTGGATGATATACACGGCCAGCTTCTTGTACCAGATTTTTGTTTTCCGCAGGGCACTGTACGGCTTCAGTACCTGATCTGAAAGATCCACTCCGCCCATGTACCTATTGTAATCCAGGATACAATTAGGTTTTGAGGTGTGGGTACTGGTACCTCGTACAGGGACGGAGGTGGTACTGTCTCCGTGAATTGTTGTCAGTATAAGGACATCCCTCTTGTCCTTATATTTGACCAACAACATATTTTCGGTGCATATTCCCCTGCTTTCACCCCTTCTCATTACTTGGGCAATGTGCGTTTTTGGGAGGCCTCTTTGGTTCTTGCGCACAGTACCGCAAGCTGCTGTACCTCTTGAACCAAGGGCCTTAAACAGGGGGATGCTGGTGTAAAAGTTATCCACATAGAGGTGATAACCTTTATCCAGGAAGGGGTGCACTAAATCCCAGACAATTTTTCCACTAACACCTACGAGGGAGGGGGGGCATTCTGGCGGTTCAATTCTTGAATCCTTCCCTTCATATACCCTAAACCTGTGAGTGTACCCTGAGGTGCTTTCACACAGCTTATACATTTTTATGCCATACCTTGCCCTCTTACTGGGAAGGTACTGGCGGAATTTAACCCTTCCTTTAAAATGTATAAGGGACTCGTCTATGCAAATGAATTTATCTGGGATGTACATGTCTTCAAATTTGGCACTGAAATGATCAATGACCGGCCTGACTTTGAATAGCCGGTCAAAGGTGGGATCATCTCTGGGTGGGCACTGTGCATTATCGTTGTAATGCAAAAATTTAAGGATCGTCTCAAATCGAGCCCGGGGCATGGCCATACGGTAAAATGGGGTGCTGTACAGAACATCTGTACTCCAATATTGCCTAATTTCTGGCTTTTTTACTATGCCCATATGAAACACCAGACCCCAAAACGTCATCATCTCTACTGCATCTACAGGGGTCCACCTAGCAAATGATGACGTGGGGTTTTGAGCAATAAACTGCTGGGCATATAAATTAGTTTGGTCCACCATTAAATTTATAAAATCATCAGAGAAAAATAATTTGAAAAAGTCAATTTCTCTGAGACCTGTGGAATCAAATTGGATTCCTGGCATGGCCAAAAACTCAGGAACCTGGGGCTCAAAATTGTCTGGTGGTGGGGTCCATACGAGATCAATTATTGGGGGGGGGGTCTCAGCTGCTCTACGGGGGCGTCTTTGAGGGGGTCCCTCATCAGCAGAGGAGGAAGAGGAGCTTAAGGCGAATCCTTCAAATTCCCCGCTTGCATCACTGGCTGTGTCAGAGTCAGAAGCAAGCATGGCATATGCCTCCTCCACTGAATACATTCTTCTGGATGACTGGGATGACATTTGGGATGACATTTGGGATGACATTTGGGATGCCATTTTTATTTTTGTGTTACTGGTAGTGAAATGTTTCAACACGTGTATAGTGTAGGGGGGGGTACAAACTTTATTTCAACCAGGGGGGTATGTAGTGTGTAGTGTGTATGTAGTGCAGAAAAAAAAAATACTTTATACAAAAAAAAAAAAATGAAGGGGTTAAAAAAAAAAAAAATTGAAGGGGTTAAAAAAAAAAAAAAAAAAGGTCCTGCGCCAAAAATTGAGCACAGATGTTGGTCAGTAACGTCCGTCACTGAACAGTGCTCAAAGGCAACAGGAATTTGATCAAAAAAAAAAAAAAATAGATCAACCCTGTGCCGAAAAAGATGATCAGTGATGTACGTCACTGATCAGCGCACAGCGGCCACAGGACACCCACAAAATCACAGTGTGTGTAAAAAAAAAATTAAAAAAAGACCCCACAGCACACACAAAAAAAAAAAAGGTGATCAGTGATGCGACACTGATTACCAGTGAGGGGCAGCAGGTGCACAACCTTTGGTGCAACTGACAGTGCAACTGGCAGGTATATATAAAAAAAAAAACCTCTGCACCCCCAAAAAGTTGCTGATCACCTCAGATATAGTGATCAGCACAAAAGGCGGGGGCAGCAGACACAAAATTTAGCACTCTCTATCACTCTCTGTCACTATCTCTCTCTATCTCTCTATCTCTCACTATCTAACACTCTATGACACTGCAGCAGCAGCAGTGACAGGTATATATATATATAAAAAAAAACCTGCGCCCCCAAAAAGTTGCTGATCAGTTAATTTATACTGATCAGCACAAAAGGGGGGGCAGCAGTCAGTTATATAAAAAATATATAGCACAATCTGTCACTATCTCTATCTCTCTCTCTCTATCTCTCTCTATCTCTCTCTATCTCTCTATCTATAACTATCACACTGCAGCAGCACAAAATATAGCACTCTGTCACTAGGCCTCTCTATCTCTCTCTCTATCTCTCTCTATCTCTCTCTATCTCTCTCTCTATAACTATATCACACTGCAGCAGCACAAAATATAGCACTCTCTGACACTATCTCTCTCTATCTCTCTCTATCTAACTAACGCTATTACACTGCAGCAGCACAAGTTCACAACACAGGAAGTCACAAGTAACAGGATCCAGGAAGCATCCAGCACACTACAAGCAGTGATGAAGCAGGCAAGATATTTGCAAGGATCAGGTAAGTATTTTGCAAGGTTCTGGTCAGTATATCGCGGCAGCTAGGCACGGTGACCGCACTGCACGCTATTCCAGACCGGAATGGCGTCTGCAGTGCAGTCACCGTTAGTTTAAACCCCCCTCCATGGCTGTGATTGGTCCGTCGGTCCGACGGACCAATCACGGCCTTTGGGGGCGGGCGGGGTGAGGTGGGGTGACACCAGTGTCACCCTTACACCCCGCGGTGATTGGTGCTGTACTTTACAGCACCAATCACCTCCGATCGCGTGTCACCGGCGAACGTTATTCGCCGGTGACACAGAAAACGCTGTAATTGGCTGTTCACACTGAACAGCCAATCACAGCGATCGCCGACGGGGGGGCGGCATCGCAGCCCCCCCTGGGCATGCACGGACATGTCTGCTGTCAGGGACAGCAGACATGTTGAAACTGTCACCGCGTCTATAGACGCGGTGACAGTTAAATGCCATGACGTACATTTACGCCATGTGTCGGGAAGTACTTCCCGACCATGACGTAAATGTACGTCAATTGTCGGGAAGGGGTTAAGTAGGTGATTTCGGAAAAATTAGCAAATTCGCCCGTTTTTTATTACTAAAAATCACAGAAGTTGGAATATCTCGTTCCTTTAAATGTCACCCTACATCATGGGTCTTCAACCTGTGGCCCTCCAGATGTTTTGAAACTACATGTTCCAACATGCATTGCCACATTTTTTCCTATAAGAGCATGCCAAAACTGTCAGGGCATGCTGGGACATGTAGTTCCACAACATCTGGAGGGCCACAGGTTGAAGACCTGTGCCCTACATCTCTTTCTCTCTCACAAAGCTAGCAGACTAGCTTTGCAAGGTTTCAAGAAGGAATAATTAGGCCTTAAAAAAGGATTTAATTAAAATAAAAAAGTCATTTTCTTTTGTCTAATTGATGTATTTCAGGGTTGCCGACTTTTACAGTCTCCTCTCTGGGAGAAGCCTGGAGAGGAGACTGTCAGCATCACTTCTGGGGGCAGGGCCTGATGGAGACATCATCAGTCCCTGCCCCTAGTAATGTAAATCCCGCAATATGCGGGTACCCGGGAAGGGGGCGGGGCTAAATACGTATGAGTAGCATATTTAGCCACTCCTCTTTCCGCCGAAAAGCCGCGAATCACAACAATTTAGAGCTTGTGCAACCAGGTAAGTTAAGGGTGGAAGGGGGTCTGCCGGAATCCGGGGGGCCGGGAGGGGGACCTGATTTTCGGGATCCTCCCAGCCATTCCGGGAGGGTTGGCAACCCTGATGTATTTACATTTTATAAAATTGTTCAATACAGCTACATAAGATAGTACTAATGTAATTATGTAGGTAAAGGGATGCATAAGATACACAAATATGTGAAGGATATAACAGAAAGCACCGTTAAGTATAACATATCCACACTTGTCTAAAGTTATTGAGGTATACCACAGAGAATCAGTATCAAGCCCTTGTCCTTTCAGTATTTTTATGATTTCTAGCATTGGGGCAGATGTAGTAGTAGTAGTACGTTTATTTATAAGGCGCCGCAAAGTGTCCGCAGCGCCGGACATAGCAAACAAAAAACAAATTACAAGGTGACGTACAGGGTGTGTTGAAAAATACAGTATAAATAGGGGTATAGCTGGTAGAACTAAAATCAGCATCAGTTCAGAAGTAGGTGTCAAAATTGTCGAGGAGACTGAAGATGAAGTAGAGGAAGGGAAAAACAGGACAGGAGCACAGGTGAGGTAAAGAGGTAGGGTGAGTACGTGAGGAAGGACGACTCTACTCATAAGAGTTAACATACTAAAAAAGATGTATTAAGCTTTAACAAGAGTTAATCCAAGGGTGATAAGGAGAGATAAACGTCCAGCCAATCACCTGCTAACTGCCATGTTACAGGCTGTGTTTGAAATAAGTGAGTAAGGAGCTGATTGGCTGGATGTTTATCTCTCCTTATCACCCTTGTATTAATCTCTTGTTAAGGCTTAATACATCTGGCCCATTGTCTGGGCTTAAACGCAAGGTGTATTTGCTGATGACACTAAAAGCTCTCATACTGTACATCAGAGCCCTGTCCCCCCCTCGCTGATCCCCCATCCCCCTGGACATCAATGATTGGTGATCAATCGAAATTCTTAATTTTAAAAATCCCAGATTTGCTGGGAATTAATCATTATTAATGTTTACTATTTCTGGCCATTGGGGATATGAGCATTAAAGCTATATATATCTGTGATGTATGTGGACATTAAGTTATGTACATTGTTTTAACACACCAAAATCATACCTTGCTGCAGAAAGATTTAGACAAACTGGTAAATAGTACTATAGCCTGGTAAAATGGTAGAGGCTGTGCACCTGGGCTGTGGTATTATCTGTTAATTACACAATAATACCCCTTTACACCGAACACCGTTCTACCCGGTAATTATGTAAAAGGGTCAACCTGGGCCGCTTTTTACCAGGGACGGCGACTCAGGATTTGTGACACAGGTTGACCCTTTTACACTGAAGAAATAAACATGTAATTCAGCAAATTACCGGGTTGACATTTTTAACCCCGTAATTTGCTGCTCAGTGTAAAAGGGGGTCAGACTGCACACGGCAAAATTACCCGGCACTCAAAATGCTGGATAATTGCCGAGACGCAGGTCTAAAAGTGCCTTAATGGATTTGGAGAAACATGAGATGGTAAAATACTAAAGAATTTTAGTTGTCTTTGTCTTTGCCCCCCGCCCCGCAAAGAAGGTGTCAGTGCATGTACAAAAACTCCCAAACCCTGTTCTACTGTACCAAGCCTTCTGCAATGTGCTGTATATCTGCATTCGCTCACACAACAGGGACCAGCTCTCGTATTAAGAAGAAAAAAAACAGTAGTGGAAATGATCACATAAGCAGCAGGTGCACTGTACTAATCAAATGTCATCAGGGGTCTAGTGAACAACATAGAGCTGCTAGGATGCCTTGACATTGCCATGATAACATTTTCAGTTTACAGATGCTGTGCCGCTGAAGTGGCTGTGATCAAATCATATGGTGCGGTGTTGCTGCACCTCTATGGCTAGAAACTAGTGTTTTATACTTGCCACCCTCTCCCTTCTCAGCACCCCTGTTGTGGCTTCTCACTGGTTCTCCCTTCTCACAATACCTCCATTCTGCAGCCATTATACAGTGATGGCCAAAAACTTTCACATCTTTAGGTGATATTTTTGTTTTTAATAAATATCTTTGGTATATTGATGCATTTTAGCCATTTTTTTCGTCTTTTAATCAGAGAGAGTTTGTTTTGATATGAGAGTTCATCAATGGGTATTGTTGAAGGGTAACTTGAAGATCACTTTGATATTTGCAATAAAATAAGTACAGAAAAACATAACTGAGTTGTTAATGATTAACCTACTATGCCTTTGAGATAGACTTTCATTTTAAGTTCTCTGTAAAGTGCTGCGGAATATGTATGTGCTACTGTATATAAGAAACTGTTAATAAATAAATAATGTAATGGGATGCAAAATGACATGAATAGATTAAAGTAAACATTACTTATAACATAAAAAGGATGGGGCCCCAAACCACGCTAGTAACAAGTCAGAGCAGCACCTCAGAAGGGGATCCTCTGTTAGGCAGGACCCAGAGATAGAAATTAGAACAATAGAGGAGATCTCTGAGGGCGCTAATGTCAAAAAGATTCAGGTTAACATTCAATGAGAATATATTTATATTTATTTTCTTCATGTTATTAGTTATATGTTTACCAATTGAATGGTTCTGTACTATTACCCCTTATGAAGTCTTGTTCAACGAAACGCGTTGTGTTTTGCCATCTTACTGATGCACACTTGGCTGTATATGTATATGAATTCTGGCGGATCATTGTCTACAATTGTCTGCAAGGACACTGAAGCTGTCACATGTTAAATTTGTATCAATACATTTTTAAATCACTATTTTTCTCATTGCATGTCAACCTGAATCTTTTTGACATATAGGCCACCCAGTGTAAGAAATATTTATTGCAGCTTGTCTCATTTTGAACATAGTTAAATGAAGACCTATCTATACAATGTTACACAATAATTCACTCCCGGAAATTGGGGGCCCATTTTCTTATTTATATTTTAGCTTGTTCAGTGCAGAATGACCCTTGTGACGCCCAAAACAACCCAAATACATCAACTGTTGCCCTGGTGTCTAGAACAACATCCCTTGTGCACAAAATGTAACAAATAGTGTAGGTGTCACAACACCCTGGATAGACATGAATAGTTCAATAAAAAGGTAATAAAACCTCTCACTGTAAATTTGATACAGATTATTTTTCCACATACAGCAGTCCCCATACTTGTCTAAGCATTTGCTCCAACAGTACACAAAGGCATCTATCCCAGCATAGCAGAAATCAGTGTCAAGTGCCTGAAACCACGACATAACGGCTTTCTAAACTTTGTAAACTTTCTAAATGATGTTGTGTACAGATTACACTGAGATGTTTAATTTGTCAGCAATATCACTAATTCAAATGCAAATTCTGTCCTTAATCAAAAATTCAATGCGGCACAAATTGTCGTCTCTGGAGGATGTGATTGGCTAGCTGGATCGCTGCTCATCTTGAACAAATGTCCTGCCATTTTCAAAGGCAATATAAAACAACAAAACAATCAGGCGCAATAATTAGAAAGTTGCTCGACCTTTCGATCTAAATATACACATGAAAATACTCAAAGTATTTTGCTAAAGGATTGAATAATGCGGCTGCTCCCAGGTGCAATTCTGGAAATTGCCTGTGATAGCAAAGGGGAAGGGAATGTTCACAATGATTAATTGAATAAGACAAATCTATATTCATGTATATATATATGAGTGAAAAAGAGAGCGCCACACACCTACAAGGCACAGACTACCCTGCTAGTTCTCTGCCCGGACTGCCTGTCATCATTTGTGAGCAGCCGCTCTAATTTCACTTTCGTGATCCAGCGAAATCGGATCTTTCACCTGCCTAATTTGGAAGCCACAACAACGGAGCACCTGAGACCACATCTCAGGTTAGTGCGAGCTCACTCCCTGCTCAATCTCCATCGGCGGCCCGCCGTCCACGGCTGACCGCCTGGCGGGTTGTAGTTAGAGCTGCACTGAAGATACAACATCCTCCTGGCGACCGCAGGTTTTGTGGAAACCCGTTAAAACCACTGAGGTATTATAACAAATATTTTGAGGGTCCCTCACTACTCAATATTGACTTCGGAAAAATCTCTTTGTCACTAGACAAATAGTGGCATACTATTCCTGTTACTTTATAACAAAAGAACTGACACATAAAGAATCCATTCAATCTGATGCCACCTCATAAAGACTTTCCTCTTTATTAATTTCTGGTGCAGGCACTCATTCGGAGCTGAGTCTGGCTTTTTTACAAAAAAAAATTTTGAATATCCCCTTATGTACAAGGAGCTTATTATGTTTTATTATTGTTATTATTGTTATTGTTTTTATATGTACTGATTTTCTATATTATAGTAAAAAGATTTTTTATCAATCCCAAAAAATTTTTTTCAGGTGTGTGGCGCTCTCTTTTTCACTCATATATATATACATGAATATAGATTTGTCTTATTTAATTAATCATTGTGAACATTCCCTTCCCCTCATTTTCAAAGGCAGTGCACCAAAGCCAAACCTTAGATGCAGAAACCTGATCAGACTATGCACCCCAATGTTTGACCATGTTTTTGCAAGCCACGCCATCTTACAACTGATATTTGTATAGTATGACTGGTGTGAGGAGCAGTCTAGTAAATGTAAGAGGAAGCTGTGGTTTACCTGCTATGAAAAAAGAACAACAAAATTGCTACCTGGGTAGCTAAAAAAGGGCGTTGGAGTGGGGTGGTTCGGCAAGCAGCTACCGTAAGGAGAGAGCAACTCCTTTAACAAGAGGTGGGAAATTAGAACGAAACAGAGCAATGCACATTGGGGAGGTCTTGTTACCTTACTTAATGAACCACCGTTGTAC
The DNA here is from genome assembly GCF_055691185.1 of Crinia signifera. NCBI lineage: Eukaryota > Metazoa > Chordata > Amphibia > Anura > Myobatrachidae > Crinia > Crinia signifera. The sequence continues at coordinate 75,540,681 of NC_139219.1, read as the reverse complement.
AGGCTCCACTCCCTGCACTGATTGATCACCTCTGCAGATAGAGTAGACCTATCTTCTCCCAACCAATGGTGTAACTACCATGGGTGCACGGGGTGCAGCTGCTATGGGGCCTAGAGCTGAGGGGGGCCCATCTAACTTTTGTAAGTTACATGTGTTATATGCATTTATCACTATTGTTCGGTATATGGGGGCCCTTATAAACTTTTCGAATGGTGCCTACAAATACGCCCCTGCTCCAAACTGTCCCACTAGCCCTCAGGAAACTGCAGGTGAGACAGGGTCCAATTAGTGGGACTGTCCTGCTGCAATCGGGACAGTTGGAAGGTATGACCATACCTCTTGCTGCAGATTCCCTAACCTCAGAGCCTCATAGTCACTTGCTATGTCAATGATTTTCAACCTTTTTACCTTGCAGCATACTAAATAAGATTTTAAAATTGCCAAGGCACACCATGAGATCCCCACAGGGCAAAACACATTGGCCCCCACAGGAGAAAAAAAAAAACCTATTGGCCCCCATATAAAAAACGATCACACTGGTCCCCACAGGTAATAAAAATAAAATACATTGGCCCTTTACATGAAAAGAAGAGAGCAGTAAATAACTGTTGAACTGGGGGTGGCTGTAAAATGGGTTGGGCATCTCTAGATCTGGGGGCACACGTGAGAACAGCTCAAGGCACACTAGTGTGCCATGGCACAGTGGTTGAAAAATTCTGTCCTTGACTAGAAATGTATCTACTACACTTCTGCTCAATGATAACCAAGGCCAGATTGACCTTTTCATTGAGAAAAACTTTATCACCATCAAATAAACCTATGCTTTTAAGGTCTCCACTTCATTGAACAAAAGCACCTTATGTGTACACCGTGTCTGATGTAATCTAGACCTGTTCTATCTAATCTTTATGACTGTGTAATTATACAGGGGTACTTAAAGTGTTAACCATACTGTGCATTCTTCACATGTGCTGTGCAGTGTAGTTTTTTTAGCACATGTACTGTAGGATGTGCAGTGGCAACTTCAAAAGCAATTTGTTTATTAACTTTTTATCTGCAATCAGCTAACAGTATGAACTTTAGTCACGCACTTGTAGGAGGACACAAGTCTCATGCAGATAATTCATACAGGATGTTATGAGAGGAAACTGGTTCATTCATGGCCCTCTTCCATCCTGTTCTCACAGCACTCTTCTTGCATTTCAATTGCTGCTCTCTTAGGGGCCCATTTATCACATTTACAATGCGATCTGGGCGGAATATTACCGCCCAGGATCGCATTGTAAAATGCGATGCTAGAGTTGGGATGTATCATTCCCTTGCTCGCAGGGACTGGGCTCCGAAAAGAAATTAGCATCTGCCACTAAAAAAAAACGATATTATCCCTATGGATATCTCCCGATACCCTGAAGGGCCCCACACACAGCACAATATTCAGGCATTTTCTGAGCGATTTTAACAAATTGCTCAGAAAATACCTGAAAATGCATGTAAATCGCTGTGTATATAGCCCACACAGCGATTTACATGCGCGCCCCCGCCGTTCTGAATCTGCACAAGATTCAGAACGGACCTGTCTGTCAATTCAGAGCAGTCGCTGAGATGCTCCTGCATGTGTGGCGCGGGGATGAGCAGGCCCATCTGAGCGACCTTCACTGAAGACGCCGCCAACAAGAAGCCCCGCTGTCACTCACCGCCCCACTGAAGCCGCTAGTCCAAGCAAGTATTGGCTTCTCTCACTGCACTCACAGCTCCCTGCAACGCTCCCCCGGGTCTGACACCCAGCACACAGCAGTGCATAGGCGCCGATTCTGGACGGAGTGTATTCCGGCGTACGCATGCCGAGCCCACGCCGGGCGTTGCAGCTGCAAGCAGGGTTAGCCACCCGGTGCCTCCCCAGTCCCCATCCAGAACACAGGCTCACTCCTGCAGCGGGCAGCGCTGGCATCTGACATTAGATGCCGGCAGGCTCGGACTCACAGGCAGGGAATCCCAATAGCTATCAGGGGACAGGGGTCGCCGGGCTCTGCATACACATATAATTCCCCTCCCCTCTCATGTGACATCGCACATCGTGACTTCATATAAGCGCCACAAAATAGGCCCTTCATTCATTTCAACTCCAGGCCTCTGTGTACCTTTATCTGGCACTGCTTGCAGCCTGCGCTTTATGCGGGATTGGGGAGGACGTCACCGGAGGAGGAGTGGAGCTGCAGCCGCTTAGTGTCTCTCCCTGCACAGAAGCGGCGGGCTCCGTCAGGGACAGTCAGTAAAGCATCACTGATTTCACTTCAGTGTGCTGACGCCAGCAGGAGTCTAATGAGAGAGAGTAGCTGCGCACAGATCTGCACAGAGATGCTGGGCAACAGGCTCTGTCAGAGCACATCATTTATCAGTGTAGCTGGCCCACACAGGGAGGAAGGGGGTGGGAGGGGTGTGAGTACCTAGAATGTGGAACACATGTTTTTTTTAATGCTGACACCCAGGCCCCTTCCTCCCTCCATGGCACTTTACCAGAAATATGTACGAACGAGAGCAGCAGTACATGTATAAATGGGCATGTCAGTGTATGTATGAATGGGAGTGTCAGTGTATGTATGTATGTATGTATGAATGTGAGCAGCAGTGCATGTATGAATGGGAGCCTCCATATATGTATGAATGCGAGCAGCAGTGCATGTATGAATGAATGGGAGAGTCAGTGTATGTATGCATGTGAGCAGCATTCATACATACATGCATGAATGCTGTATGTACGAATGAGAGCGGCAGTACATGTATGTATTGTGCATAATATGTGTCCTTTGCGGATATGCTCCTCACATTGATGACCACACCTACCAGTGGTTGACCACACCCCTTCAGTGGGCCCCTGCAGCAACATTTCCCTGGTGGGCCCCAGTCCGACACTGGATGCCGGTGCCGCACAGCGCACTGTGCACTGACTGAGCAGCCCAGCAGCGGCTCACCCACCCCTGTCCCACCGCACTCCCCTCCCTTGACGCCGATGCCGGCAAAGGTACTGTGGGAATTTATGTACCTGGCACTTTGGGGGCATATATGTACCTGGCACTGTGGGGGCATAAATGTACCTGGCACTGTGGGGGCATAAATGTATCTGGCAGTGTGGGGGCATTTATGTACTTAGCACTGTGGGGGCATTTATGTATTTAGCACTACTGGGGTCTAGACACCTATGTTTAGGAATGGGGATGGGGACCCCTATACCACATTATATATATATATATATATATATATATATATATATATATATATATATATATATATATATACATATACACATACACAGTGCAGTTTGATGGCATGTGCGGCTGTGACAGTCGTGACAGATTTGAAATCTCCCGTGCTGAATCTCCCAATTGGAATCTCTGACACAAATCTCTCTGTATGTGGCTCATTGTCTGAAATGAGCCACAAGAGTGAAATCTCTTGTGCTGAATCTCCCGTTATGTATCTCTGGCACACATCTCTGTGTATGTAGGGCCCTTAACAGTCATCCACAGCTTTTCCAGGATGACCATTAGCAGCTGAAAATCGTGTCCAGCATACGACATTAGCATAGCCTTTGTTATATTGCATCTATAGAAGAACACAAATGTCAGCAAAGTATAATGTTATCATAACCTTCTTAGTTTGCATAGTTAATAACATGACATTAACAAAGAACATTAAGCTGTCAAGAGCATGTGTAGATAAGCAGGCAGACATGAAAGGTAGGGTCACAGAAAGCCTTGTAGAATAACTCAATTACAGTAATAAAACAGCCAACTGTCATATTTGCCAATCAGATATGGATTGTACTTTCTGTAATTCTAAATACACCAAAGGGTTGTGTGTGTGTGTGTGTGTGTGTGTGTCAGTGTGTGTGAAGCAGTCTTATCAAAGGAGGTTAGGATATTCTACATAAAAGAACCCAGCAAATGAGATTTACTGCACCCTGAACTAGATTTCTACAGTACCTTGCCCGAGAGAGGAAATCCAGAAAAGGGTCCGGTAAAGGTACGTACCTCTCCGTCCGTCACCCAACCAGAACGCAGCCTAACTCACCCACTGCAACCTAACCCTACTCCTCTACATTAGTGTTTAACCCTAATCTTCCTACAACACAGCCTAAACCTAACCCTTCTATCCCACACCCTAACCTTCCCTCGCCACAGCCTAACCCTAACCTCCCTCCATCACCCCCCTCCCCAGCTTAACCCCAAGTCCTACAGTATGATAATGCCTCAATCTAAAGGCCCCCTTACACTTGTCCAACTTATTGTCCAACAAGTTGGACCTGATTGACTCAAGATTTATCCTATGTGCAGGAGGATCAATCTCTTGCAATCTCTTGGTTATACCCAAATGGCACTGGATTGTGCATTGGGTCCTACACATCAGGCACATACGATTTTGTCAGATAAATTGACCCAATCCACCTGAATTGGGTCAAATCTGACAAAATCTTACAAGTGTAAGGGGCCCTTAACTGAAGTTACTTGTGCAGTCACCCCGATGGCTCATTTCAGGAGGCTCCATTACCAAGCCTGCGGTCAGTCCGGAGGTTGGGAAGGGGGCACATACAGCCTCTGCTGCTGTCTGCTGTACTATGAAGACCGCAGTGGAGCCAGGAGAAGGTGAATGGATTTCTGTGTGCGGCATCCATTCACCTCATGATCGGTGGCTGGGAGCATACATAGGCTGGGGTTAGCATGCCAATGACATTGTGGGGGTCCCAGCTTGCATATTTCCAGATGCTTGGAGATAATGTCCTCTCCAAGGACTGGCTCAGGACCCGCCTACACCGACATCAAGCGCCCGGCATTACGCAAAGTTGGTGCAAAGTTGGTCTAATTGTACTCCTCTAAGCATTGTTGCTATAGGCAACGTCTGAGCTGTCAAAACAAACAGAAATATTTGATTGCTTCCCTGTGTGATAGTAGGTAATGAGTCAGAGAACATTGTATAGCTGTTGAAGAACAAAAGCTCCCCATTCATAAAGTAACATGAAGGGTCCAATATGGTCTTAAGCTGGCCATACACTTGTCTGATTTGGCCACTTTTCACCCAATTCTGATGGTGTTTGACATCTGGTCCGATACAGTATGCAGTTCAGTGTGCATCGGATTGGAGTTGGAGATCGGACCTGCTTGTACGGCCGACCTCTGACTCGGACATCCTCCCGGCAGCGGAGAATGGGATTACATGCAATATATCACATGCAAAAGCTCCTGGGCGGCTCAAGGAGGATCAGCTGCAACTTCTTCAGGGGAGAAGTCTTGGTAGTGTATGTGGGGCTTTAGGACCTGATTCGGTATCGGTTGCAGAAGTGTTAAGATCGCAATCATTCTGCATGTCCAGAGTCAAACTGCGATCAGATCCCAGAAGGATCCCATCATTGTTTGAGTGATGGGGGCGGCGATGCAGTGTTTAAAGGGCGTGGTCCGGACAATGCATGTGTGTTTGGGCCGCTTTCGGGGTGGCTGCATGATGTAACACGCAGCCACTGCGATGCGAAAAATGGTGCTGCCCTTCCTTTCACAGCCAAGATTGTGAGGACATGGGTCTACCATAATGGCTGTAGCGATTTCTGCAATGCAATAACAATCTAAATACGAAGCGCAGGGCAGATCTTTTCATGCTGGGCGGCCCCCAGCATGTGAAAGAAAGCAGTGACTGAAGCTGAATTGGCCCCTTAATCCGATAACTGAACATGCAAAAATAAGGTGCTGAACATTAAACAATGGCTCCATGTAAAACTGCTGAAACATGTTATTACTGGCAATTCCTTAAAGATATTAGATTCTAACAAACACAGGGAGTTTCCAGAAAGGAAATGCGACTGATATGTGTTACTCTTTACAAAACAATAGTCAAATGAATATAGTTAACACATTTGACTGGGAATTACAGTATATATACATAGAATATATCAATACATATACAGGTAGAAATATAGCTTTATATGAAAGAGATATACAATCGCCGACGTTCACAGTTTATGTCTATAAGGTATACAACATGTAAAGAAATATGTAATGCTTATTCAAGGTTGCCTACTTTTAAGGCTTCCCTCTCTGGAAGATGGTAGCCAGTTCCTTCAGGCAGGGGTCAGGCTCGCTGAAGGGATAAGAAAGGGGCAGGATGTGGGCGGGGCTACAATGGTACATCATGTTTTGGGGGCATGACCCGCGTGATTGCGTCATTGTACAGTGGGGGGTGGAGCTACAGTGATGCAATATGGATCATTTGGTCGCACGGACCCCCGCCAACGGGGGAGGGGGCGCAGGAGAAGACCAGCATTCCGTGAGGCTTGCCTCCCTTTCCGGGGGGCCAGGAGGGAGATCCGATTACTTTACGGGTAAAGGTCAATGGCGGATCTATAATGGGTGCAGGCCCCTGTGTCCTAGGTGCTGCACACGGGACTCCTCCTCTCTTAAAATGCCCCCAGTAAGGGTTTTCATTTTGGAGTATGATGTCATAGCTATGCTAACATTTTTTTAAATGATCCCTGTCTTCTACAAAGCATCCCGTATAAGAGAGTATAAAGGGTCTGATTCAGACCTGTTCGATAGGCTGCGTGTAATCACAGTCTTGCGAACAGGTAAACTCTGCCCAGCAAAACGCCCACCTCCCTGGCACCCAAATTCCCTCACTAGCATGTAAGGGGATGTGCACGGGAACACATTCAACTGAGGAAGCCGCTGACATTATATACAGGCGGAGAAACGCGTATTGTGGCTGCACGAGCTGTTGACTAAGATACCGCACTGAGGAAAAACCGCAAGGACTGTTATTAAGGAGCGGTTCTACAAGTTAATCATCTGTGGCTGTGGACACCTCCCTCCTCCATAACTGCCGGAGAGTACCTCTGGTAATACAGAGGGAGGATTCTTGAATTTGGACCCTATACATAGTGGATCGATATCCCAGGGGAGCACAATCTCCCAATCTCTATTGCCACTAAAGACGACCCAATATGAAATGCGCGACTGGTAATTATGTTATATGCCTTGCTAAAATTAGATTCTTATGCCTATAAATCCAAGCCATATTTACAGGTCTTCTGAGGGAATTAGAATGAGAGAGTGCGATCAGAATCTGATTCTGTACACACAGACAGATTTGCAGTCACTTGCTAAGCAATTTGACTAGATTTTGACTGCATGCACTGACTTAGTTAGCAGGAGATATTTAATCTCTCGGGGCATACACATGGAGAGATCTGTGCTTACTTTCTAAGCAATCTAGTCAGATTACTTAGAAAATAGCAAAAATTTGCTCGGTGTGTATGCCCCTTAACTCTCTCTGCACATAGAAAACAGGGGGGTACACTGCGCTAAAAAATGGGGGGGGTAATAAACAAAGGTGTGCCAATGGAATATAAAATTGGTATATTTAATTAAAAAACATATAGAAGAACAAAGGGTTTGACTTATGGATATAGATACAACACTCGTTTTTATATCTATGTGTTATATTTACTGTCAGCCTCTCCTGCTCATGCCCCTCATATAGATATTAATATGTTTTGAATGTCTAGTTAATTGATTACATGCACATGTGCCAATAGGAACTGTGATAAGCCAGTGGGTATATAAACCCCTCAGTGACAACACCATGTACACCTTGATAAAGCCAATCCTTGGCGAAACACGTTGGTGAACTAAGAGGGTGCTCAAATCCAGTTTTGGACCTTTGCCATTTACAATGGCTTTGATCCGGACCAGTCTGCTTGTTTATTATCCCAAAACATCACGGATATCTATTAGGAACCTAACAAAGGACCCATCCAGGATTAAACCCGAACGGAGGACATCTATTCTAATAGGAGATTAACACTCCACATCTATTCCTACCGCGGGTGACTCTGGACACTTGGTTACCATATGACCCAGCTACTCACAAGGAGACATTATAGGAACGGACCTACCTATCAGTGGCTACACAAATACGGTACCGTATCTACTGGACAATTTTTAATACCCATCTATTAATTCTACCTGGGGGATTTTTTATCTATATCCATATGTCATACCCCTTGTTCTTCTATATGTTTTTTAATTAAATATACCACTTTTATATTCTATTGGCACACTTTTGTTTATTACCCCCCCATTTTTTGGCGCAGTGTACCCCCCTGTTTTCTCTGTATTCTATAGGAGGTTGACTACCCCCTACCCACACTGCAGCTTGGCGAAGCACCCCGTATCTCCTGCGCCCCCTACACGAGGCGGTAATTCTACCCCCTCTCCCTCCATCTCTCTGCACATATTACATCTGCCTCGCCTGCAGTGCACATGGCTTTGCCCATTTTGAGAACAAATTTGTCCTGCAATCAGGTCTGAATTAGGCCCATTATACATTAATGGATTAAAATGTTTAGATTGATCAAGTACAAAGAACATGTTTGCAGAACTATTGTAGAAACAAGATGGGAACGAAAGGAGCAGATTACCCTTTAGGGTGCTGTTATAATGGTAATCTGCGCTCTGTGCAAATGCCTGAGGTGGCTCTGGAGGGGGCAGAGGCAGCTTCCTGGCTCAGCGCTGCTGCCTGCGTGGAGTGCCAGATGGAGCCGGTGGTCAATGCAAAATAGACTTTGGTATGAATAACCCCCTACAGTATATCAAGTTCCAGAAAACAAAACTTGTACACAATACCTTATAGATGGCTTTGCTATAAATGATAGGATCTTTGAGAAAGCTGCCGACGCACTAAGGCGGGGAAACGCGTCAGTCACAAAAAACTGGATTGTGGCTACAAACTACTGCCGGCCGGCACCCCGCACTAACGGACCTGAGACCTAGCAGAGAACCAGAGAGGCGGGCATACAACAATACAGCGGAGACCGCAAGTATACCACTCTCTGCTATACAAATCGGAGACCGCTAATTACCACCCCCGGGATATATCTGGTTGCCTATTGTCTTCCGTCCGTGACAGCTATCTGTAGCTTCAGAGATAAGGCGATTAAGTCCACTGTGATTGGATGAATTTTATCTTAATAACTAGAAGATTGACTGCTTACTAATGTTTTAACCACAGAGGCTGACTATATGTGTGCAATAAGCAGATGGTCTGGAACCTACAGTATTATTAATATATTGGTTATAACCCATTAACCAGTTATTCTAGAACCACCGGCCGGTGTGTATGAATGTATTTTTTATTTTCTAAAGGAAATTAATTTTTTCTTTATTATTGTTTTATTTCTTTTCTTTTTGTTATTTATTAAATATAGCTTTTAATTATTGCAACTGGCTATTGTTTTATACTAAGTTGTACCTGGTTCCAAGCGCTGTCTTTTGTCTATCATTGCTATAGAAGCCTATGGGCTTTCTTTTTGCATAAATCCATAAGAGGGATGTGATCTGATCCCTTACAGCAGTGATTTTCAACCAGTGTGCCGCGGCCAGTTGACAGGTGTGCCGCGGGACAGTGGGTCACGGCGCCAAACCGGGACAGGAGAGAGAGGGATGCCTCTGTGAGAAAGGTGAGGCGGTGTGTGAGGAGAGGCGGTGCGGCCATGAGCAGGCTGCGAGGAGACGCTGAGACACAGAGAGGGGTCACGGCACGTCGCGGCACGTCGCGGCGTGTGTGGTGCCTGTGTGAGAGACAGAGGCAGCCGGCGAGTGAGCAGGAGCGAGGTGCAGCAGGGACAGCCGACGCTGGGACTGCACACCTGACAAAAAGCAAAGCTAAGTAAAGGATAGTGGCCCTTATTCTGGTTGGTGCGGTCGAGCCGCATATGCGGCTCCGACCGCACCAGACGAATCCCCGCCTACAAGACGGATCGGCACGGCCGTCCGTACACGGACGGCTGCCGATCCGCATGAAAATGGTGGAGGCGTACGCCTCCACCATGGTGGGAGCTGCCCCCTGCATTCGATGGTCGTCGACCATCGAAGGCAGGTCCGCACGCCGCGGCAGCTCCCGCAAGCTGAGACCACACGGACAATCGTCCGTGTGGTAGCTTGTATGGGGGCTGAAAGCTGACATCCGGCGACGTCAGCTTTCCGCCCCCATGAGTTGCGTCATGGCCTCATTACCATGCGTACGCCCCGCGTTTGCATGGGAACGCCCATGAAACGCGGGGCGTATACATAGGGAAATGAGGGCATGAAGCCCCTCACGCCCCTATACGCCCCCTTTGCGGCGTACAAACGTTATGTGCGGCGAATTCGCCTGCACATGCGCAGATTGACCTCTGCGCATGTGCAGACGGAAAACATCGGCGGTACGGCCGCACGCGGGCCGTACCGCACGAACCAGAATAAGGGCCAGTGTCGGGAGTGTAGGGAGTGAGGGCGCTGGGGTAAAATTGTGAGGGCAGGACAGGTTTTAAAAAAAAGGGGGCTATGGACTTTGTGGTGGTACATTGTGAATCTACTGTGTGTGTGTACTAGCTAATAAACAATAAACAGGGGCTAAGAGGTACATTGTGAATCTACTGTGTGTGTGTACTAGCTAATAAACAATAAACAGGGGCTAAGAGGTACATTGTGAATCTACTGTGTGTGTGTACTAGCTAATAAACAATAAACAGGGGCTAAGAGGGAGTGTGTGTGTGAATTGTAGGGGCTCTGTAGGGTCCAGACTGCTCCGAAAGGCAGTGGTACACTGAGCATTGTGGGCATATCAGCAAATTTTTAAAATAGTTTTTCTCTTGAGCACATTGGTGTGCCTTGGCAATTTTAAAGTCTTGTCCGGTGTGCCGCGACCTGAAAAAGGTTGAAAATCACTGCCTTACAGTGTCCTCCACAGATTGCGTGTCTGCTTGCTGATGGCCTTGCATCTACAATAGGACTCTCAGGCCATAAACCTAGAGGTCTCCACAAAACAAAGGATATCGGATATCGAAAGAACCGTTCTTTGCATAAATATTTGAAATTTTGCATGCATACGGCGTAAATAAATGCTGCTAAGCATGTGATAAGTGGCAGGATGGATCATATGAAATATAACACACCCTGCCTTATGTCTGTACAACATTACCATACAACAGCAGTTTTGGGTTGTTGATTTTTCTGCATAATAATCATCATTATTACTCTTGGCATTGATCTATAAAGGCAACACACAGTAAAAACAGACATACACAAAACAGCGACGAGCAAGGTAGGCAAAATAAGTGCAGACATGAAAAGAAAGAGGGTGAGATTTAATAGGATGAGAGATTCAGAAAGTGAGAGATTTGGTAAGAAATCTCCAGTTTTTTTAAACTTCAAAATCAAACTGGTGTGGAAGTAAAATGAACACTTTTCAACTTAAAGGGTGATTTTAGTGATGGAAACAACAATATTTCTGGTGCATCCATCATTAATTAATATGGCAAAAATTAACATAAACATTGCTTTTGCTCTTTAATTTAATTATTGCTATTTCATTCAAAAATAAGAAAGTCCTATTCTGATCCTCTTTATCTTTGATTGATATCCTCGAAGCATAAAAGAGACAAAGAAGCAAAACACACAGTATATAAACTGGCATAGAACACCTTAAAGTGATGATGGAAACCAGTTGTGAGGGTACAAATTCCCTTTAACCACTTAACGAACTAAGGTTTTTTTGTAAATAAAAAACAACTCAAAAATTTATTTTTTTATGATTACATTAGGTTAAAAATCTAATTATAAAAAAAAAATAGAAAACTTTTTTTACATTTTGAAAACATTGAAGGCTCAGACCCGTTTTAAATACCGTTTAAAAATACCGGTTTTTGAAACGTTTTGGCAGTGTGAAAGCGGTATTAGAGGTGTAGCTTCTGGAAGATTATCTACCAGCAGCCACACGGCCAGCATTTAGGATTGGTCACATCAAATGTGACGATGTCAGGGATAGCTAGGGATATGATTGTGAGCATCTGATGTGACCACTTCTAGGCAAGTGATAAACTACTGAATAAATTGTGCAGGGATTCACTTATTTGTTCCCAATAGAAGAAATACATTTACTAGAATTCCATTAATAAATGGTATATCAAATGTTAGTTTTCGTTAATAATTATTTCTACTTAGATGAAGTCCAGCACCCTGTCCAGCCAAACACTGCAGCAAACCCAACCTGCAAATTATCCACTGTTGTGGCCCTACTCCAAACTGGATGCTATTGTATTTACTGGGGCTTTGGCCTTGACATCAGGCCCTTCCTCCATGCTAATGGAGGAAGGGCCTGATGTTCTTATTATTCTTATCATGTTCTTATTATTATGCTACTACTCACAGCTCCTTTTCGGGCTACATACTGTCATAGACACATTTAAACCTCCGCACATTCTGGCTGTGTCACAACTGAAGGGCTGGATGAAGTTGTGTGGTGTGTAGCAACCGGAGACGGACCAGAGGAGGAAGGATTAAATCGTGCAGGTTTAATAATAGAATTCATAAATGGAACAATACACACTTGAATACTTTCTTTAAGTGGCAGTTAGTGGTAAATAATAATTGAGCCAGCACGGCAATTTGAAAGAAGAAAAGTTCATTTAAATAATGACAGTTCAAGGCACTGAGGACGGCAGGCTAGGGTCTTGAAGAATGAGAGGATCCGGAAAGAGAATGTACTTGATGGTATGAAGGATCCTTGAAGACTGAAAGAAGCTGGATGATGACTGAAGAATGAAGAATTTGCTTGGAAGCAGAAGACTTGAAGAGCGAGGCCAGGGAGCTCAGGGATGCAGGCAGGAATCAGACTGTGGAGAAAACTGGCAGCGATGGGGTTAAGCAGAACCTGGATCAAACACAGAGCACTGGAAGCAAGGCACCAAGTCAGGAGAGGTGAGTCAGAGAGCCGGAGTCAGCTGGGAGCTGTGAACGCCTCTGGAGACTCTTTGTACTGACACTGAACAGGCCTAGGCAGATCCCCTATATCCCTAGAGGGCGGCTGCTATTGGCTGTCAGGTCAGTATGGGCGGAAACCTCAGACATGAGCCAATCTGCTATTTGCCCTTAACCAAGATGGCGGCGCCGGCCTCCCGGCGCGCCTACAGCACACACCGCTACACTTGCCGGCGTCCCACGCTGCCTGCTGCCCACCAGACTGCCGCTGCCTGCTGCCGCTGACCTGGAGACCACTACACGCTAGCCGACGGCGGGCGCGGACGGGTGAGTAGTATGCCCGCCGCGCACCACCGCGGCTGCGTGTGACAGTACCCCCCCTTTCTGGGTGACCCCAGGGCACCTACGCACCTTGTGTGGATTCCTTTGAAAGTATTGTCTCACCAGACGGGGAGCATGGAGGTCTGCAGCATCAACCCAGGAATTCTCTTCAGGACCGAATCCAAGCCACTCTACCAGAAACTGAAGATGGGTATTGCGACAACGTGAGTCGATAATGCGCCTCACCTCGAACTCTGTCTCTCTCTCTGAGCCAATCTTGGGTGGCTTAGGCACCTTCTTCTGATATAAGTTCAATCTCAAAGGCTTCAGAAGAGACACATGGAAAGAATTCGATATCTTCAAGGAAGAAGGGAGCTGTAGTCTGTAGGCCACCGGATTAATCACTTGAGTGATTGGGTATGGCCCGATGAACCGGGGAGCCAGGTTCATGGAGGGTAACCGAAGACGTATATGGCGGGTAGACAGCCATACTCGATCTCCAACCTTCAATCTAGGAGCCGCTCTTCTTTTTCTGTCCGCCATCATTTTATATCGAGCGGATGCTTTGAGGAAAGCGGTATGAACGTCTGACCAGATTTTTGCAAACCGTTGTAGAGAAGAAGCAGCTGCAGGGACATCGGACAACGATAAATCTGAGAACTCTGGAGATCGGGGATGTTTGCCAAAGACAGTAAAAAAGGGAGTGGTGCCGGAGGATGAATGATAGGAATTGTTGTGCGCAAATTCCGCCCAAGGCAGAAGGTCTACCCAGTCGTCTTGAGAGGAAGAGACGAACAAACGAATGAAGGCTTCCAAGTCCTGGTTGACACGTTCTGTCTGTCCGTTGGTTTGTGGGTGGAAAGCAGTGGAGAACTTGAGCTTGACTTGTACAGCGGAACAGAGGGCCCTCCAAAACTTGGCGACGAACTGTACTCCACGGTCGGATATAATCTCTTTGGGCAACCCATGGAGTTTGAAGATGGTGGAAATGAAGAGCTGAGCCAAAACTGGAGCGGATGGAAGGCCTTTCAATGGGAAGAAGTTGACCAAAAACGGTCAACTACCACCCAGATTACCGTATGCCCTTTGGAGGGAGGAAGTTCGCAGATAAAGTCCATAGACAGGTGGGACCATGGTTCTGTTGGTATGGCTAGAGGTAGAAGAGGACCGGCAGGGGACGTTCTGGAGGACTTATGCTGAGCGCATTTTACACAGGAGGCAACAAAGCTGGTTACATCACGACGAATGGTAGGCCACCAGTATGAACGCAACAGGAACATTAAGGTCTTCTGTGCCCCCGTATGCCCTGCAAAACGGGAAGCGTGTGCCCAGGACAGCACTCTCTTGCGGAGATTGAGAGGAACGAAGGTCTTGCCTGGTGGGGGTGAAGGCTGGACTGTTACTTGAGCAAAGACCAGCGGATCGAGAAAGAGCGTGAAAGAGCATCGGCCTTGGCATTCATCGTCCCGGGTCTGAATCTGATTTGAAAATTGAAACGTTCGAAGAACATGGCCCAGCGGGCTTGACGAGCTGTAAGACATTGGGCGTGCTTGAGGAATGAGAGATTCTTATGGTCGGAATATACAGTGATTTTATGTCGTGCCCCCTCCAGGAGGTACCGCCACTCCTCCAATGCTGATTTGACTGCCAGTAACTCCTGCTCCCCAATGGGGTAATTCTTTTCCGCTGGAAGAAACTTCTTGGAGAAGAAGGCACATGGGTGAAGTTCCTGGTCCTCCCCTCTCTGCGACAAGATTGCCCCTACCCCTTCTGAGGATGCGTCCACCTCGAGAATGAAGGGTTTGTCTAGGTTTGGCTGGAGAAGGATTGGGGCGGAGATAAAAGCATTCTTTAGTTGCTGGAAGGCTTGAGAGGCCTCAGGTGACCACTGACTTGGATCTGACCCCTTACGGGTTAGAGCAGTAAGAGGTGCAGCAAGGGTGGAGAAGTTCCGGATGAAGCGACGATAATAATTTGAAAAGCCCAGGAACCTCTGGATGCCTTTGAGCGTGGTGGGGGCTGTCCAGTCTAAGATGGCTTTTACTTTTTCTGGATCCATCTCTATCCCAGTGCTGGAGAGGATGTGGCCGAGGAATGGAATGGAGGTGACCTCAAAGACGCACTTGTCTAGCTTGCAGTATAGTTTATTTTGGCGAAGACGCCGCAGGACTTCAGATACTGTTTGACGATGGAGATGGAGGTTAGACGAGAAGATGAGGATGTCATCGAGATACACCACAATGGAATGATACAGCAAATCTTGAAATATGTCGTTTACAAATTGTTGGAAGACGGCTGGAGCGTTGCAAAGACCAAATGGCATCACCAGGTATTCGTAGTGGCCGTCTCGGGTGTTGAAAGCCGTCTTCCACTCATCTCCAGAACGGATCCGGATCAAGTTGTACGCCCCTCTTAGATCCAGTTTAGTAAAAATAGAAGCCCCTCGGATCTTGTCAAAAAGTTCGGTGATAAGGGGTAAAGGATAGCGGTTCTTGATCGTAATATCGTTCAGACCCCTGTAGTCGATACACGGCCGGAGAGTTCCATCTTTTTTCTTTACGAAGAAAAACCCCGCTCCGGCTGGCGAAGTAGATGGGCGAATGAACCCTTTATTCAAGTTCTCACGAATGTAGTCAGACATAACCTTGGTCTCAGGTAGAGACAAGGGGTAGATGCGGCCCCGAGGTGGAAACTTCCCAGGCATCAACTCAATCAGACAGTCCCAGGGACGATGAGGTGGCAGGGTATTGGCACCTCCCTTGCTAAAGACGTCAGAAAAAGAAGAATATGGTGTGGGTATCGACAAGGGTGAAGCTGGTGAAGACGAAAGACTGGGACCTCCCTCTTCTTGAGGATTAGTTTGATGGAGTGGAATGACACGAGGCATGCAAGTAGTTAGGCAGTTCGTACCCCAGGCTTTGATCTCCATACTGGACCAATCAATATGAGGATTGTGTTTAGCAAGCCATGGTAGGCCCAGGACTACCTGGTGTGACGACTGAGGAAGGACCAAAAACTCTAGAGTCTCTTGATGTAAAGCACCCACGAGAACCATCACAGAATTGGTTTGAAGAGTGATTTGCCCACTGCTGATGCGACTCCCATCTACTGCAGTGAGGACCAAGGGATGGGCTAAAGGTTGCACCGCCAAGGAATGTTGAAAGACGAAAGAAGAAGAAAGGAAGTTTCCAGCCGCTCCGGAATCTAGTAAGGCCTGAATCTTGATTTTCCCCTGAGGGCACACGAGGGTAACCGGAATGGTGGAAACAGTTGAGGAGGGAGATGAAAGCAGGACTCCTAACCTGACCTCCCTCGGGGAGGTTAGGAGCGGTCGTTTCCCGGACGCAGTGGACAGGAAGACAGCAGATGAGCGGAAGAACCGCAGTACATGCAAAGATTCTCTCGACGTCTACGGGATTTTTCTTCTAAGGAGAGCCGGGAGCGGTTGATCTGCATGGGTTCATCTGGGGATGTAGTTGTGGAGGAACCTGGTCTAGGAACAGGAACAGCGTTGGTGGTGAAACGAGAGCGGAGACGATCGGAGCGATTTCTCTCTAGTTGACGCTCCTGCATCCGTAGATCTACTTTGTTGCACAAGGAGATGAGTTCAACCAAAGTAGCAGGAGAGTCACGGGTGGTTAATTCGTCCTTGATACGACCTGCCAGCCCATTCCAGAAGGCGGAGACGAGAGCCTCTTCGTTCCATTTTAATTCCGAAGCCAGAGTCTGGAACTGCACAACATATTGTCCCACTGATCGACTACCCTGGCGAATCCTCAGGATCTCAGTAGCGGCAGAAGACACTCTGCCAGGTTCGTCGAAGATGCGACGGAAAGAGGTAATGAAAGCTTCATAGTCATTGAGCAGGG
Organism: Crinia signifera; assembly: GCF_055691185.1. Lineage (NCBI taxonomy): Eukaryota > Metazoa > Chordata > Amphibia > Anura > Myobatrachidae > Crinia > Crinia signifera. The sequence goes on along the minus strand of NC_139219.1, from coordinate 75,523,712 downwards.
GATCAGCGCGTTCCCAGAGAGGGGACACCCAGTCCAGAGCTGACCCTGCCAGGAGAGACACAATATATGCCACTTTTGCCTTGGAGGTAGGGAAGTGAGATGACTGTAAGGTGAAATGAACATCACATTGGTTCAGAAACCCACGGCATCCCTTCGGTGAACCATCATATTTGCTGGGGGTTGGTAATTGCATATGATGAGGAACTACGGGTCCAGGTATAGGAACAGGAACTGGAACCTCTGGTGCTGCAGTCACAGAAACTGAGGGAGCCGCCTGGGGCGGAGACAAGGCCTGAAGAAATTGAGCCACTTGGCATTGGGTAGCCTCTACTTGCTCCAGACGAGCCACGATGCTGTGAAATGCGTCCGCCATGGAAGCCTGTTCTTCACCCGACTCCATCGGGTCAGTACAAACTGTCACAACTGAAGGGCTGGATGAAGTCGTGTGGTGTGTAGCAACCGGAGACGGACCAGAGGAGGAAGGATTAAATCGTGCAGGTTTAATAATAGAATTCATAAATGGAACAATACACACTTGAATACTTTCTTTAAGTGGTAGTTAGTGGTAAATAATAATTGAGCCAGCACGGCAATTTGAAAGAAGAAAAGTTCATTTAAATAATGACAGTTCAAGGCACTGAGGACGGCAGGCTTGGGTCTTGAAGAATGAGAGGATCCGGAAAGAGAATGTACTTGATGGTATGAAGGATCCTTGAAGACTGAAAGAAGCTGGATGATGACTGAAGAATGAAGAATTTGCTTGGAAGCAGAAGACTTGAAGAGCGAGGCCAGGGAGCTCAGGGATGCAGGCAGGAATCAGACTGTGGAGAAAACTGGCAGCGATGGGGTTAAGCAGAACCTGGATCAACCACAGAGCACTGGAAGCAAGGCACCAAGTCAGGAGAGGTGAGTCAGAGAGCCGGAGTCAGCTGGGAGCTGTGAACGCCTCTGGAGACTCTTTGTACTAACACTGAACAGGCCTAGGCAGATCCCCTATATCCCTAGAGGGCGGCTGCCATTGGCTGTCAGGTCAGTATGGGCGGAAACCTCAGACATGAGCCAATCTGCTATTTGCCCTTAACCAAGATGGCGGCGCCGGCCTCCCGGTGCCCCTACAGCACACACCGCTACACTTGCCGGCGTCCCACGCTGCCTGCTGCCCACCAGACTGCCGCTGCCTGCTGCCGCTGACCTGGAGACCACTACACGCTAGCCGACGGCGGGCGCGGACGGGTGAGTAGTATGCCCGCCGCGCACCACCGCGGCTGCGTGTGACAGGCTGAAGCTTCTCTGCATCGTATTTCTCCTAATTTTCCAATTGTCTCATATTGTATTTCATTATCTTTTCCTTGGTATGTAAGCTTTTACATTATTACTGTATGTGATTAAATTGAAATGCATCCATTCATTTTATTCTGCATAACTGTTCATGCGTGTCCTGCTTATCTTGCACATCATTTGTTGAATTCTCCAGTCTTACATGCTCTCTGTGGAATCTGGTACCAACTCTCACCGCATGCGCTTTCTGGTCTCAACTGCCTCATGCCGTGAAGATTATAATAATCAAAATCCAATAATAAATAGAATCGACTCAACTCGTCTCCGACAATATCGGAAAGGCCCATACACACTGGGCAACTTTCACGTGAAAGCCGCTCAGTTTTCTCGTGTATATGGCCCGGCAATGAGCGGTGATGCGCACTCCCGCATCATCGCCGGGAAAGCCTCTTATCTGCTGGTATTACCAGCAGATGAGTGGCTTTGTGGACGGCTTTGCATAGCATTGCGCTATGCAAAGCCTTCAACCCCCACTGACAGCGCCGGGCAGGGCGGAAAGCCACCCAGTGTGTATGGCCCAGCGATGAGCGCTGCTACACACTCCTGCATCATCGTCAGGAAAGCCTCTCATCTGCTGGTATTATAGTGGCTTTGCATAGCATTGCGCTATGCAAAGCCATCCGGCCCCCGCTGAGAAGCGCTGGGCAGGGGGAAAAGCCACTCAGTGTGTATGAACTGAGCAGCTTACCCCCCCCCCCCAGCGATGACAGCAATCATCACTGTCCATACCCGCTGGGCAAAAACACCCAGTGTGTATGGACCTTTAGGTGCACTTTCCACTAAGACAGATTCCTTGGGCTCTAGCAGTTCTGTAATACACTAGCAAATTATTTATGTTAACTACCATTAAATGTTGAGGCAAGTGAAAGATTCATTGTGCATTTTGCTTCCTAATGGACCATAACTTTGACAGCACTGCTCAATGTCTATCAACAACAGCAAACTAGAGAAGGTGTCCACACATGGATTTTTGGTTGGTAAATTTGACTAAATGCTCATACACTACATTTACAGTATATGGAATTTGGATTAGGAGAAACCAGTATATAAATACAGTACATGAAAGGGAAGGCAATTAGGAGAGTGCAATATGAGAACACAAACATTTAAAAAATGTGTCTTTGGTATGGATGTTAATAATACACAAGAAAGATTCAAAAGCCGTATATAAAATATGATGAATGATGTAACTAATGACCCTATAGATCAGTGGTTCTCAAACTGTGTGTCCTGACCCCAAAGTGGGTCCCGACCTTCTCAGCATGGGGTCACGACTCCATGTTGCTGACCATCAGGCTGATGACTTTTCTAATCTCAGTCAGTGATTCAAGGGGTCTGGAAAGTCTGTTGAATTGTCTGTTATTTTAGACTCCGCCCATCATTTTGTGCCTCCACAATGCTGCCATGTTTGTGCTGTCTGCTGACTACATGTGTGATGTGATGACCTTCTGCAGTAACTTTCTGGGGTCCTGTAATCATTTCTATTATCTGATGGGGTCCCAGAGCAAAATAGTTTGAGGACCCCAGCTATAGATTATCATAAGTAGTAACAGTCATTTGCAGCATGAATAAGAGTATTTATTAACATGTGCTGTACAATTTAATTAATATACTATTATTATTTATTGCTTTACGGAATACATTCTAGAATGTCTAGAGTTTGCATAACATAATTACTATTCCATAATATTTCAGTATATAAAATTGGTGTTAAATCAAATTAAGCAATGATCACCAAAGGAAAAAGTAAAAGGAACTTAATGTTATTAAAAAAGCTTTACTAGAACATTGTCCTGTCTGTATCTAGTATCTAGTTTATTTTACTAGCAGTTAGGTCACAAAAAGATTTGTGCTATACTAACTCAAAAGTGGATAAAATACATGAAGGCGTACATGTCATATAAAACACTGATCTAATGTAGATCTAAAAATAAAAAACAGGAATTCACAGATGTGTGCTAAGTTCCAGAAGAGCAAATTGGTGGTGACCTGAGGTCTTTTTGGTTAATTTCTTACACATAAACAGCGTTTTCCATTATGCTTTAAACTGTCAACAGACATTGGTAGTAGATAACGTAATAAAATAAAAAATGTGCTAATAAAGAAATTTCACCTGAAATGTAAAATTCAATTCTAGAGGAATATCCCTGAAGGTCCCCTGTCTGCATTCAGCATTGTGGCTTTCCTGAATGCTGTCTTTGGTGGAATTATTTGCTGTTTACAATTGTTGTATTTTCAATATAAGTACATTTCCTAAACTTGTTACATTTTTAACTGTGACCAAACTGTTTTTGACGTTCTACTGTTAAATTTCAATGCAAATGTTAAATTTGGATAACAACTAAGAGGTTGCAGAATATAGTCAATGCTTTAATGTTATTGGAATATAGTTTGCATAGGACTGATAATACACTAAATGTGCAGCTATCACATATATACTGCTATATTAATTGGGTATGGGTCATAAGGTGGCGATAAATTTTTCTGATTTGGGCCAATTTAGCCCGATTCCAATGGATCGGGCCGAGAAATGTTTGTGGGATGTGTGTTTGACATCCCCTCCGACCTGATGCGCGGTACTGTGTGCATCGGAGTCGGGAGGTCGGACTGCACATAAAATCTATTGGATTGGACCCATCAATGGCACATTTTAGCACCAACTATGATCCGTAGGTGTGTGCCAGTGGTGAAGCACTGCTGGCGCACTCCTATGTACAGCGGTGGGGTCTGGGCATTGGTGACCGGCGGGGTCCAGGCACCGGTAATTGGTGGGGTACGGGCAGCGGCGTGGAGCATGTAGAGGGTAGCGGGCATGAAGCGGGAGGTCACTGATTGGATAAGAATTCTGTTAGCCAATAAACGGCCAGCCAGTCTTTTTAAAAATATTTTTGTTACCAGCAGCCGCTTCTCACCCCACATCTGCTGCTATGTGCTCCGCACCGCTGCCCGGTCCCCGCCGATCACCGTTGCCCAGAGTTTTTTTACATGCAATAAATCGCATGTAAAAATGGCACATCGAGTGCCAAAACATAAGTGAGCCTCCTCGGGAGCTTCCAAGGGAGCTCAAGGGGAAACTGGTCCGACCATAGGGTCAACTCAATTATGGTTGACAACTGAAGGTCAACAGGGCTTAGGTTGACACCTGAAATAGGTCAACTATGTTGGATAGTTGACACAAGCATTAGGTGGACAATGAGAAAGTCGACAGTCAAAAGGTTGACATGAGGTTTTCACTTTTTTTTATCCCAAATGCCGACATGGACACCATCTTTGTGTACCGCGTCCCCTCGCATGGCTCGCTGCGCTTGCCAATGCTTTAGGCATTTTATCAACACACCACACCGTAGTGGATGGGGTAGGGTATGAAATACACCCTGTCGGTTCAAAAACAAAAATAGGTACAAAACTCATGTTGACCTTACCATTGTTGACCTAATGCTTGCGTCGTCCTTCCAACCCCGTCGACCATAGTTATGTTGACCTATTTCGCCCTGTCGACCTTCAGTGGTCAATCCAATGCATGTCGACCTTAATTGAGTCGACGCAGTGACCATATCCCCATTGATCATACACATCATAGCTTAAGAACAAGTCCCCACTTCTGCAAATGAATAATCTGCTACATTTTCTCCTTTGGCAGCATTCTCCATCATTTTACCCCTCAAGTATGGTCCTTCTAACTTACTGTTCCATCACAAATGTTGTGTAATATAGGTACTACTCTGTTAGCAATACCCATATGCATGCTTATCAGCCTGTAAGTATTATCAGGTATACATATGGTATGGAATTCTCTCTCACAGCCAGCACTCCTACATTGATGGCTCATTCTGGAGCATTAGTATGTGAACCTTCACTGACCAATCACATGAGAATCCTCTTGAAGCTTTTAAGTCTTATTTGCCTATAGGGCCATGAACTCACTCTTTATGAGTAACCCACTTCATAAGGGGCATGTGTGAGTTCCACAGATTATGTGTAGGGCAGAATGAGAATAGGTGATGTGAGAACCTCATCTTAAAAGAACATCTCAAAATCATTTAATTGCATTGCTGAAAGCGAGCTGCGTGGATTTGAAGGGGTGTAAAACTTATGGAAGTGGTGACAGCTTCAGGAATGGCTGAGCTACACCAAGGCATTGCTAGTTGTGTAATTCCACTGTATTAAATAAAAGTGATATGTATTAAGGGGAAGATTTAGGGGGGTATTCGGTACTTATGTATTATCTGGGCTCCCATGTTAAATGCACCCCATTCTTTCATACCCCTACTATCCAACTACGCATGGAGTTGATTTTATATAGTGTGGCGAGCGCAGCGAGCCACCGTGCCCGAAGCGTGGCGAGCGCAGCGAGCCCCGCGAGGGGATGCGGTCTCATAAGAAAAACGGGAGCCCAGATATTACATAAGTACCGGGTATTCAATCTTCGGGTCACGGCAGACGAGCTTGCTCGCCTGCCGTGACCCAGTCCCGTTCTCGGTCAGCTCGACCGAGAACATGCAGGCGGGATTCAATGTCCCGCCTGCAGCGGGACGAGAAGGGGGCGTGGCCGCGAGTTGCGGCCGGGAAGTGACGAGATGCAGCCGGCAGCTCGTCACTTCCCGGCTGTTCTCGGCAGAACGAGCCCGACAGCTAGAGATGTCGGGCTCGTTCTGCCAGGAAACCCTGTTCAATGCTGTCGGGGAAGACAGCATTGAATAGGGCCCATCGGGCATCTCCCCCACGGGAGATGCTCGACGGCGATTGAATATCCCCCTTAGTTTTTATGCAGTGGCTGCTCCGGAGGTGGGGCCAGAACAGTTCAAAATTTAAATAGGGGAGCTGCAGCAACTGCCAGTGAGTCCATTTGGAATGGCAGTTGGATGCAATGGGTGTGGCTTCCTTATTTGAATTTTGAACATTTAGCTATATGATTCCACAACTTGCCAATTCCTAAGTGTGCATAATTAGGAACATTCTTGCACCGTATTATCAGAAGATGTATGGCAGTGGCTCTTAACCTCGGTCCTCAGGACCCCCCAACAGTTCACGTTTTCCAAGTCTCCACACAGAATCACAAGTGAAGTAATTAGCTACACCTGTGATCTTTTAAAAGGTATCAGTGAATAATGAGTGCACCTGCCATGTGAACTGGAAATGTAAACTGTTGGGGGTCCTGAGGACCGAGGTTGAGAGCCAATGATGTAGGGAATGGCACTTTCTGGCTGCTGGGCTATTATTATAATAACTTCAAATATACTTTACTGGTTTTAAAAGGAAGACAGTATGTACGATTTTCATGTACAGTATAACTTACATCGTACTTCAGATATAACCAAAGCTTATTTTTATCCTCCACACTTAAAGCAGCAGCATGGATAACGGATAGGCCTTTTTTTATGGGTATACCGATGCTCCCAACACATTTGCAATGTAACACTTTTCTTGTGACGTGCCTGGCTCAGACTGGCAATCCAGTGACTACAGCACTTGCCATAAAGGCTTGCGTTCTAAAGCATGCAGGCTGGCTATAATTTCCAAACTCTTGTTACAATGTTTCCCAACCCTGATTTTACTAGCCCCAGAGCACCGTCGCTATATACTTTTCACTCAGCACCCGCAATTGTACTTTCTATTTACTTTCGTGTCAATGTAGGGACAGAAGACGACATATTGCATGGCTTTAGGAATGTGCATCACTACGGTACACTCTCTTTTTCTTTACAAAGCTGCCCTGCCCCCATTCCCAATTTAACCCTTTGCGGGCCAAGGAAATTTGTCAAAATAGGTGTAAAAATTGCCAAGCAAACCTTTTTATTAAACCCTTCCAACATTTCTGTGAGAGATCCTTAAAATATCCGTTAAAAATGCCAGCGCTGTTCACAGCGACTGTTCTTCTTTGAGTGCAATATTGAAATAAAATTCAATAAATTTACTTGGCTGTAATTTTATTTCTGCTATAAGAACGGTCGCTGTGAGCGATGCTGGCATTTTTAGCGGATATTTTGAGGATCGCTCACAGAAATGATGCCACTCAAAGGGTTAAAAGAACATCTCTCCTTCGGGACCTCTGCTGTTCAGCAGAAACTATGTTTACCCGCTTTGATACCCTAATACAATACAGCAATACATGGGGAGAACATTTATTATGTCTCACAACAGAACTTGTCCAGAGAGCGGAAACCCACATTAATGCTGGTGGAAAGGGTCTTAAAAAAACAATTGATGGATTTCACCTTCAATGACTGTCGGTAAGTAAGGAAAACTTGCATTTTGTTATATATTCCCTCTTTAGCAACATTTAGGAGCTACAGATGGTGTAGGTCTCATCTTGGCAGGGAATGGCGCTGGCGTCGCCAGCCGCCATCCCCCGCCAGCGCCATGGCGATGTCGAGAAGGGGACGCGCGCGCACGCAAGGCGCGCGCGTCCCCTTCCGACGGTGCTACCATCGGTTCCCCCGGGTCCCCGCCGGCTTGCCAGCGGTAACCCGGGGTCCCCGCCGCCTGCCCGCACCCCCCCCCTAACCCTGTCTGTCTCCCTGAGGCGGAGACGGACAGGGTTTCCATCGCGCTGGCGACGGAGACTGAGACGCGCGTGCGCGTGAGACGCACGCGCGTCTCAGTACATTCGCCGGCGGGGCGCCAGGACGTCCCCTTTGGCGACCCGCCAGCAAGGATGGGGCCTACCCCATCTGTAATTACCATGCCATGCAAGAAAAACCATTAAATGTAATAGCTTTTCCACCATTCGGTAAATCAGGGGTTAATTCGCACTAACCCACTTATACCGTATATAGGCCCTTATTCTGGTCCACTCGCAAAGGCAAATTCCTTCTCTAATGGACAAAACCATGTGCACTGCAGGGGGGGGGGGCAGATGTAACATGTGCAGAGAAAATTAGATTTGGGTGGGGTTTGTACTTCAAAGTGAGATCGATATTGCAGTGTAAAAATAATGCAGTTAGTATTTTCCCTGCACAGAAACAAAATAACACACCCAAATCTGATTCTCTCTGCGCAAGTTACATCTGCCCCACCTGCAGTTCCCATGGTTTTGCCCAATTGAGAAGGAATTTGCCTTTGCGTATGAACCGGAATAAGGGCTTCAGTGTGGAAGTGGTTTCCCAGTGCATTAAACCCCTAATTACGCCTTTTCCTCGCAGCTCTGCGGGTTGTGAGGAGTAGCACAACTTCAGCAAATTAACTTGTGACACATAGGCATTCTAATATTAAGAACAATAATATTTTGTTATATAGACAGGTCTTTGTTTTCAGGGGAATTGTTATGGTTTGGATTACTCAGTTAAGGTGCCCATACACAGAGCGATGTACTCTATACTTTTTGTACTAGATAGCATTGCATCTAGTACAAACAGTGTGCAATGTGCTACAGCAGCGTACTTTTATACTAGATGCGATGCAATCTAGTAAAAAAAAAGCATGGGCTGCACTCTCTGTGCTGTGCGATGTGATGAACGCACCGTGTATGGGCACCTTTATTGTCATGGGTTGTTGTTTTTAATGTTTGGCCAGTTAATCTTCATGTGATTGTCAGAAGTCACCATTAATTTAAGGGTCAGAAATGATGACACTGGTGGCAATCAGCAGCAGTTTCATCAATTAACCCTTTGAGTGCCAAGTGATTTTGTCAAAATAGGTGTGAAAATTGGCAAGCAAACATTTTTAAGGAAATATAATCTTTTTTTATAAAACATTTTTTATTTGAATTTATATAACAAATGTGGGCAATGCTGGCATTTGTAGCAGATATTTTGCACATCTCTCACAGAGATGTTGGCACTCAAAGGGTTAAAATGACACCAATAGTGCACCATTTTGGTCCCGGTAATTAAAGTGTGTATAGAGAGCCATAAGTATTTCACGCCTCTGTTTCCATGCTGAGAACGGTATTGTCTAGCAAGTCCATATTTCCATCTCGAAGGTTCATACTAATAGTAAAAGGCTTTGGTTTGATACTCAAGCCATAGTCGCATTGCTGGTAGAGGTCCTCTGTTGGATTGGCGGCGAATGTGCACTGATGCGCCAAAAGAGATGCGAAAAGAAAGAGTTGCATCTTTGCTAGCTCTTCTCCAATGCATCTCCGTTTGCCCACTGAGAAGATCATCACATTGCTCGCTATGTCTTTGTTGATAATCCCATTTTCATCCAAGAATCGAGACGGGTCAAATTCTGATGGGTTTGACCATTTCACCAAATCATGGTTGACTGACCACTGATTGACAAATACCACTGTGTTTTTGGAAATATTGTAGCCCATCAGGGTGGTATCTCTTGTGGTTGAATGAGGGATGGTGACAGGAACAAAACTGCTGAACCGCATTAACTCATAAAGAAAGGCCATGATGTAGGGTAAGTTGGCCTGATCATCCACACATGGTAAGCGGTCTCTGCCAATGACATTGTCCACTTCATATTGCATCTTCTTCTGAACCTCAGGATATCTGTTTTGGGATGGAAAGCACACTGTATTTAGATTATTTACAGAATGGACGACAGTTACTTCTATATGGTTTACTACAAGGGTACTAATAAACTAGGGATGTTTGCAATAAAAATCTGTGCATTAGATGTCACAGATGGTGTTTTCATCAGAATTAATAGAAGATAATTGAAGATATATGATAAGTGACAATAAGCACTTCATGCCCAAGTTCAGTGGTTACCAAACTGTCTAGTCATCCTGGGATGCTGTGTGACACTTGCAGGGGTGCCTCAGGTTGGTGGTCCAGGGCCGCAAAAAAATTAATTATGCTCATAGTGATAGATATAACCAGTGCTGGTGGCTGCCAATCATAAAATATGTGGACAATTAGAACCACAACTATGTCCATTACCACATAACTGAACCCAAGGCTGACAGTTAAGCACACTTTACTTCATTTAATATATATTTACTTAATTTATCAATAAAAACATTGGCACCATGATTCAAGAAAGTTTGGGAACCACTGCTCTAGATTTACACTAGAAGCATTTCTCCCTTTATAGTTAAAAATAGTGTGGCAAAACAAAGTGTAGCTTAAATTGGATAAAGTAATAAAACAATACTTTCCTTAACACTCTTATATGAGTCTTTCATAGATCCTTTCACACAGATAAATGTCACATATTAAAAAAAAAAACATAAAAGAACATCATGTATAGTCATTTTAATGATTATACAATATTTACTTTTATCTTTTTTTTTATGTGTGAAAAAAATTATAATATAAGAGAATAAGGAAAGTACTTGTTTTATAAGATGGGATGCACCAATAAGAGCTGTCCTTTGCCATACAAGGACTTCCAGTTTTATGACCTTGGAGTCCTTCTGCACATCCGTCGGATGACATGAGTGCTGCAGGAAGGGATCAGAATGGCTACAATCATTATGCAAATCATCCTTTCGCAGCCGTGATAGCGGCCAGCAGCGTTTGGTCCACATGCAACTCTGCGAAATTTGCATGTGGACCAGAATAAGGTCCATAGATCACATTGAACCGTGTGTACGGGGCATTACTCTCAGGCTACTCAGAGTTGCTGGGGATTTTACACTGCAGAGGCCAATAAATCTGAATCAGAATATGTAAACACTGGCCCTGGCACACCCACAAAACTAGGCTGACTCACCTCCATGTTAGGAAATGCTTCACATCGCTGCCCCCAGAATGGAAACAGCCTGTCATTTAGGGGGATACGGTCATTTGGTCTACAGCATGTTGGTCGACAAGCATTGGGTTGACACCGTTAGGTCGACAAGGGGATAGGTGAACATGGTTCTAGGTCGACAGGTCATTAGGTTGACACAAGCATTAGGTCAACAGTCAAAAGGTCAACATGGGGTTTTTCACTGTGTTTTTTGACCCGACATGTGCCTACAGGCAGTATTTCATGCCCTACCATCCACTAGGGAGTGGTGGGAGAATTAAATAGTGTGCCGAACGCATCGAGGCACCATGCCCGAAGCATTGCGAGCGAAGTGGTGCACTGGAAACTGTGTCCATGTCATCTGTGTCGACATTCGGGTAAAAAAACTGTGAAAACCACATGTCGACCTTTTGACTGTCGACCTAATGACCTGTCAACCTAAACCCATGTTGACCTTGACCCATGTCAACCTAAAACCATGTCGACCTAACGGTGTTAACCTAATGCTTGTCGCAGAGGGTCCAGGTGCCAACAGCATTCTGGGATGGCAGTAGCCCATTGTAGCCTATGGGCTACAGACTGCACTGCCGGCACGGCAATGCGGTCATCCGGGGATAAGCGGTGATCGCTATGCGCAAATCCCCGGCAAAGCACAGCGCACTCCCTATGTCTGCCCATTTTGCCGCTGTGAGGGCATGGCGAGCGGCCCAGCAGCGCTGGGCAGGGCAAGCGGGGGGGTCTCCCAACTGCCCCCCCACCACGGAACACTGTCGGCCCCGGGCGGGACTCAGGACCGCCCCAAAATAACAGGCCAGTCCCGCAAAAATCGGGACGGTTGGGATGTACAGCTTACGGGGCACAGCATCTGTCTATACGGTAGTCTCCCTGCACTTACAGTAAACATTGGAGATGTACGTAAGCTATTGGTTTGCTTACATCTCTGAATTAGACCCATAGTCGATGAAAATCTTTTACCTGTTTTTTTTTTTTCCACTTGAAATTAAATGAATCAGTGGTGCTGCCTTGTATAATGTGTGCATTTAAAAAATGTCAGTGGTGTAGTTTATCTGTCTAACAAGAAAGTTTATAGCTGAGTTTCTTTGAACAGAAAGATACAAATAAAGACTTGCTCAGACAGACCATAAGTAATACAGCCCCTGGCAGTATAAATGCCACTTCCACTCTAAAGTCAACATAGAGTTGAGTACTACATGTGCTTGTGTGGAAGCACGCTTCCTGAGAGGGTGTGAAGTGTACACAAGCTGAACAGTAAGCCTGCCCCTTCTCAGCAAGTCATGCAATCTCTGACAGAAAACACTCTCAGTCTCGCAATGAATATTACCTCCAAAGTTGATATACTGTATATTTTTTTTATTGCCCGTTAAAAAGTGGATCCTTTCCATTACCACATAACTGACCCAAATGGTATGGTAATGGTGCATATAAACTGTCACGTTATTCAAGGGAACGTCACTTTCCCATTGAGAGGTATGATTTACTTGGTTTCCCTGTTTGTACAGTAACCATTATACTAGGCTTTACAGCGGAACCACAGATTCCAGGCAGCCTGCCCCAGCAGCCTGGAGAACAACAAGTGTCAGCATGCCCAGACAGTTTCATACGCAAAAAAGTAGTAAAATCGGGCGCCTTATAATTGTGTGTTGTATCAAACCGCTAAAGTCAAGGGGAAGGTCAGTTCCCCAAAGGAAATGCAAAACAATAGACTAGCGCTAACAGTAAGAATGGGTTATTGATTGACTGTAACTTACAAAATGTATTTATACATGATAAAAATAGATTGAAGTACCATAAAAATGTTATATCATAAAGACATAAGAATGGGACATGCATTCAAATCCTATGAAGTAGTCCCAATGAGCCTTCTGACGCATCTCGTTTGAATAAGTTGTCCCAACTTATGCTTCAGGTGACTCATTGGGAAATGCTTCAGGTGACTCATTGGGTTGTATCCTGTAACCTTGCTTGAACCATTCCACACCAAGAAACTTCCAACTTGGCCAACTTGCACATTGGACTCCACTCTATGGGCGAGATGTATCAAATGGAAAATGCGGTAAAACCCCGGTTTTACCGCATTTTCCTATGTATCAAAAATGATACCGCAGTGGGTGGTGCCAGTCATCTTTGGCGGATATTTCATAATTTGGTTGAATAATTTCAGCAAACTTGCGCAATAAAAATATTATGAACAGCTGATCACTTTTTGGATAAAAAGCGTGTAAATGGCATGAAAAGCTTTTTTATGGCTCAAATTAATATTATATATTTAACTCACTGGACCACTGACATGAGCCGGGCTGCCATCAGGGAAGTGCTGTGGGTACAGCTGTCCCAGGCCCACGCTCTCTGACAGAAAGGGAAGGGCCTGGGCCGCTCTCTGAACCCCATACCCGCCCGACTGTCTCTGCTGTGCTGCCTGAGCTGAACGAAGCCCACTGCTCCTGGAGCGCAGTCTTCTTCACCTCCGGACACTGGCGGCCAATTAAAATGTGGCACCGACTGGTGAGCCAATCAGAGCTCACGTACCGGCAGCCACTCTGATCAGCTGCCGGGCCGCGAGCACCGATTACAAGTCGGTGCCATATTTTAAATGTCTGCCATCTCCCGGAGGTGACGAAGCCTGCACTCCGAGAGTACTGGGCTTCGCTCAACAAATGCAGCACAGCGGAATGGGGGTGGAAGCAGGCGGTAAGTGATTGAAGGGAGGGAAGGGAATGTTTCTTGTGGCAGCCCTGGACATAAGCAGGGGGCGTAGGGAGGGCGGAGCCAGCTGAGAAAGAGCTCCGGGCGACAAAATAACACAGGGCACCAGAGACGTGTAACTCAAGCTCTGCCGCTGGCTCACCCTCCCTGCTCGCCCACTCCCCGCAGTCCGGGCTACAGTCTGCTGCTATTTTCAATTAAAGTCTCCCGCTGGACCGCTAGCCAATAGGCGCTTGCGGTCCAGCAGCCAATCAGAAGCAGCATTGGCTGCTGGACAGTGAGCACCTATTGGCTAGCGGTCCAGCGGGAGACTTGTGAATTCAAAATAGCAGCGACACTGGCTCAGCCGGGCACATCGGGGAGCGGCGAACAGAAGAGCTGGACAGATGAGAGAGCATGCTGCATTCCTCATTGGCAATGAGCAATTTATGCCACCATTGGCAACAAGCATTTTTAGTCCCCCTTGACAATGAGCAATTTCAATCCCCCTTGGCAGAGAGCAATTTCAGTCCCCCTTGACAATGAGCAATTTCAGTCCCCCTTGGCAACGAGCAATTTCAGTCCCCCTTGGCAATGAGCTATTTCAGTCCCCCTTGGCAATGAGCAATTTCAGTCCACCCTGGCAACAAGCAATTTCAGCCCCCCTTGGCATGGAGCATGAAGCCCCTTGGCATGGAGCATGAATCCCCTGGCAAGGAGCATGAAGTTCCTAGCAATGAGCATGTAGGTAAGTGGCACTTATGTGTCAAATGTGTAATGGGCATTACGGTTTGTTATATTGTATGTAATGGGCATTACTGTATGTTATATAGTATGAAATGGGCATCATGTGCGGCATTACAGCAAATCGGGGAGGAGGGGGGGGGGGTTTGCTAAACATGCCCTTGCACCGGGGCACCTCGCTACACCACTGGACATGAGAATGTGAAATGTTTGCAGAAGGACTTCTTCATGCAAAATAACTTTACATTTGTAATTAATTTGGCAGCAATATTTGTTTTATCTATTACCCAAATACCATAATATGCCTGTGTCACCATGTAGACTTTTACTATTGTGGAAAGTTTTCGAACCATGTTTAAATAGGTGTTGTCATGTCTTGTAGTGCTTGTTTCTTTTTTATTTTTTATTACTATTAATTACTGTTTAATCTTTTGACTTTTGCTTAAACATTTTTTTTTCATTGGCACAGATGTGGTTGTTTATTTTACCAATTATTCCCAGGGTTAAACTTTCAGAGTGTGCCCAGTTTGCGGTGAACTTTTTATCCTCGGATACAGCTCTTGGCATCTTTCCCAGAGCATGGCGTTACCTAATACTTAATTACTGTAAATGCAAGTTCTATCAGCATACCACAAAACATAACCAGTACCGCAGTCTGTGTGCGCACAGCAGACCCCTTTAACACAACTATGGGGGGTTACCAATTAGCCCTGATGAATTTTCATCTGATGAAGGATACCTAATAATGGATATTATAACCAATCCTCATAACCGTATTACCCTGCTATGGTCATTTTTATCGAACAACAAAAGACCTGTGATCCCACGAAACACATAGGATCAGGCATAGGTTCCTGCTTATTGGGGATTATGCTTTAAGTGCTGGTATGGAGGTGTAAGGATGCCGTCAATGGAACAGCCCACATTGTGTTAATCTGGCCACATGCATAGTTACCACGACTGAGGGTGATTAAATATTTTATTTTGGATGCTCAATGTAATGGGAGTCAATCTGAGGAATTCAGTCATGTATCTGATGGTGTCCATTACGTCTGACGCACCCTAAAGTACTAAGTTTAGGCGGGCTAGGCGGCTGAGCTCCAGCCAGCGATGTGGAAAAATTACATCCAAACAGGACACTTTCAGCACATTTCTGCTTACCACACCAGGTGGCGAGTCAAAATATTGGTGCAGAATTGCTGACTCTCTAGTGGCAGGTGCTCAAATAACACTCTCTACGTTACAAATGTCTAAACTATCTAAGGGTATAGGTCATAGGGTCGAGAAAAGCAGGGTCGGCATGCATTAGATCGACCACTGATGCATCAATGTTGACATGTCTAAAGGTCAACATGGGGTTTGGTCAACGTCAGCAATAGGTCGACATGGGCAAGGTCGACAATCAAAAGGTCGACATGGGGTTTTTCACTTTTTTCCTCCCGAATGTCAACACGGACACTAAAATAGTGCAAAGCTGCGCTTGCCATTCTTCGAGCACGGTGCCTCGCTACGTTCAGCACACCATTTTATTCTTCCACCACGCCCTAGTGGATGGTAGGGGGTGAAATACTGCCTGGCGGCACATGCCAGATAAAAAAAAGTGAAAAACCCCGGGTGACATTCTATGTGTAGCGGTAAAAACCGCATGATTTTTACCGCACCTAATCACACTTTTGAAAATCGCAAGATTGGGCCGTTTTTCGCATATTTAATGAGATGCGAAAAATGGCCCAAATAGTGCGACTAGGTGCGATTTGATGCAATTTCTTTAGTCCTGAAAATGTGCGATTTTCAGGTCTGGAAATCGCACATTTGCAGGAAATCGCAATTTAAAAAAACAAAAACAACTGCGCGGGGTCCCCCGCCAGAGCATAACCAGCCCCGGGCTCATTGAGCCGGTGCTGGTGACATAAAATCACGGTCCCAGACAAATAGGGGTCCCCTTGATTTAATGAAACCAGCACAGGCTCAAGGTCCGGCGCTGGTTTCCAAAATACGGGGGACAAAATGACTAGGGGTCCCCCGCATTTCAAGAACCAGCACCAGACCCAACCAACCAGCAGGGTAATGCCACAGCCGGGGGACACTTATTATAAAAGGTCCCGCGGCCAAAGCATTATCCCCCTGGCTGGTCAGCATGGGCAGGGGTCCTGGGGAAGTGGGGACCCCCCCAAAGAAGGGGTCCCCCCCTCCAGGACTTACCAGCCCATGCTGAAAGTCCGGGGCTGTCCCCGATGCCCCTGGGCGGTGGGCATCGGGCTGCTGAAAAGTGTAAAAAAAAAGAATAAAAACGATTGTCTTATACTGTAGAACTATGAGTCCCAGTAAGCCTAAACCACAAGTCCCAGCATGCGGGCATTAAAGGGCCCGCTGGCACTTGTAGTTCCACAGTACAAGAAATAGTTAAATAAAACACACACTGACACCCAGAAAAATGAACGTTTAATACATCCACAGCCCACACATACTGATACTTACCTACCTTGAGCCCCTGGGTCGGTCCCTGGATCCGGGGTCCTGGCTCCAGGGCTGAAGAGTCCGGTTCCGGAGCCTTGGTCCTGGTTCCAGGGCTGGTCTGGGGTCCGGGGTCCTGGATCCGTAGTAATCCAAAGGGGTACCTGAGGAAGGAAATCCTACTCACCTGGTCCCCGGCGACGACCCCGGCATCTTCAGCTCCAGACGCGCTGCTCCCGGCTAGTACCCGCTCATGGACTGGAGAGACGCAGAGATTTTCATCTTCGGCGCCTCTCCTCCGGATGATTCTATTGGCCGCCTAGCGGCCAATTAGGAGCCGAGAAAGTCGGCTCCTAAATTGCTATTTTATAAACACTTAGCAGTGAGGGGGGTGGTGTGGGATGGTGGCGATTGAATGCGCCCATGGAAACACCCTGCTTTTTTGGGGCGTTACCATGCAAATTGCACTGTGACGCGGGTGCCAGCAGCTGACATCACTGGATGTCAGCTGCCCGCCCTCTTCCCGTACAGGGAGCACGTAAAGCTAAGGCACCAGAGAGTGTCTTTGTTTTGTATGCGGCCTCCAAATCATCTGATGGCCCCTGCACCCAAGGCTACTTGCAGGGAACTTCAGGAGCGGGGAGGGGCGGCATACAGCCGCGTGGGCGGCGATACATCCACAGGCAATGATGCAAATTTCACAGCGTTGCGTGTGGACCAGAATAAGGTGCACAGTCTGTAAGAGGACAAGTAGGTGCTGATTTCCTCATACTTTATCTTTCTCCACTTTATCACTCCCTAAGGCCTACAGCAGCTCCCCATTATGAATCTTGATTGTGCAGCACACATATCCACTATTCCCCAAAAAAGTGACAGTAAAATCCATTGTGTACACTGGCTGTGTGGGTGTGGTACAGGGTTCCGACAGTCGGGATCCCGACAGTCATTAGCCAGACATCGGGATCCTGACTGGCCAGACTCAGACTCAGACTTGCGGGCTCGCTGCGCTCGCCATGCTGCGGGCACGGTGGCTTGCTACGCTCGCCACCTAATCTATTTTCCCTCTATGGGGGTCGTGGACCCCCACGAGGGAAAATAGCCGGTGGCCGTCGGGAACCCGTGCATCAGTATTTTAACAGTCGGGATCCCGACGTCGGGTAAATGACTGTCGAGATTCCGACTGTCGGGACCCCGTCTGGCACCTGGCTGTGTTCTACAACTACAATTAAGAACATCATTTACTGTAAATGAAAATTTGAATACGTTATAGTCATATTTTAAATGTATCAGATGCAAAACCAAGTATCACATGTGTGACTGGCATGCAAGGATAAAGCTTGGACAAACATGAAACGATAAAATCAGTGTAATCTTAGTCATCTCCCCTGGATTTTTTTTTCTTAGGGTTAATTTAATTAAATTAGGTCATTTATCAAAGTCTTTAAGCAGATACCAAAGCAATTATTTATGAACATAAAATGAGTTTTCATGTGGATTTACAGCCTATGGCTAAAGTTGGCTATGGGAGATTCCCGTTAACAGGGTGACTAAAATGATCACTAAAATAATGAAAGCTCCTTACTGGTCTGATGGAAATGAAAGGGAGTAGTACAATTGTTTGTTCTAAAAGAGATCTACTCCAGAGATAAAGTGATCGCTACCGGGATTTATATTTTTAATCTTTGGGGGTACAGTATTCAATGTTACCCCTTATTTCCAATTTTCGTAAATAAGTGGTTTTCACTATCCAATCCCGTCAGTTTTCGCCGGGGAAACGGCTGGGATTAGTGTCTGCAGATCGAGATTCGAGGAAACGGACGCCAAATTTTTTAATTGACGGCAGTTTCTGAGGAAAATGATGTGGATTTGTGAAAAAAAAAAAAAAAGAAATAAAAACATTGAACAGATCAAATGCGAATTTCATTTATTCTTTTGTGGAAACGGACGTTATTTCTGTGTTGTTCTGCAAAAAAACTGACAAAGAAAGGGTATGGGCCATTGGGTCGACCAGTATCAGGCATCGACATGCTTTGGGGTGACCACAGAATGTCGACATGGCTTAGGTCAACAAATGAAATATGTCGACATGGCTAATTTTGAAAGAGTTGGAGGGTCGACATGTGTAAGGTCAAAAGGTCGACATGAGTTTAAAAAAAAATCCGAATGTCAACATAGCTTCGGGCACGGTGCCTCGCTACACTCAGCAAACTATTCTATTCTCCCACCACGCCCTAGTCGATGGTAGGGCATGAAATACCGCCTGTCGGCCCATTTTGGAAAAAAAAAAGGTGACAAACTCACGTCGACCACTGACTGTCGACCTAGCAATTGTCGACCTGATGCTTCTGTCGACCTGACAACCCTGTCGACCTAAGACATGTCGACCTATTTCATGTTTCGACCTAAGCCATGTCGACTTTCCATGGTCGATGCAATGCATGTCGACCTAATACGGGTAGACTTAATGACCGTATATCCATAGAAAACGCCCCTATAGGTGTTTTCTATGGGTATACAGTATTTTTAGGTATTTTTAAATGCAAATCCTCCGCTAAACCAGTGGTTCTCAAACCAAACTCTCAGGTATCCCCAACATTTCATGTTTTCAGGAGTTCTGTCTGTGAAAACAATTGGGATAATCACTAACCTGTGGGATGACAAATGGGGTGATTCAGGTTGGTTTGCAAAAGCAAACTTTTTCTTTAATGGACAAAACCATTTGCACTGTAGGTGGGGCAGATGTGAATCGCTGCTGCCCTATGTTGATACATTGGGCAGCTTTGCATCCCCCATAGAAACCTATGGGGGATGCGGCCGGCGGCAGTACAGGAGGGATCGCAGCAGGGATCGGAGATTCCTGATAAGGTCCCTCCTGAGACATTTGGGTGATACTGAATATTTGTGGCTAACGCCCTAGAATGGGTGTTTTCTGGGATTTAGCTGCAAATATAGATTGATAAATGCGGCCCAAAGTGCTCCTGATTGTTAAGTTACAGGCTGGGTTTAAAAAGGAACAGTTAGGAGCTGATTGGCCGGTGATAAAGTACCAGGCACTCTATCACTTCTCCTCCCTTATCACTGATTCATACATCTACCCCATATTTCTTAAGTATCCACTTCTAAATAATATTTACAATTGGGAAGATATTGACGAAAGATATTGACGACAGACGAAAGACGAAAGATCTAGCTACAGTTTATAGGCACTTTCTGAAAGATATCCAAATTGAGCTGCATGCACAGTTGATGAACAATCTTGATGAACAACTGGCGGGTACGCTCATCATCATTCGTCGTTCGAAAGATATTTTGACCAATTTCGCTCAGAATGGCCGAAATGAACGAAATTGGTCAAAAAAGTTGGTCAAAAAAATTGTACAGTGTGTATGCACCTAACAGGATCCTACACCAGTGATGTGTTAACTGTGATGCCCAATGCAATTATTTCTACTTCTGGCTCTCTGGATGATCTACTGACCTATATTCCATTACATGCTGCCTTCAACTAGACCTCTCTGAGAATGGCAGAATCCAAAGATTTTTACAGCTAGCTAATTATTTTATCTAGCATAGCCAGGTAGACTTTGCAGATTTCCTGGCAGGTTAAACAACTATATGTATGTAAATCCTTCATCCTCACATGCACCTTACTCTTTTGTGTGCCTCAGGTTGCCAACGAACAAGAGAAGGAGTACCACAGGTAAGGCAGATATAGGGATGTAAAGTTCTATGCTTTGGAGACAGATAAAGTGGATGGTGCTAAAAGTACCAGCCAATCAGCTCCTAAATATGAAGTTACAGGCTGGGTTAAAAAAACAAGTTAGGAGCTGATTGGCTGATGCATTATCACTGGCTACTTTATCACTTCATCAGGGTTAAAAAACAAGCTGCCCATTTATCTCCATCCACTTTATCCAAAGCTAAAGGTGCCCATACACGTTGCGATTGTCAAATGCGTTTTGAACTTTTAAGTTCAAAACGCATCGCATGTGGTTAGAATCGCACCGTGTTTCTGCGGGGATGCGATGCGCGTCCCCGTGAGTGCGATATTGTATAGCACAAAATGTATGTGCAGGCAGTACTTTTTGTGCTACATCGCATCGCATCACTTTTGTAGTACAGTGCGATGCGATGTACCCAGTGACCATAAGGTCACTATATAATAATTAAAAAAAGCTAAAATCGTATCGCATTGCACAAGACAGTACAGTACATCGAATTGCATCCCATACAAGTGACAAAATCGCACAGCACCAATAAAGTTCAAAACGCACAGCACACTAAAATCAAAACGTGTATTGGCACCTTTAGTAAATAGACACCATTAGCCGGTGATTGCTGCACATTAGCCAGTGATTGCTGCACATTAGCCAGTGATTGCTGCACAGGTGAGAATTGATGAATTCCAGTGTCAAGCTGCCCATACACGCTGCGCTCCCGGCGTGCGTTCTGGGCTTAAATAGCATCCATCACATCGCATTGCATGCCTTGTGCATGCAATGCGATGCGATGTGATGAAAAGCAAGTACAAAAAGTATGTGCAGCACATACTTTTTGTACTGTGCGATGAGGTGCCGCGGGAGCGCGCACCTTAAAGCACACATCGCACCGCGGGGAATCGCAGCGTGTATGGGCGGCATTACTCATATTTATATTGCTCTGAGCAGCAGTGTGATACAAATGTAAGGTACCGCTGCAGGTGGATTAAACTGATAAATAGCTTGCAGTGTGTAAAATAAAATAAAATAGAAACACTGAGTTATTAAGCTGCTGAGACTGAGTGGGTGATTTATCCATGAGGGAACATGAACTAAAGACATAACTATTATCTAAGACTGAAATGATTAAGGGCGAGATTCTCTATTACAGAAATGCGGTAAAAACCCCGTTATCGGGGTTTTTACCGCATTTCTGTATTCTCTAACCCCCCTTCGCAGTGTCACCGCTGCGGAGGGAATCGCCAGCAAAAGCTGGCGGTTCCCTGCAGAAGCCTATGGGCTTCTTACCGCAGCGGTGTGTGAGGGATCCGTCACGGATCCCTCCCAGCATGCCCTGCGGCCGGCGCGTCAGTCTGCGCATGCGCAGATGGACTCCCGGGTCATAGACCCGGAAGTCCAGCAACGGCGCCGCATCGCAAGGGACAGCTCTTACCGCAAGAGCTGTCCCTTGCGTTAATGACCGCATATTTTAGAGAATATGCGGTCATTAGAAATGCGGTTGCCGGCGAAGAGGGCTGCGGATTTTAGAGAATCCCGCCCTAAATAAGGGAAAAGTTTTACCTCAGACGGAATAAGTTTTTTTACTTAAGATGTATAATTTACTCAATACTGAGATGATATAATTACAAAGCTGTGTTACCCATGAATGAGTGGGTGATTTATTATAGGTGTAACATCTTACCAGAGTGTGAGGACACTTTGCCACTTTGCTCAGATGGCGGTTTTATAAAACCAGGACTTTTTCTCCAGACTAGGAGGTATATTTAGTAGTGTCGGTTTATCGGAGATGTTACCCATAGCAACCTACCAGACTCTACGGGGTGGATTTACTATGATGGGAGTTCTATTTCAGATGGGATGTTGCTATAGACAACCAATCAGATCTATTATCTTCTGAAGGTGCTAAAAAAAATAAGTAGATTCTGATTGGTTGCCCAGAGCAACATCCCATGTGAAATAGAACTCCCATCTTAGTAAATTCCCCCCTAGGTATTATCTTCCAGAAGGTGCCACATAAATGACAAGTACCATCTGATTGGTTGCTATGGGCAGCATGTCTACTTCTATAAAGCTTTGCCAGAGGGTTACGTTTACTAAGATGGGAGTTCTATGGAAGATGGGATGTTGCCCATAGCAACCAATCAAATTCTATTTAGCACCTGAATCTAGAAGATAATATATAAACTCAGATTGGTTGCTATGGGCAACATCCCGCCTTAGTAAAGACCTTAAGCTTTGCCAGAGTGAGAAAGGTATGGAAGAGCTGGATTGATACATCTGCTTTAATAATAAAATAATTAATAATTAAATAATAAAAAATATAAAACAATTATTTAAATACTTTTTGGAGACTGGTTGTAGCAAACTGATCTGCAGAGGTGGGGTAACCCTCAGGCACTTGGCATGCTCCAATTTGTATATGCTTTTTTCTTATGGTTATTCTATTAATTGCACAGGAATTTTTGTGTTATAAAACGTACTTTCTACTGTATGCTGCTGCTTAATTGTGTAATATGATTACAGGATAGATGGGCACAGTTATAATGCCTCCGGGGATGGCAAGGCAAATAGGCGGTAGCACAGTATATGGCAGGATGCATGGGCAGCTATAATGCCTCTGGGGAAGACAATACATTCGGGAGGCAGCACAGGATATGGGGAATGCTTGGGTATATGGCAGGATGGATGGGCAGAGCTGTAATGCCAGTGGGGATGGCAGCATAGTATATGGCAGGATGGACGGGTATATGGTATGATGGATGGGTATATGGCAGGATGGATGGGTATATGGCAGGATGGATTGGGTATATGGTAGGATGGATTGGATATAGTGTATGGCAGGATGGATGGGTATATGGTGGGATGGATGGGTATATGGTAGGATAAATGGATATATGGCGGGATGGATTGGGTATATGGTAGGATGGATTGGATATATGGTGGGATGGATGGGTATATGGTAGGATAAATGGGTATATGGCGGGATGGATGGGTATATGGCAGGATGAATGGGTATATGGTGGAATGGATGGGTATATGGCAGGATGGATGGGTATTAGGCAGGATGGATGGGTATATGGTAGGATGGATGGGTATATGGCGGGATGGATGGGTATATGGCAGGATGGATGGGTATATGGCAGGATGGATGGGTATATGGCAGGATGGATGGGTATATGGCAGGATGGATGGGTATTTGGCAGGATGGATGGGTATATGGTAGGATGGATGGGTATATGGTAGGATGGATGGGTATATGGCAGGATGGATGGGTATATGGCAGGATGGATGGGTATATGGCAGGATGGATGGGTATTTGGCAGGATGGATGGGTATATGGTAGGATGGATGGGTATATGGTAGGATGGATGGGTATATGGTAGGATGCACCCTCACCTGATGAGGAAGAAGATCAGCCACTGCAGGGATGTGGAAAGAGTGTCCTGGCTGGCCCCGAATATATCACAGACTGTGGCCGGGACATGCTCAGCCTCCAGCAGGTGGTTCCCCGGGTTACCGTTCTTCCCCTCGTCCCCCCGTTCTGCACCAGCCCGGGCAGCGGCTGCTTTCCCGTTCGCCCCCGGAAGGATGTGAATGAAGGCGTCCATCATGTCCCGGGTTACGCTCCATACAGCCGTGTCCCGGTGCTGCAGGAACTTGCTATGGACAAAGTGGTAAAACTCGCGGTTGACCTGCTGGAAGTCCCGGAACGCGGTCCGGACGGGGTTGGGGAAGCGCTGCAGCCAGGGCATGACGTCCACCAGGCTGCCCGCCCCCACCGTGCGGCTGAACTTGTCGTTGTTGCTAAGCAGCGCCTGGAACTCCCGGTCCGTGTGGCTGTAGCGGCGGCCGAAGCACACTGCGCTCATCACGTTGGCCACCACCACCACCAGGTGCCTGCCCGGGGCAAAGTACGCGCCCTCCGGGCCCAGGGCACGGAACAGGCCGAGCAGCTCCCGGGTCTCCCGCAGCACGTGCTGGCCCAGGCTGCGCTTGGTGTGCGGGTTGTTGGTGGAGAAGGCTCTGACGGTGGACTGGGCGATTTTGCGGTGCACTCTCCACCTCTCGCTGTACGCCCCGAATGCCAAACTGCGCCCTCCAGATACGTAGCTGAAGGACGGGAATGCGGGGCGCCCCGCAAAGTCTCCCCCGGTGTGCAGCAGTGCTTCGCGGATGGTGCGGTCCCCGTTCAGCACCAGCACCTTCTGGCTGCCCAGCTTTATCTGGAAGATCTCCCCGTACGTCTTACCCATAGCCACGAAGGCCAGGTGAGGCAGGCTGCCCAGCTGCAGGGCATTGCCCACCAGGGGCCAGGGGAAGGGCCCGGGCGGGTGCTGCGCCCCCCACCATCTGGGCAAGATCCACAGCTGTATCCACCTGTAGGTGTAAATGGCGAGCAGGGTGCAGAGTGCGGGTAGCAGCAGGCTGCGCACATCCTCATACAGACACAGCATCTCCTGGGGGACCTGGGGGCAAACACAGCAAACAGGGGGGCAATTAGCAGCGAGCCTAATGCACATTAAATTACAGTATGTAAATATATATGTATTTATGTATATATATATATATATGACACTGGCACAACCCACGTTACACAATGCACTCAACCTGCGTAATAGCGGTGCGTGGGGCAATGTGGCCATGCTACAAGATGCCAGATATATATATATATATATATATATATATATATATATATATATACACACACACACACGTGTGTGTGTGTGTGTGTGTGTGTGTGTGTGTTTATATATATTTATTCGCTCCACACTGCCCGCATCTAGCTACCTGGGCAGGTGACTCCAGCACTGTCACCACAATGACACGGGAGTCCCCCCTGTCCCGCACCCATCCCGCATCTAGCTACCTGGGCAGGTGACTCCAGCACTGTCACCACAATGACCCTGGAGTCCCCCCTGTCCCGCACCCATCCCGCATCTAGCTACCTGGGCAGGTGACTCCAGCACTGTCACCACAATGACACGGGAGTCCCCCCCTGTCCCGCACCCATCCCGCATCTAGCTACCTGGGCAGGTGACTCCAGCACTGTCACCACACTGATGGCACCGGCTAGCGCATTCGGGAAGCCTCAGAGGCAGCAGTTTCACATGGTCCCAGGCACTATAGGATGAGGCTGAGGGGCTGTAAGTTATATAGAGGATGCTGCTCCTAGCAGTGCACAGTGGAAGGTACTGCAGGAGGCTGCTCAGCATTGCCCTTATATATATGAAGCCTCCTCTCGGACAGCTGTGTGACTGGGCTTCCTCCCCGAGAGGCACCGTCTGGTCACCGCCCAGCTCCTCACCATTGGACCCTGGCTGTTCAGCACCACGCACCGGGGATCTCAGGATCATACTCCTGAGCTTGGAGGGGAGAGCTGGCTCCATCACAAACTCTCCCTCACTTGTCATTGGCTGCACGCACAGGTCTCATTATCAGCCATTAACTCCTGCATTGCCCCAGGGGATGGGGGATCTCTCAGTTTATTCCAAGCCCTTTTCCAGCCACCTTGGTTATCCTGGATTTCATTCTCCTTTTCCCCAAATGCTGCAGGACCTGCAGAGACTGGGGAATGGTTACATGTCCCTATTGTACTGGAGCTGGCTTAATGCTGTAATGGCTGGGAGAAATCGGATCAGGTGTATGTTAGGGTGTGTGATGCCCAGATACTGTATACCATGGGTCTTCAACCTGTGGCCCTCCAGATGTTGTGAAACTACATGTTCCAACATGCATTGCCAAATTTTTTCCTATGAGAGCATGCCAAGATTGTCAGGGCATGCTGGGACATGTAGTTCTACAACATCTGGAGGGCCACAGGTTGAATACATGTGCTGTATACTGTATGTGAGTGATCGTGTGCAGGCAGCCTGTACATGAACAGACAGTTTTCCCTTGATGTAGTACTACAGACCCCAGCAGTCTATGCTGCCTGTAGGCAAGTGATATACTTATTGTATTAATTGTATGAATGTATTCCCCATCTATAGTATATATATATATATATATATATATATATATATATATATATATATATATCAATGCAATAACTTACATGGAATTAACATTGATAATCATACAAAGCACATGTTGTCATTTGTGTAGTACAGAGGTCAGTTGTGTGGGATCTCTACACTGGTGACACCTTCTGACTAACCACAAGTACTAAGAACTTCTTTCTGTATTTACAAATGTGTCACTACTTGTATATTGGATAACATTTTAACAAGACATTTATTTAAACATATGAATATCATTGAGAAAAATATAAATAAAATGGTTGCAGTGCAACATATATATATATCAGGAAGATAGAGGATTGCTGGGCGCCACTTGTGTGCAATGTTTAGTTAGTATGCTGTAAAACAATGATACTTGTTTTTTTTTAAAAATCAGTAAAAAAAAAAAAGTATATGTTTAAACGGTACTTGTGTAGTATCACGGCGCCCATCGCATCACAGACCATAAGGCATGCAATGGTATGCAATGGTATGCAATGCGATATCGCGCGATGTTCATACAATGTTAAAATTGTATGGCATTGTATATGGTATACAATGTGATGCAATGCGATTATAAATTTTATAAGCACCCTAATGGGTGCTTACAATGTTAAATGCACCCCCACGCCACCCCCACTATTAACGTGAACCTGAAGCGTGGTGAGCGCAGCGAGCCCGCTAGGGGCGGCGGTACGCGTCCTCCGACCTTTTCATACCCCCACTATCCACGTCGTCGGGGAGTTGATTTTATATAGTGTGGCGAGCCACTGAGCCCGAAGCGTGGCGAGCGGAAGCGCATTACTTCACACGTATATGCGTCCCCTCGCGGGGCGCGCTGCGCTCACCACGCTCGCCACGCTTCGGGCTCGGTGGCGAGCTGCGCTCACCACACTATATAAAATCAACTCCATGCCGACGTGGATAGTGGGGGTATGAAAAGGTCGGAGGACGCGTACCGCCGCCCCTTGCGGGCTCGCTGCGCTCGCCACGCTTCGGGTTCACGTTCATACTGGGGGTGGCGTGGGGGTGCATTTAACATTGTAACCACCCATAAGGGTGCTTATACAATTTAACATCGTATAGGGGGCTTACATCGCATCGCATTGCATCGCAGTGCATCGGGTGTATGGCATGCGATGCGATAAGAAATCGTACGACTAAATATCGGGGGCGCCGTGATAATACACAAGTACCGTTTAAACTGTCCTTAAAAGCGATAAACCGCAAAAATAGAGATGTCAGCTCACCCCCTAAGAAGGAGCCTTGGTAGAATGCTAGATAAATAAAATACAAATAGATAGGGTTCTGTGCTTAAGCGTGGATATCTACAAAACCTGCAATGTTGGTGTGCCTTGAGGACCGTGGTTGGGAATGCCTGCTCTAGAAGGTGCTAAATAAATAATAAGTAGATTCTGATTGGTTGCCCATAGCAACTTCCCATGTGAAGTAGAATTATCATCTAATGCCGTGTTCTCACTGCGCGTAAGAAATACACGGCTTTTCCCCGGCATTGAAATGCCGGGGACTGCCGCGCTGGACCCCCGTTCTCACTGCAAGGCAAATTCCCGGGTGAAGAAGTTCTACCCGGGAGTTTGCCTTTAAACACAGGTTTTTCTACAGTGTGAACGGGTCAACCCGTGTCTGCATATCCGTATCTCAGACACGGGTAAAAAGAAGGGTTTTACCCGTGTATGAGATCCGGGTATGTGACCCGTTCACACTGCCAAAAATCCCGTGTTAAAAGGCAAATTCCCGTGTCGACATGCTAGACCCGGGAATTTGCCTGCAGTGAGAACAAGGTATAATAACATGTTCTCGTTGCCGCCCCTGCAAAAACCCAGGTTTATGTTGCCGGGTTTTTGGCGGAGCACAGAGCATCTCAACTCTTTAGACCCCGTTCATACTGCAACTTAGACCCGGGAAATTCCCGTGTCTGACCTGTTCACACTGCTTCCCCTGCCAACAAGTGTGTGGAATATTATAGCAGCTTTGATTGACTGTTGGAACACTAGCTGTGATTGGCTGTTTAGAAAGCAGCTTTTATTGGCTGGCTGAAGATGATGTAATTTAAAGAGCCCTTTTTTTCCAAGCACACTGCATTGCTGGAATCATGGATGACGAGATACTGCTGAATAGTGGAGTCCCTGATGTTTTGCACTATTTTGCTGGTTCATGCACCAATCGACAGCTTGCTGCAGCAGCTAACATTGTGCTACCTTGCGCAGTGTACTTTGAAGAGGAGGAAAGCGCAATTTCTTGCTGAGAGAGAGAGTGCTCACCTTCATTATGCATTATGTGCACAGAGAGAGCTTTCTCTGCTCGCCTCTACGCAGCATTAAAAGGATGTCACATGTCACCTGATTTCATCCCCCAATGAGCTTGATTTTTTGCATCTTGTGTGAAAAACCCGGGTCTGTGCTGTTCAGACTGCCGTACACCCGTGTATTTCCCTGGAAAAACCCTGCAAAAAACCTGTGTGTAATTTCTGGGGCATAACACCTGGGAATTTCACAAAGACCCTTTCACACAGAGACGCGACACGGGAAATTACTGCTCGCCCTGGCAAATACCCGGGTTTTTGCGGCAGTGAGAACGGGGTATTATACCATGTTCTCATTGCCTCCCCTGCAAAAACCCGGGTTTTTGCCAGGGCACAGATCATCTCAGCTCACAGACCCCCTTCACACTTTACTTTGGACCCGGGAAATTCCCTGGTCTGCCCCGTTCATACTGGTTTCCGGGTCTGCCCTGCCAACAAGAGAAAGGAATCTAAGAGCAGCTTTTATTGGCTGTTGAAAGAGCAACTTTGATTGGCTGTTCAAAGAGCAGCTTTGATTGTCCATATGGGCACCGCCACTCTTCCTCTGCTTGAGATCATGCACCTTGAAGTACTTCTTACTAAGGGGCACATTTATCAAGATCGCATTTACAATGCGATCTGGGCGGAATATTACCACATATCACCTGAATGTATGTAGTTTGAGGGCGCAGGGACAGGGCCCCGAAAGGAGCCTGTCCCTGTGATACCCGGAGCCGGAAGCCGGGGGGTCTGCGCATGCGCGGTTACGCGCTGACCCCCCCCCTCCCCCGCGACCCCGCTGACCGCACTGAAGCTCGGGCAGTGCGATGTGTAGCCATAGGCTACAATGGGCTATCGCCATATCAGAATGGCGATAGCCCAGGGGTGCGAAGCCGGGCTGCCCGATGTTGATACATCGGGCAGCTTCGCATCCCCCATGGAAACCTATGGGGGATGCGGCCGGCGGCGCTGCAGGGGGTAATCGCAGCAGGGATCGGAGATTCCTGCTGCGGTCCCCTTTAATACATTTAGGTGATAATTAATATTTACGGTTAACCTTTCGGGGATTTAGCCGCAAATAGTACTTGATAAATGGGCCCCTTAGTGCCCCCGTGTTTGAGATCTGGATATGCAGACACGGGTTGACCCGTTCTCACTGCATAAAAACCCGTGTTAAAAGGCAAATTACCAGGTAGAACTTCTTCACCCGGGAATTTGCCTTGCAGTGAGAACGGGGGTCCGTCCCTGCAGTCCCCAGCATTTTAATGCTGGGTAAAATCTGTGTATTTCTCACTCGCAGTGAGAACACGGTATAGTAAATTTCCTCCTAAGTGCCAGTGTCTTTTAATCTAACATATTATACAATATTAACATACAATATTGGTGATACAGCAGGACATGCCTACTGACTACCAGAATGTAACCGTATCTAAAGGATGAATAGGTGCATCCACATGCCCTGTATATACTGTACTAGGCATAAATTGATGCCCACTTATCTGTCAAATCATTATCTTAATTAGTATTACTCATATCATTGTAAGGAACATTTATTTACAGTACATGCAGTCTAAAACTAGTACCGTAGTTTATTATTCAATAATAGTACATGAAAGTAAACACAGATAATGATTTATTGAATTAGATTTCCTTCCGAAGCGCATTCATTTAGTGGAACGTATAGCTTTTGATAGAAAAACAGAAGCACTAAACTGGAATCACAAGTATGAAAATAACTGTAAGAAGCCAATTTATTGGTTTGACGTTTCTGAGGCAATATCTACTGATGTATTGGTCTATTACCTAAATTAATGCATTACATGTGAAGATAATATTCATGCATTGAAATTCCAAGTATACATTTTGGACCTTTTTCAGGTCCATTCGCAACTGCCGTTTGTTCACATGGGGACCTATGTATTGTTAATGCGCATGAGCATTTCTGCGCATGTGCACACGCAGCGTGCATGCACCCACTGCAAATACATGGATCGTTGGGTGCACGCACCCAGGACAGCGGGTGGGGGGCGGAGAGGGGCGTGGAGCGTTCCCATTAGGATGAACATCCATTTGCAGGCAGTGTGAACGCGCCTTGCGAATAGTGGGCTGGCGTGCCACTATTCGCAATGCAGGGTTAGGTTGTATCGCAAGGATGCATATACACATCCAATCGAATCAACCAGAATAACCCCCTCTGTGACTCCTCTGTGATGGTATCCAGGGCTCATAATGTAGGTGTTAAAAAGGTTATGGTATAAATCATAGACTCATATGGTCAACAGTCACAAGGTGAACAGGGTCTAAAGGTCAACAGGTAAAATGTTGACATGGTTAAATGGTTGACATGAAAAAACTTCGACATGGTCAAATGGTCGACAGGTAAAAGGTCGACATGGTTAAAAGGTCAACATGAAAAACGTCGACATGGTCAAAAGGTCGACGTGGGAAATGTTGACATGCTGTTTTAATGTTTTTAGGGTGTCTATGTTGACATAGGTCGACATGGACACTGTCTGAGTGTACCGTGTCCCCTCGCATGGCTTGCTGCACTCGGCACTATTTTATTCTCCCTCCATGCGGTGGATGGTAGGGCATGAAATACCGCCTGTCGGCACATGTCGTCTGAAAATTTAGTAAAAAAATGCACGTCGACCTTTTTCAAGTCAACTTTTTGACCATGTCGACCGTTTCACCATGTCGGCCTATTGCCTGTCAACCTTTAAACCCTGTCAACCTTTTCCATGTTGACCTTTAGACCCTGTCAACCTATTATGTGTCAACATTTAAACCCTGCCGACCTTTTGACTGTCTACCATTAGTGGTCGACCATATGACTGTCTATGATGAGTCAGTCTATGACCAGTCTGGATACCGGTAAAAACTAGTAGTTTTGCTCTCAGGGTCCTATTAAGGGATGCATACGGATGACCAGCAGTGTGGATGCAGGCGTTAAGAATAACTATGCCGGCACCCTAATGGCGGGAATCCTGACAGGGGTGAGATAAACATACTTACCTTCCCCTTTCTCCTCCTAACCCTCGCTCCCTCCCAGCAGCCTATCCTTTACCCTCCCCACTAGTGCTTAACCCCCTCCTCTTAGTGCCTAATCCCCCCTCCCCATGGCATAACCATAACCTTCCCCCTCCATAGCCGAACCCTAAGTCCTCATGACTAAACCTCAACCCCCACCTTCCCCCCTGTAACCCATCCTGCATACATACGTTCGGCATCCCAGCAGTCTGTATTCCGGTATTGGCATTCTCATTGATGTCAGGATTCTGGTGTCATTATCCTGGCATCATCATGTCAGCATCAGTATTGTGAATACCGGCATCCCAACCGCCGCAACGCTTCAACTTGTCCCCTTATTATAGGGCCCATTTATCATTGATCACGTTTACAATGTGATCTAGGTGAGATTTAATTGCCCAGGATTGCATTGTATCATCTGGCACAGGCAGGGACAGGGGCTCAAAAATCCATCTCTGTGATTTGTTGAATACATGCCGAGGCTACTGCACTGTACCACTGACCGCACATGCACAGAGGCACTTTCTGGTGAGAGTTCCAGGGAAACCCTCTGCTGGCTACAAATAGAAACTGTAGCTCATAGCAGTGGTGGAACTATGGGCCTTATTCTAGTTCACTCTTAGATGTACAAAACCATGTGCACTGCAGGAAGGTAGATGTAAAATGTGCAGAGAGAATTAGATTTGGGTGAGTTATTTTGTTTCTGTGCAGGGTAAATACTGACTGCTTTATTTTTACACTGCAATATAGATCTCACTTTGAAGTAAAACCCCATCCAAATCTAACTCTCTCTGCACAAGTTACTGCCCCACCTGCAGTGCACATGGTTTTGTCCATCTAAGAAGGATTTTGTCAGAAAGAGTGAACTAGAATAACCTCCTGTAACTCTTCTCTCCTCTCCTCTTGCCCCTGTTGTTTGCCCTAGCACTTGAACCATTGGCTATAGCCCTCCGACAAGTTCCCATCTTTCAAGGCATTTGGATTGGATTGGTGGACTTGTTGTGGGTATCCCTATTCGCAGATGACATGCTCTTATTCCTCACTGCCCCTGAGCATTTATTACCAGCCGCCCTTCAAATTATCCAGCAATTCAGTTCCTTTTCGGGGTACAAAATTAATGTAAATAAATCGGAATTAATGATATTGAGGGGATCACATCCGCACTTCCCAGATGGAGACGAACTAAGATCTATAAAGATATAGACTTCCAGGGTTAAATATTTAGGAGTGCAAATTCCTACGAGCCTTTCCAAATTGTATTCTTACAACTATAACCCTATTATTGACTCCTTGTTTAAATCCATGGACACTTGGAAGGATTTACCGTTGTTCCTACTGGGAAGGGTGGAGGTCATTAAATCTATGTTATTACCCAAGCTACTTTATATCATGCAAATGCCTCCCATTAGACTTACCAATAAGGACATAAGTAGACTAAATTCCCGAATGACTATATTGTTATGGAACGGTAAGAAAGCCAAAATAGCTTTCCATAAACTGCACCTTCCTAAATCCTTGGGAGGATTAAATATCCCTGACTTGAAACAATACTCCAAGGCACTGTTATGCAGATTCACACTGAGTTGGTTAGGAGAGCTTAATTTATATTCTGATTTCTCCATCAACTGCGCCATGTTTGCCCCATACTCCCCGGTTGCCCTACTATAAACCCCCAAGTCTAATATTCCCCCCACATTTTACAAAATACACTATTCACTGCTATATACCTGGTGGTCTGTCTCAGCTGCTCTGGGTCGCGATCTGCAGGTCTCTCCGTGGCTGCCCATCTGGGGCAACACAATGTTTCTGCCAGGGGTGGAGAGCTTGAGTTTCCAGTGACTTCGTTTTAAAGGCCTTAAGCCATCTCACAAGTTTTTGATCCAGGAGGCAGGCTGATGACTATAGCTGATTTTAAAAATGCTCTTGGCCTTCCCACAAGCAGTTCCTTCTCGATGTTTCAGCTACGCCATTATATCCAGTCTCTCCCCAATCTATTTCCATACTCGCATGCGCTGCTGTCACTTAATAGTCTAATGACTAAATTCTCTACTGGTAAATTTAAAACTAGATACCTATATGAGCCCCTATCGTCACTCCCAGCAAAGCAAATACAAAATCAAATCATGCTCATATGGGCGGTAGACATTCCTTTATTGTCCAACCTTATTTTGTCCAACCTTATTTTGAACGTATTTATTGTATCTGCCAACACCACCTCTCCAGGAAGAGAGTTCCAAAGTTTGACTGCTCTGACGTAAAGAAATTTTTTCTTTTGAGGGAACAAAATTTTTTTTCCTCTAATCTAAATTCGTGCCCTCGTGTCCTAGATTCCTTTCTTGCAGTAAAAAGGGTGCTTGAGAGTTCCTTATATTTGCCCCTGATATATTTGTACATGTTGAGCATGTCCCCCCTTAAACGTCTCTTCTCTAGTGTAAATAGTCCTAGCTTGCTTAATCTCTCATCATAGCTTAAATTCTCCATTCCCCTAATAAACTTTGTTGCTCTTCTTTGGGTTTTTTTCCAATTCCATTATGTCCTTTTTATAGTGTGGGGCCCAAAACTGTACTCCATATTCAAGGTGTGGTCTAACCAATGCCTTGTACAGTGGCATAATTACTTTTGAGTCCCTAGATTCCATGCCCCTTTTAATACATGCTAGAATTCTGTTGGCCTTTTTTGTTGCAATGTGACATTGAACACTGCACCCCAGCTTATTATCTATATGGACTCCTAGATCCTTTTCAAGTGCTGAAGTACCTAATGCCTCCCCGCTTAGGGTGTAACTTGCACACTGGTTACGTCTCCCGAGATGCATAACCTTGCATTTATCCACATTGAACCTCATCTTCCACTTTTTAGCCCACTCATCTAGTTTGTTAAGATAATTTTGAAGTATGTTCATATCCTCTGTTGATTTAATAACTCTACTCAGTTTTGTGTCATCAGCAAAGATGGATACATCGCTGAGAATCCCCATCGCGATATCGTTAATATAAATGTTAAACAAGATGGGCCCCAGTACCGAACCCTGTGGCACTCCACTTAGTACTGGTACCATAGTTGATACTGCACTGTTCACAACCACTCTTTGTTCTCTGTTACACAGCCAGTTCCCTACCCATCTACAGATATTTGCACCTAGTCCCAGGTCCACCATTTTATTTATCAACCTCTTGTGTGGTACTGTATCAAAAGCTTTTGCAAAATCAAGGAAGACCACATCTACTGCGTTTCCATTATCAAGGTTTTTGCTGAGATCCTCATAGAAGCCCAGTAAATTTGTCTGGCAGGAACGATTTTTCACAAACCCATGTTGGTTAATACTAAGTAAACTATGAAGGTCTAAGTATTCAAGGATACCATCCCTTGAAATTCCTTCAAATATTTTACCCACTATTGATGTTAAACTCACAGGCCTGTAGTTTGCAGGGTCATCCCTTTTACCTTTTTTAAATATTGGCACTACCTCTGCTATTCTCCAGTCTTTTGGTACCGTACCTGTTGATAGTGAATTTTCAAAAATGCAATATAGAGGGGTCGCTAGTTCCTCCCTTAATTCCATTAGTACCCTAGGATGTATCCCATCTGGCCCTGGTGATTTGTTAGTTTTTATTTTGCTGAGCCTCAAAATTATATCATCGGTCGAGAGATCCATATTGGGATCCGGTTTGTTTGTCCCAGTTGTGGTATCTGTGCTTTCCACTATCTGCTCTCCCCTACTGATGAGAAGAACTTATTTAACAGTTCCGCTTTTTCATTATCTTCTGCAAAAATTTTACCGTTGATATCTGTTAGTGGGCCTATGTTCTCTTTAATTATTCGCTTACTGTTTATGTACTTGAAAAACTTCTTGGGGTTAGTTTTGCTTTCTGTGGCTATGCGCTCTTCATTTTCCCTTTTAGCTACTTTGATTACTTCTTTACAAGTTTTGTTTATTTCTTTATACTTGATGAACGTCTCCTCATTTACGTTATTTTTATAGAATTTAAACGCTTTTGTTTTATTGTTGATCGCTGTCCTTACTTTTTGTCCAACCATGGTGGCTTTTTTTTATTAAATTTACCCTTGTTGACTTTAGGAATGTATTTAGTAGTTAGTGATTCTAGCACATTTTTAAATGTATCCCACATTTCCTCTGCATTCTTACCTTCGAATAACTCTCCCCAATTAATTTATTTTAGAGCTTCCCAGAATAAAATGAAATGAGCTTTTCTGAAGTTTAGTACTTTACCCGGTCCTGTATTATATTGAGGTTTTCGGAAGTTGATTTCCAGTGAGACCATGTTGTGGTCACTGTTCCCTAGGTGTTCAATTACTCTGGTGTTTGAAACTAAATCTATGTTATTTGTTAATACTAAGTCCAATAGTGCCCCATTACGAGTTGGAGCATCTATCGTTTGAGTGATAAACTGATCCTTGAGCAAGCTTAGGAACCCACTGCTTTTAGATGATTTACATGTCTCATTTTTCCAGTCAATATCTGGTAAATTAAAATCCCCCATTATTAGTACCTGCCCCTGATCTGACGATTTTTTGATTTGGTTTAGGAGTAGAGACTCGTCCCTATCGTTACATTATTTGAAGCTCATATTGATGATTATGCATTCTAAGGATGTCTGCTAGGTTTGAAATGGTATCATTGAAATAATTGCACCCCCCCCCTCTCCTCCTCCCCTTCTCTTTCCTCAAACTACCCAAACCCTCTTTGCTAATTATATGGAAAATTAAGGTTCATGGTTTCTTATATGTGTTACTACAATACTGATAGCTAAGATTAGGCATCCCTTGGTGTGGATTCTATTTACTAATGTTTGATTGTAATTGTTGAGCCACGATCTGGCACCTTGTTACCTCCCTCAATGCACAATATTGTTTGGAATTTATTTTGTCTATTGGAATTGTGAAGAAAAAGTGACTGTGTGACAGAGTTCGCAAACATACACTTAAAAGCAGCTGGTGGCAATTAAAAGGTGTTATTCTAAACCACCTTAACAAATAGACATGTAGAAAAAAATATGATTGCTAATCAGCGCATACAGAAGGTCCTCCTTTTATAATCACCATACAATCAACTGGAGTCCAAATCAGACATTTTGAAGATGATGTGCTCCTCCAGACATGTAATAGAGAAAAGTGCAAAAATAGTGCATAACGTTTCATAAAACAGAAATTTATTACAGATTTGCACTTACAATAAAATTGAAGGTTAAAAGCATGAATCAATATCCCGGGGCATAACAGGAATAACAGCCGTCCAAGATGGATAGACAGTCCAGCTCCGGAAACTGGCGATGCCGTTAAGATGGGGGTGAAAGTTTCTGAGGTCCAAACCGGGTGATAAAGTCCCAAGTGGCAAGGCACGCCAAATTAGTTTCGGATCACCTGGATCCTTCTTCAGTAGCATGTCTTGCCTTACCACTGACTGGTTTAAATACCGTTTCCAGTCCATCCCTAATTACCTCACTTCCACTCATTTGCCGGGGGTAAACTGATTGTGCGTCTCATAAGCCCTGCCGGATTGCGTTCCAGCTCCCCTGGCATGTGGACTTAATCTCCGCCGGACACAAGATGGCTGTGCATTCCAAATCGCGGCCATCTTGTGTTCCAGCGGCGTATTTTGCTCGGATACAATCTAACATAGATAACAATTCCAAACATTAGTTCAAACTGATAAGAGCATAAAACATTAAATGATCATATAAAATCAATTTAAATCAGATGATCATCACGCACAATAATGGGACATAATAAAATGAATAGATTGATACAATATAAAAACAGTTAATACAATATAAGAACATGGAGAGACGATCATGATGAAATTCATATGCATAATTAAGATAAAAAATGTTTTAATCCAAAGTCCCCGTTTAAACCCTTGGGAACATGGGTGTTTAAGCGATGGATCTACCTCATCTCGTTCTGTGCCAGATGCTTATCAAGATCTCTCGTACGCCATTTTGGAGAAATTAATTGGATACCACAAAAATTAATTATGCAACATTCTTTTGAGTGGTGACAATTTTTAAAATGATTAGAAAAAGTGTGAGTAACAAGGCCTTTGCGTATATTATAAATATGCTCCGCGAGGTGTATTTTTAAAGGACAAATTGTTCTTCCAACATAAAACAATTGGCAGGAGCACTCCATTAAATAAATAACATATTTTGATTGGCAGGTTATAAATTCATTAATTTTAAAAACTCTCCCATTAACCTTAAAATCTGGGATTTTTTTGATGGTTCCCTTAACTGTTTTACACATGAGGCAATCACCGCATCTATGAACCCCCTTTGTACGTATACTTTGCCTAGGGGTCTCATCTAAAGTGCTTTTTACTAGGTGATTCCTCAATGATGCTGATTTTCGATATATAAAGACCGGTTTACTTGGTAGGAGATCCCCCAAGATCGGATCTTGCTTAATCAAGTGCCAATTGTTTTTAAAAACTCTTTCAATTTTAAAATGGAGATTATTAAATTGGGAAATGAAAGCCCATTGATATTTGTTTTCGTCACCTCTTTTCAGTGATTTTTCTTTCATGAGTTCTGATCTTTCTATCTTCCCTATTCTTGTTTTTGCAGAATCTAAAATCTCTTTATCATAGTCTTTTACTGATACTCTTTCTACAATATCATCTATTTGCTGGTCACAAATTACTGGGTTTGAACAGTTTCTCTTTGCCCTAGTAAATTGTCCAAAGGGTATCCCTTTTAGCCAATTCATATGGTGTTGGCTGTTCATATCTATGTATCCATTGGAATCTGTAGGTTTTCAAAATATTTTAGTATTTAATTTTCCATCCTGGATATAAATAGTGAGATCTAAAAACGATATTTCTTGATTACTTGTATTAAAAACCAATTTAATTGAAAGATTATTTTTGTTAAGATTTTCACAGAATTTTAAAAGATCATCATGTCCGTCTTTCCATATGAACAGAATGTCATCAATAAAACGTTTCCAAAGTACCAGACCCGCCCCCAGCCTACCGTCATGCCAGACCTGCATATGCTCCCAATACGACATAAACAAATCGGCATAACTGGGGCGAATCTGGTACCCATTGCTGTTCCCACACACTGCAGATAAAAACAACCATTGTGATAAAAATAATTATTGGACAAGATAAAATCAATACTTTTCATAATAAAATCTTTCTGTTTCTAACCCTGATTGATTAAGAAAAAAATAAACAGCTTGGAGACCCACTTCTTTTTGTATAATAGTATAAAGTGTGCTTACGTCAGCACTACATAAAATGTCTCCCTCTTGCCATTGATATTCATTTAAAATCCTCAAAACATCTCCAGTGTCTTTCAAATAGGCATTTGTTTTAGATACAAGAGGTTGCAAATAAAAGTCAACAAATGCTGATAAATTGCTTGTCAGGCTATTACAACCCGAGACTATTGGTCTACCAGGAGAATTTTTTTTCGTCCTTATGGACTTTTGGTAAAATGTATAAAGAAGGGACTGATGGTTCCTTGATGTTAAGGAATTCAAACTCTTTTTTTGAAATGACCCCTTTAGATAGAACCTCAGAAGTTAGTTCCATTAAGGCTTTAATTATACGTAAAGTGGGATCACTAGCCAGTAGTCCTTCTCCCATATGGTGCTTTTCTGACAGGTTTGATGTAAGTGATCCGATTCATAAGGACAAAGATAACCCACCAGGGAGGCCCATCATTTCAGGCATCGGATCACTTATATCAAACCTGTCAGAATACATCGACACAGTACTACAACCACACGTTCAAAAACAACCATCCTACCTTAGAGACACAACTCACATTCTCAACAAACTACAATGCACCATAGGGGAGAAGGACTACTGGCTAGTCACCTCAGACGTGACCTCACTGTACACAGTAATCGATCATGAACAAGGCATATCAAGCATACAATACCATCTGGAAAAGGACACCGATAACACCACCCCCGAACACTGCAAATTCATCCTAGAAAGCATAAGATTCATCCTACAACATAATTATGTCTGGTTTGAGAACCAGTTCTACCAACAGACCACCGGGACAGTGATGGATATGAAATTCGCACCAAGTTGCGCAAATCTATTTATGAGCTGGTGGGAGGATAACTACATTTGGATAAACAGCAACTTCATGGACAATCTAATACTATGGACAAGATATATAGATGAGGTCCTGTTCATCTGGAAGGGCACAAAAACCAAACTACAAGAATTCCTGCAATACTGTATATAAACAACAACAAGAAAGACCTCAAATTCACATCGGACTACAGCAAACTACAGGTGAATTTCCTAGACCTACAAATCTTCATTGACAATCAAGAAATTCACACAAAAACATATAGAAAAACAGTAGACGTCAACAGTTTCATCACAACATCCAGCGGACACCACCCACAATGGCTCAAAGCCATACCAAAAAGCCAATATCTGAGAATACGCCGCAACTGCTCACGCAAAACAGACTTCCAAAAACAAAGCAAACAACTCACCACACAATTCAAAGAGAAGAAATACACGGACGAACAATTAAGAACAGCATACGAAGAAATAGAAGCACAGAAAGGAAAAACCTCTTACAATCCAAGAACAGAGGAAACAAACAACCACCAACAGAAGCCCTATTCATAACAAACTTCTCCAAACAAGCCACCAACCTACAGAAAATACTACAAAGACACTGGCCACTACTACAACAGGACAAACAGCTGATTGAACACATCCTAAAAAAACCATGAATCATATTCAGGAAGGCGCCCAACTTGAAAGACAAGCTAGTTCATAACCACATCCCACGAAACAAACCTGCCAAAAACAATCACATATACGACCCCGAACAGTGGATTCTACTACTGCAGAAAATGCACAGGATACACCGAACAAAACAATCGCAGCACAAGACCCATCAAGAACTTCACCTCAGCAACCACAGGAACCACATACCCAATAAAATCCCAAATTACATGTGAAAGCAAAGGATTAATATACATCTTACAATGTCCTTGCAACAAACAATATGTCGGCCGCACAACAAGACCACTGAAGACACGAACAAACGAGCATATCAGAAACATCAAAAAAGGCCTGGAAGATCACAACCTCTCCAAGCAATACAACGACCACCACAACAGCGACCAAAGATCACTACACTTCATAGATATCGAAAATGTGAACCCAAATTGGAGAGGCGGCGACTACACACACCTGATAAACACCTCAGAACGTTGGATGTATGAACTAAAAACTTTCAACCCAAGGGGTTTGAACTTGGACAATGAAGTCAAATCAATAATAGGAAAATGCAAATAAAATCCAAAACCACAATGGCTCAGAAATTACACAAAAACTGACAACCACCAAAACTCAACACAGAGCACCCTGCCCCAATCACCAACACCTCATACCCTCACATCTCCCACATTTCCTTCATGTCCCAATGCACAGCGCAATAACACAGCCTAATAACATATATTGCTACTACCACATGCTGGAATGTATAATTGTATATATATATTTATATGCACAATGCAAATGACTTTGCCCAACAACATAGCTATCTACACCGACCTCCAACAAAGAACTGAATCAGTGATTGAGAAGTGACATTAACGAATGATAGACTACCCACGCCCCAACAGCCGCCATCCACCAATCAGATGACAGCACTGAGCCCCAGAACACCCGCCTCCAACAGACTTAAACCCATCCCGGCACAACAGCTGTAAACTCCCAAGAAGAAGGCCAGAAGGCCGAAACGCGTTGGAGCACACACAGCGAACCGACAAAAAAGCACCCACAGATTGGCAGCAACCAGAAGGGAAATCCCCAGCATCCCCGGCATCCACGCAACTGCACTGTGTAAAAACACCAGCGCAGCAGAAGAACAACGCCGCGAGGAACGCGGGATAAACAGCACCCAGACAAGCCAGAAGCAGAGACACCTTCGGACCAGTCCACAGCAAGCCCCACACGCCGAAGCCCAGGAAGGATTGAGGGTAGGTGAGTACTGACAGGTCCGTTGGTAGAAAAGTACGGGCGGCTGATTGCGATCAAAAGCATCACCCGCCCGCGACCCCCGCCAGACACGCCACGTTAGCGGTACCCACGGTGGGCAACACCGGAGGAGCCAGGACACCATCCAGCCTCCGACGAGGTACAACCCACCCGCGGGGAGGCATCACATGGCGAGCCCAGACCAGCCATACACACCACCCTGTCCGACTACAGCAAGCCAGTGCAAGCTTTGACTGAAGGACACCCCAGACGGCCGCTCACAACTAGAGCATCTAAGAGGAACAGCACCATCACCTGCTCCTTCCCTGACTGCACTCCTGCCTGCGAAAGCACACCCGTGCACTGCAAGGCAAACCAAGAACTTTTGCCACTACCCACCACCGAACCAGGGATATCAAGGACACCTAGGGCACAGGCCAGCTGGACGCCGGTACCTGACCCACCCACGGGTGAGCCTGACCAACATTGGTCGCCGCCACGCTCCCCAAAGGATCTCTGGACATAACCACTGCCCACCCACATTATCGTACATCATTCTGCATATGTTTTAATATCTGCACGTTATGTAAAAATTACAATTTATGCACTTTGTATAACCTTTTTGCACCTTGCTTAAATAAAAACATAATTTCTAACCACCCAGCAAATACCATTCATTATTACACACACCACCCTAAGGAGCAAAGCGCAGCACTCCCGACAGAAAAAACAGTATAAATTCTATATTTGTCACTATTTTGGGTTTTTTTTTCTGCTAGAAAGTCATATTCTTTTTGTTGATTATGCCCAACTGAGGTCCTTCATCTTGTTATCAACAAAAAAGAATATGACTTTCTAGCAGAAAACAAAAACAAAATAGCGACCAAATAGCGACCCAAAAGATTATTCATGTTATCTATCTACATATAGATAGATAACAAGAATAATCTTTTAAGATATGACTCTGTATATTATACATCAGTCAGATCCGTGCAGGCTGCAAGGTGTAAAAAAAAATAGAAAAATAAATAAATAACCGGCGTGGGGTCCCCCCTACAGCCGTAACCAGCACAAGGCTGAAAGAGCCGGGCTGGTAATAAAAAATCAGGAAACCCGACAAATAGGGGTTCCCCGATTTTTTTAAACCAGCCCCAGGCTCCAGGTCCGGGGCTGGTTCCCAAAATACGGGGAGAAACCAGCCAGCAGGGTAATGTCACAGCCGGGGGACACTTATTAGATAAGGTCCCGCGGCCAAAACATCACCCTACTGACCAGTCAGCCTGGCCAGGGGCCCTGGGGGAGTGGGGACCCCCCAATAAAGGGGTCCCCCCCTCCAGGACTTACCTGACCAGGCTGAAGCCTGGTGCTGTCCCAGGTGACCCTGTGCGGTGGTCACTAAAAAAATAGCATAAAAACTATTGTTTACTTTTACTGTAGAACTATGAGTCCCAGCAAGCCTACCCCGCAAGCTGGGACTTGGAGAACCACAAGTCCCAGCCTGCGGGGCATTAAAGGGCCCACTGGCACTTGTAGTTCCACAGTTAATAAAACAGTCAAATAAACACACACTGACACACAATAAAAATAAAACTTTAATACATCCAAAACCCATACATACTGATACTTACCTATCTTGAGCCCGTAGGTAGGTCCCTGGGTCTTGGTCCACTGTCCTGTCCTGTTCCGGATCCATGTCGACATTCGGTTCCATGTCGATGTCCAGGTCCATGTCGGCGACGTCTGTCGGTGTCCGGTCGGGGTCCGAAGAAATCCATGGGGGACCTGTGGAAGGAAATCCAACTCACCCAGGTCCTGTGAAGATCTGTTGTCTTTATCTGCCATAGTCCTGGTTTTCTGGCACCTGCCGGCGATTCCTGCAGTTCCCCGCATCGGACTGATGAGAGGCGCAGAGATCTTTCAACTTCCGCGCCTCTCAACTGAATGATTCTATTGGCCGCTAGGCGGCCAATCAGGAGCCAAGAAAGTCGGCTCCTGATCGTATGAAAATACGATTTTTTTTTCATGTTTTTTTTTTTAAGTAAATTTCCCCCAAAGAGTCTGCTGTTCCGAAAATGTGGTCTTTTCCCCGTCGGTCCAAAATATCTTCCCCTCCCTCTTTCCTATATACTTTTTAATAATTCTTGTAGAAACATCTCTTCTTCACGTCTTGTTCGTTAGACCGAATTAAGGATGATAAAAGAGAGAACTATTAAGTGAATATTGCTTCATGTATATATAATGGCGACATTTATTTTTAGATATAAGTTATTTACGTAGGTGTAGTGTGTGTGTATCTATCGATTTAGTGTTTTCAAAGTACACTATAGCTTCTTGCAAAAGGAAAAGCTCTGTCTATTAAAATGTATCCAGAATGAGCCAATATAAACCTGTCACAAAGAACAGACAGATTGTGCATATGAATGGAGGCACATGTGATATAGATCCACCAATGAGAGCCTTTTGAAATTGAGAGCGAGACTTGAAATAAGGCAGAACGCACTCTATGCGTTCCAAATACAAAACGAGGCTTGACCATGACAAATTGCACAAGCGCACATTGGGCTAGAGACGCCATTTAAACCAAGCACTGGAGGCACACTACATCTATGTCCTTCTGATAAAGCGGCCGATTTGAAAGGCTGAGAAATGTGTAAAGGAGTCCACACAGGTGCTGACCCCACCGCTATTGTGCCCCCCTGCACGACCCTATTGCCATCAAGACCT
The DNA here is from genome assembly GCF_055691185.1 of Crinia signifera. NCBI lineage: Eukaryota > Metazoa > Chordata > Amphibia > Anura > Myobatrachidae > Crinia > Crinia signifera. The sequence goes on along the minus strand of NC_139219.1, from coordinate 75,479,084 downwards.
CCTAACACCTCGTGGAAGTAACCCCAGAGTCTGCTTTGCATCAAGCAAGGAATCAGCAGCCGGGACGCCACCACCACAGAGAGAGTGACTGAGTCGGGAGGCTGGCAGGTTATAGCTCAATTGAGCACTATTAATCCTTGTCTGCTTTGCAAATGATTATATTTCACCTTACTTCTAAAAGCATGCATGCTATTTAATAACTAACAAAAACGGAGCTGTGAGAGAGATTGTTTTTATTGTACTGCTAACATCTGCATACTAACAAAGAAGTACTAATTAATGCAATGAGTTGGAATACAAAGCAACGGCTATAGTGTGAACTGCAGTAGTTTTTAATATTTTATTCTGAATTACCGGTCGGTTATTTGTGTGTAAATTGTTTAATTGAAATATTAAAATAATTTTTTTTATTGAATACCTGGATCAGCGCTGCCTCTAAATTTCTTTTTCTTTTTGTTCCTACAAGACTTGGTACACAAACAGAAAAGTTATCTACAGGACACCACCAATATCATACAGTTATTAGACAATATAGAATGGCAAGATGACTACATCCTGTGCACTGCCGATGTCAAATCACTATACACTTCAATCCAACACAAATTACAGAACAATCAGCACTAAAAAATAAGCAAATCAATTTCATCATGAAAAATATAGAATTTATACTCACACAACTATTTTTAGTACAATGAAAATTTCTACCTATAGATATGCGGTACAGCCATGGGGACACCCCTGGCCCCCAGTTACGCCAATCTATTTGTCGCTAAGTGGGAGGATGACCAAATATGGAAGAAAAACATATATGAAGAAAACATAATACTCTGGTGCCGCTACATAGACAACGTGTTCCTCATATGGAAAGGCGAAGAAGAAGATCTGAAGAAATTAATTGAATATATAAACTCCAATACATTAAATCTGGAATTTACTACCTCAATTAGCAAGACAGAAGTCAATTATCTGGACCTGGAGATATTTATTCAAGACAAGACTATAAACACAAGAACACATGTAACCCCTTTAATCTTTTACTATGTAAAGGGTACAATTAAGTAACTAAGTGCCTCCACCCAAACTTTATTTAGTTAGTGTCGTCCGGGAAACACTCATCTAATTAAGTATCTGCCTATCCTATAATGTTACTCCCTAATGAACTTGGCTAACCCGTCAATAGAATAAGTAAGTTTAATACAATTTATATTTATCAATACATAAGCATACAGGAACATATCAATAATAACATACAATACATTTTCATGCTCTTAATACAATACAATACAGTACCCTCTAATCCTCCCAAATCCTATACAGAAATACTTGCATGCATTACAAAAAAAAACACCTTAGCTGGCCAGCATTAAAGGAATAATATATGCGCATGTTGGGGCCCAAATGTAAGCATACAGTTCGGTCTTGCTTTGAACTAATGAAAGTGTATTTATCTGAATGTAGTAGTTGAAAAGTATTAGTATTGGATACTAATGGATGTATCCAATCTAATCAAACCCTTTCTCTGTCTCTGAGAGTTCTTTCATATACAATGTTTCCAGTTACTTAAATCTGGCTGTCTGTCCAGACTTTGAGTGAAATGTGAGAGTAAGACAAGCTGTCTTTATTGTGAAGTGTGAATTAGTCTTATCTCACCCTATGTCTGCTGGCTCCTTAACTCTTTCTCTGCTGCACTTGAGTGGGATATGATGATGTTTTATATTTGCGGCTCAGCGGCTCCTCCTTTGCTGGCTAGGCGGTGCTGCTGCTGTGATGATGTGAGTACCTCCTGCATTAGTGGCTCAGCAGAGGCTTGGTGACCTGATACTCCCTCCAGGCTTTGGCAGAGCAATACTGTCAGTCACCGCTCCGCCTCCTCTGTCTTCCCCAACTCGTAGCACTAGGCCGCAGTCCTCCTGCCTGCACCGGATGATAGATGGTGCAGCTTGCGTTTTAGTTGGATGGGGAGCGGGGTGCTCTGCTAAGTAGTAACTCCTTCCTGGCTCACTTCCCCAGCCACATAGTATAGCGCCTAAATATCTACAGCTCTCAATGTTTACAGCTATGCAGCATCAGAGAAGGTAAGCGCTGGATAAGGGAGACTGTCAGTCTAAAAACCAGCAGCGTTTCTGCAGCCCTTCACAGAGTCAGCTGACTGGTCAACTGCCTGATCAACTGACTGGCTCAAGGACAGTCCTTGTTCTCACTGATTGACAGCCTATGGAGTCTCATGGGGCTCTGGAAATTTCCAGTGCTGTGCTCATTGCTCTACAAGTCTTTAAGCCAGCATGGCAGTATACCATACATATAATACATGTACACCATTAAATATATTCTATATACATACATACATATACATCACTTCAATGAATATATTAACACTACAATTTCATTTCTATACATGTATAACCTAAAGTAGGGTTACATTCTCTTCCCCTGGCGGTCTAACTAATTCATCAGCTTAGATCGCCATATCCTCCTATCTACATACATATAGCAGATTGAAAATATGGCCAAGTACACATGGCAGGATAAATTATTTGGGGTACTATACTAGGTTCTCCCATTCTATCATAAGTGAGAATAGAAGGGGGCCCACATGTCCTTTTTGGCCTTCCAGCATACTGTACATCACCTTCCTCATTACACACTTCACTACCCTCTTGAGAGCTATTAGTGCTATTTATGTTGGAATCGTCATACATCTCAATTTCTGCCCTATTTAGAGGTTCATAACTCCCTTCATCTTCCCTCTGTTTATCCTGGTTACTTCTACCACACTCAAGTTTAGGAGTATTCTTATCTGCATCTTTATAATATCCCCCTAGGCTCTCAATGTCGTCTCCTTCTTTTTTTTTTAATTGCGTTTTTATTTAATTTTTCCGGACATACAAAAAATACAAAACAATCACAAAGAAACATCACAGCAAGAAATTAATATCACAAGACTTTTTACACGATCCACTCTATTAGGATTAGCTTCCCCATACTGGCCGACTCGCCCTATACCGACCCATAATGTTGACACCAACCCCGCTCCCTGTCCCTCGTCCTTTCCCGAAAGGGATCCTCACAGCACCCTCTCCTCTTGTTACGCCCGGCCCTTTCCTCCTCCCATTCCCCTTTCTAGACTTGCAGCCACCTATTCCCGAACTCCACCGCTCTCCTCGACCCCCGCGTGACCCGGTTCCATAGTTCCCCAGGTCGTCCCTGCCACCAATTTCAGACTTTATACCCTGTAGTCGCCCATCTTCAAAGTTCCCCGCATGTTGGAAGTCAGACTTCCATAACTCCATGGTCAGAGCACGCGCATGGGGGAAAGGAAGAAGAGGAGAGGGAAAAAAAAAAAAAAAAACCCCACCAAAACAACCCCGCCTATACTACTAGTGTTGATCACACACCGCCACAAAAATTATATTAACCTATTTTGTATTCCCATGTGACCGTGAGACCTTTATCTCGCTCAGAACGCATTCTATTAAGACCTTCTGAGCTCACTATGTGAAAAGTGACTCATATACGACCATACTTGTTTCCACTCCCTCTGGTATGGAATAACGTGCAACTCTAATCTCGGTGCCTTCCTCCCCCCCCCCCCCCCCCCCCGTCAATAAGGCTCCAAAATAGGAGCACCCCCACCCAAGCACTCATACTTATCATCCTTAATTCCCTACTGCCTCTACGTATATCCCTGCCATCTTATCTATGGCTCTAAGCAGTGCCAACATAAGTGTCCTTAACCCTTATTTACCCCCTACTCCTACAAACTATCTTACCCTACAGTGTTCTTTATTCTATCTAGCGTGTCGCTTGTAGTCCCATATCCTACTATCCCTTAAAAAAAAAAAAAAAACCCTCCCTAATTTTCCCCCTGCTTATCGATTTGCCCCCTCACAGTTAGAGACCCTAAAGTAGCCTGAGTTATTCCAGGGGCCCCATATTCCCTGATACTTTACATAGGATCCTCTGGATGCAAATACATATTTTTCATGTTCGCTAGTCTGGTTAACCATGTTAACCCATTCTCCATGATTCGGAGCCATAGGGGACATCCACCTTCGAGCTATTAACACCTTGGCTATGGCCGCGATGCTTCTTGCCAACTGCCTCAACTCCCCATTTATTGCTGCTTCCTTCCAAATACCTAAAAGCAAATTTATTTTAGTTAAAGCAGCTCTCGGTACCCCAATCTGAGCTAGGGTTTCCCTTACCTCCCCCCAGAACCTACTTATATCCCTACAGCTCCAGAGTAAATGATCAAATGTAGCCGGCCCTTCCCCACATCTAGGGCATCCATCGGATGCTGACCCTGAGAATTTTTTCACTTTGACCGGAGTGATATAGATCCTATGGAGGATATTAAATTGAACCTGTTGTGTTCGCATTAAATTAGTCGATTGACGAGGACTTGCCAGAGCCGATCTCCACCCATTTTCGTCCAGCTGAGGGATATCCTCGTGCCATTTGGCCCTCAAGGCCCCCAGCTCCTCGGTTTGAGAGAAAGAGTGAAGATACTGATACATTTTAGACATACGCTTCCCTTTTTCAAGTTGTTTTATAAAGATTTTACATGGGGCCTCCTCCACCTCCCAAATTTCTACCTTGTCCCCTAGGGTCAAGGCACTTCTCACTTGCAGGTATCTAAAAAATACTTCTTTAGGCAAACTAAATTCTACTTGCAGCTGGGAGAAGGATTTCACCCTCCCGTCTTGGCACCATTGTCCCAGATTCGTGATACCGTACCCCTGCCACACTTTCCCAGCCTGTTGTTTTTTAAGTTCCCTCATTCCCGGCAGGGACAGGATAGGGGTGTCTGGGTCCAGGCCCTCAGCTTTCGTTAGTTTGCATGACCATCTCCAAACCCTAACCGCTTGACTGATCAGCGGAGGGAGATTTCGACGAAGCCCCCTCACAAACAATCTTTGGAGAGGAGAGAAGTCTGGATCCACACACTCTACCAGACTTTGTAGTTCAGAGGGTACCTCCTCTGGCTTGACCCACCCGCAATTTTGCACCATCTGTGCGGCCATATAATATAATTTAAAGTCAGGAAGGGCCAAGCCCCCTTTTTCCCTGTCCCGGCAAACAATATCCATTCTCACTCTAGGCAGTTTATCCCTCCAAACGAATGAGGAAACTATACTCTTTATCTTCCTGAAGTATTTATCCTTTATGAAAACAGGAGAGTGTTGGACAATATACAGGAATTTGGGCAGAATTGCCATCTTAACCAGGTTAACCCGGCCAAGTTGTGAGATCTGGAGTCTTGACCAGCTCCTACACTTTAACTTAAGATCATTAATAAACGGGATAAGATTATCGGAGATAAAATCGACTGAGTTCCTGGCCACCACTATTCCCAAATACCGAAATTTTCCCACCAATTTTAACTGGGCATCTATCGCAGGGCTTATCCCCCCGTTCTTTCCTAGCTGGATATAGTTGGATTTATTCCAATTCATTGTAAGCCCGGAGTATCCCCCATAATCCTGGATGTATTTTATCACCCTTACTAGATCTCCAGGTACTGCCAGTCCAACCAGCAGGTCATCTGCATACAATGAAACTAAGTTTCTACTGGGCCCTCCTCCCCCATTCCCTCCCCCCAGGGCCGCCCTCAGGACACACGCGAGCGGCTCCACCACCACCGCAAACAGCAGCGGGGATAGAGGACATCCCTGGCGCGTACCCCTGGAGAGAGAGAAGGAGGGAGACGTGAACCCATTTATGGTCACTCTGGCCTTAGGGTTTTGATACAACAATGATATCCGTTTAATATACCTTTCCCCAAACCCAAATGCCCGTAACACCCTCCATAGGAATGGCCATTCGACTGAGTCGAACGCCTTGTTCGCATCAAAAGATGCGAGCAAAGCGTCCGCCCCCCCCCAGTTCAACTCCCTGAAGATAGGTATATGCCCTTCTAAGATTAATCATAGTGGACTTCCCAACCATGAATCCAGTTTGGTCAGGATGAACCACTTGGTGTATAACTGACTGAAGCCTAGTTGCCAATATTTTAGCATATATCTTAGCGTCAGCCGTTATGAGTGATATAGGCCGATACGAATCGACACGAGTCGGATTTTTCCCACTTTTGGGGATCATTATTATTGCGGCCTCAGTCATTGACTGAGGAATACACTCCTCGGCCTCCATGTGCTGAAATAACTTCAGCAGACGCGTGCCTAGTTTATTAATATATTTCTGATACACCTCACCGGGAAGACCATCCAGCCCCGGGGCTTTACCCCCTGGGAGGGAATTAACTGCCTCTTTCACTTCCTCAACTGACAGAGGGGCCTCTAATATTTCTCTAGAATAGGGCAACAAATTTGGGAGATCAAGCTTTGCCAAGTACTCGTCAATTTCTTGGTCACTACTCTCTAATTTGGATTTATACACTTCTACCAGGTGTGTAGAGAAGAGCTCTGTAATTTCAGGGGTCTTAATCACCACTTCGCCTGTTTCTAGTTGAATCATGGGGATAATATTAGATGGGCTATCCTGCTTCATTAGGTGGGCCAAAAACTTCCCTGTTCGATCGGAATTCGCGTACCACTTGTGTGACCCGACCCCCAGCCTCCGACAGGTCACCTCCTGCAGATGCTCCACCCATTCCTTTTGGGCAGAACACCACAGAGCCCTGGCTTGATCGGATTTACTTAATAGAAAGGCATTCTCCAACTCCACCGCTCTTGCTTCCAGTTCCTTAGCCCTTTTTCGATTCGAGCCTTTTAAATATGCTATCCTTTTAATAAAAACCCCACGCAAATAGGCCTTGAACGCGTCCCAGACAAACATGTTGGGGGAGGACCCCTCATTTCCCTCAAAAAACTCCTCTATCATTGTCTCGGTCCCCTCCTGTTCTCCCATTTGCGCAAGCCAATACGCCTGTAGTTTCCAGTATCTGAACCCTATCGGGGTCTCAAGATCCACCTCCATTAGAACCGGGGAGTGGTCAGAAATCCCTCGAGCTTTATAGTCTACATATTTAATTATGGTAAGAGTTTTATCTGAGACAAGAATCAAGTAGATCCTGGAGAATGCTTTGTGGGAGGAGGAATAGCAGGAAAACTGCTGTGCCTCGGGATTTCTCATTCTCCAAGGGTCCTTCCATCCTATCTCATCTATTAGCTCAGAGAACTTATTACCCTCGCTACGGATTTCCTTCTCAGTCCTATTCCATCTATCAAGGCGCGGCTGGAGAACCTTATTAAAATCCCCCAAACATATTACCATATTATCCGGAAAGGAAGCTGCAAATTCCACAGCCATTCTTACTACGTCATAGGAGAATGGGGGTGGAATATACACTGTGAGAATACAAAACCGCAGATGTTCAATAGCGCATTCTAAAAATATATATCTTCCCCCTTGATCAATCTTTACAGTTCCCACTTCGAACATCACAGACTTTTTAATAAGAATCGCCACCCCACGGGACGAAGAGGAGAAGGGTGCATGGAAACTATGTCCAATCCAAGGTCGTTTTAACGAGCCCATACGATCCTTAGTTAGGTGTGTCTCTTGTAAACAAATAATATCAGAATCCAAACTCCTGCATTGCTTCATGACAAGAGCTCTTTTTACTTTGCAGTTCAAACCTCTAACGTTCCAGGTCAAAAATGTAACCATTTATACTGTAAAGTGAAGCGGGGAGGAAAAAAAATTTTTTTTTACATTTATCCCAACCATTCCGATTGGAACATCCTAGCCTTCTTGGACTAAGCGAGTTATCCAGGCCCTTTGGGGACAAACTCATACTGGATCTTATCTTAATGCTGCTGTGAAATACTAAAAACAAACACAAAAACACATACACCCACATAGACGTACGCCCCTTCCCCCCACCCCCACCCTGTGTACCCACACCCCATGGTATACCTATACCCCTTCCACCCATCCACATACAGATCCCTTACACTAACACATTCACCCCTGAGGCAATTTACTAATGACCACCAAAGAAGCCTACCCCCATCCCCCTCCCCCCTGCACACCACCTCACCCTACTCAGGTTCTATCTTGGTGGAGAAAAGAGAGCCAAAACAGCAAGGAAATAGAAAAAAAATAAAAAAATACACACAGAAATTAATAGCTCGGTTTCCCCCAACAATTCCCCTTAACTGGACCCCAGGTGCCCTCCCCACGTCAGATATCCGGAACAAAATATCACACACTATAAACAGCCCATATTCGGGGCCTAATACATTTCATCCGAATACCCAGGTCAAACCCTGCCACCATAGCCGTAAGGCTTTTATCGGTACCAAAACACATTTTTAATTTGCCAGAACCTGTTTCCTTCCGGGGTAATTGGCATCCAACCACCTAGCTGCCTCCCCGGGAGTGAAAAAATTTTTCGTAGCCCCATCCACCACCACTCTCAGTTTTGATGGATAGAGCATGGAATATTTCAATTCCAACTCCCTGAGACGGCTCTTTATTTCCCGAAATTTTGCACGGTCCTTCTGGACTTCTAAAGGGAAATCCGGAAAGGCAGAAATCCTGCTGCCATTATAGGCAAATTCTGCCTTATCCCTAGCCAACCTTAACACAGTGTCCCGATCTTTAAAGTTTAGGAACTTCGCGATCATAGTCCGGGGTGGTCCTCCCGGAGGGGGGGCCCGACCAGGAATACGATGAGCTCTCTCGATCACAAACTGAGCTGAGAACGCCTTGTCACCAAATATCAGAATCAGCCAGTCTTGCAAAAATTTCTCCGGGGTATTCCCCTCACACCTTTCTTCGAAGCCAATAAAACGGATATTATTCCGCCTGAGGCGACCTTCCATATCTGACAATTTATAACGAATTTCAGACATTTGGCCACTCATGGTTTTAACCTGGGACTGTAGTGGGCCAACCAGATCTTCCACAGCTGAGATTCTAGTCTCAGCCTCCGTGACTCTCTCGCGTAGCAATTGAGCATCATTTCTAAGCAGAGAGATATCGGACTGAACTTTATTAATCTGCTCAAGAAGACGGGTCTCACATGTATTAATCGCCTCAAGCAATTGTTGTAACGTTACTTCGGATGCCGGTGGATTTTTAGTTTCTTTAGTGGGGGTAGACAATGGGGTACTAGTCTGTGTGCTGTTGCCTGCCTGCGACCTGGCGTATTTCTCCAGCCTGGCCGCGGCCGCTGTCTGGCCGGTTTTCCCCATGATCAAAGCAGCAGAAACAGGAGAGAAACAAACTGACACCTGATTCTGTCTGTCCCTGGCCGTTTACCAGTAGACCAGCCCCACTACCTCTCCCAGCAAGGTTATACAACACAGTCTTTATACAGTTCTCTACTGCCAGAAATGTTCAAAAAAAAAAAAAAAAAAAAAGGTAAAAAAAAAGTCCCGGGCCACGGAGTAAGTATGTCCCCGGATTCCTCTTGAAAGTGGGCAGAGGTTTCAACTGTGAGCCCTACCTTACTCTGTTTAATGTTGTTTTTAGAGGTTTATACACACGTGGTGCCCCAAAGCCAATCTTCAATAGCTGTCCCGCTATATGAACCACGCACGGGCCCCAACAGTCACTTCCCCCCAGAGGGTTCCAGTTGGGTCCTTTTCCCGGCAACCTGCCTCACACCCAGGGCCGGGGAGGGGGCCACTTGATTCCAATTGAAAGTGGGCTGGAATTAAAACTGTGAGCCCTGCCTTGCTGTTATTTAGTGGATTATACACCCGAGGTGCCCCAACGCCAAATAACTTTTACTGTCCCGCTGTAAGAACCAAGCAGGGGCCCCAGCAATCACTTCCCCCCAGGGGGTTCCAGTCGGGTCCTTTTCCCGGCAACCTGCCTCTCACCCAGGGCCGGGGAGGGGACCGCTTGTATTATTGAGAGTTCACACTGGTCCCTCTACACAGCAGGTTACCTCAATGCGCTCCTTGTGGACCCTCCTGTAGCTCCGTATGATGCCGGGCAGATCTGTCGCTTCTTACAGGTGAATCCCTCTGCACCGCTGGGCTCTCAAGCCGGCTGTAACAGCGCCTCCGTCCGAGTGGCTGTTGCCGGGGGGAGGCAATCCCGGATCACTGCGCCTCACACCCGCAGTTTCCGGGAGAGCGGCGCCCGCTGGATACAGTAGTCAGCCGTCCTCAGCAGCTGATGCGTCTGCCACCGCAATCCCCCGCCGAGCACACCGGCGTTGTATCTGTCCACCGTGGACCGGCACCGCCTCGGGCACTCTCCCAGGCCCCCACTCCTCGCGTCACACCACCAGGCGTCCTCACTCGCTTCCGCCTGCGATACTCGGCGCCAGGGACTCCTAAAGACGGCAGCTACACATCGGCTGTTTCAACCAGGTACACAGCGCTCGCTGGGGCTTTCCTCAAAGCGTGGGGACAGGCACCATTAGCGTGGTGTGCAGGAGAGAGGGCAGGCGCAAACTCTCACTCACGTCCTGCCGTGGTCACGCCCCCCATTCAATGTCGTCTCCTTCTAATTCATTTAAATCGGGCAGCTTATTAACTTCAGTGACCCTGTCTTTATTTCCCTCCACTATACCAGTGCTAGGACTTTCAGTAAGGTTTTCCAATCGTATTTCTTGACCTATTGGTAACAAATGCTGCCTATGGTATGTTAACACAACTCCCTCCCCTGACTCTGGCTTGATCTTATACACAGGCAGATCACGAAACTTTTCAATTATTACAAAAGGATCCTCCCTCCACCTGTTAGAGATTTTAACCCGTTTAGGTATCCCAAATTTCCTCAACAGCACTCGGTCACCAGGGGCAAGTTCTTGTTCCCGAACTTTCCTATCGTATATTCTCTTGTTTTTCTGCCCTAGCTTTTCTGCTGCTTTAGTCGCAATGTCGTAGGCTCCCTGTAGTTCTTCTCTTAATCTTTCTACATATTTGCTGTGGGATACCGAGGAGATATGACTATTTGGCACCCCCATACAAATGTCTATTGGGAGCCTAGCCTCTCTCCCGAACATTAAGAAATAGGGAGAATATCCAGTGGATTCGTTTAGGGTACAATTATAAGCATGGACCAATCTGTCAAGGTGTCTTTTCCAGCTCCGCTTATCCAAAGGACTCAAGGTTCCTAACATATTTAGCAATGTCCGGTTAAATCGTTCAGGCTGAGGGTCCCCTTGAGGGTGGTAGGGAGTGGTTTTAGATTTTACTATTCCACATTGGGAACAGAGCTCCTTAATTAAACGACTTTCGAACTCTCTGCCTTGATCAGAGTGTAATCTATTAGGTAACCCATAATGAATGAAAAATTTACTCCACAAAGTGTTTGCCACCGTCAGTGCCTTTTGATTGGGAGTCACATATGCTTGCGCATATCTGGTAAAGTGATCTGTTACTACCAATATGTGACACTTTTTTCCATCTCCTACATCCAGCGTTAAAAAATCCATACAAACTACATCCATAGGACCATGACTTTTGAAGGATACTAAAGGTGCGTATTGAGTGGCTACCGTCTTCCTCACTACACAATTCCCACAAGTTTGGCAATAGTTTTCTACCTCTCGTCTCATTCTGGGCCAGTAAAACCTATGAGCTATTAAACCTAATGTTTTCTCAAACCCCAAATGTCCATGATCATCATGTAAAGCTTTTAATGTTGTTTTTCTATGGATTTCAGGCAAGACAATTTGGTATATAGGCTTTCCATCCTTCTGTTTTGTAATTCGGTACAATATTCCATTCCTAATTTGTAACAGCTTCCTTTGCTTTTTTAAGATCCTTGCTTTTTCAGTACCCAATGGCACCTGCGGATTCCACTTCCCTCGTTGCACCAGGTAGTATACATCTTTAATGTCTTTATCAGATAATTGGTCTTTCTTCATTTGTGTATATTTAATTTTAGGCAGTCCTTCTAGCTCTATACTGCCCAACCAGCAATAAGAGAGGGGTAATGCATCAGAAGTAACTCCCAAAGCACTTATGCGTTCCCCTGTTAAAGATTCTTTTATTTGCATTTGATGACACATCCCTTTCACATCTCCCATAGGAACTTCAATCCACTCTTCTTCTTTCTCATTCTCCTGAGCCTTTTGACCAGGTATCCTAGATAATGCGTCGGCATCTATGTTGCTTACCCCTGGGCGGTACTTCAAAGAGAAATTGTATAAAGCTAATGCAGCTAGCCATCGATGTCCTGTCGCATCCAGTTTAGCAGTAGTGAGAATATAGGTTAAAGGGTTGTTATCCGTGTGTATTTCAAAATTCACCCCATATAAGTAGTCGTGAAATTTCTCTACAACGCACCACTTCAAAGCCAGAAATTCTAATTTGTGAGTAGGGTAATTTCTCTCACTACCAGTCAGACCTCTACTCGAAAAGGATACCGGTTTTAATTCTTTGGTAGCTGAGTGACGCTGATATAGCACTCCCCCTATCCCTTCTTGAGAGGCATCTATATGAAGTATATATGGGATAGTTGGGTCAGCATAGGCTAACACTGGAGCGTTAGTCAAATTTTCTTTTAACATTAGGAAGGCTGTCTCACATTTATGATCCCACCTTTCACCAAATAACACATCTGGCTTGTACCATTTTTTATAAGCAACAATGGTCCGAGTCTTAGCTTTCTTCTGGTTTGGGGGAGGGTACCCCTTTGTTAGGTCTGTCAAGGGTTTTGAAACCTGAGAATAGTTGGAGACAAATCTTCTATAATACCCACAAAACCCTAAAAAAGATCTTAGCTCTTTGAGTTTTGTGGGCCTAGGCCAGGTTTTGACAGCCTCTACTTTGGCCGGATCAGTAGCTATCCCTTCTCTGCTTACAATGTGTCCAAGATATTTCACTGAGGATCTGCAAAGGATACATTTGTCTAAGGATAATTTCAAACCTCCTTCAATGAGCCTGTCTATGACTTTCAGGAGACGGCTATTATGCTCAGAAAGTGTGGTGCCAAAGACAATTATGTCGTCGAGGTATACTAATACTTCCCTATAATTCATATCCCCAATGGTTTTTTCCATGGTCCGCTGGAATGTGGCTGGGGCTCCCTTGATTCCCTGTGGCATCTTCAAAAACTCGAAGAACCCCAGGGGACAAATGAAAGCGGTCTTTTCTTGATCTTCACGTCTCATGGGGATCTGATAGAAGCCATTGCGTAGATCAAGGACTGAAAACCAATTACTCCCCTGTAAACAATCCAGAGCTTCATCTATTCGGGGCACAGTGTATTGGTCGGGTATTGTTCGGGCATTCAGGGTTCTGTAGTCGACGCACATTCTAATTTTACCGGTTTTCTTTCTAGCAATCACTATAGGTGACGCATACTGACTTCGGGATTCTATGATCATCTGATTTTCTAATAACCCCTTTAAATGTAATCTGACATCTTCGAAATCTGCAGGTGCAATTCTGCGAGAACGCTCTCGAAAAGGACTATTATCCGTAAGATTTATCTGATGTTCCACTCCTTTTGCAACTCCTAAGTCCCATTCTCCCGTGGAAAATGCCGGCCCCTTAGATTCTAAAGCCTCTATCAATGTTTCTTTTTCCTCATTTGAAATATCACTTCCTCGAAAACACAATTCAAATTTGTTCTCTGACTCGACTGCTCCTTTTCCCGCCGCCTCTACATTAAAAGAATAGCTTAGATTTGAAATTTTCTCTTTTTCTTCCAGACACCATTCAGATAAACTCTGGTATAATTGGGTGTTAGTCCCTACGATTATAGGCAATTCATTCTTTTCCCCTTTTATCTCAGGACAGATCAATGCAACAAAGGGGATCTGCAATGAGTCTCTATCGCCCTTATTGAACTCTAAGACCACCTCCACATAGCCCAAATAAGGGTACTTATCCACACAATCCCCATATAACCAATCCACTAATAGGCTGTATGGGTATGTCAGGTATATTTTTATGGTACCAGGGTTCAAAAATAATGGATACCTGTGAGCCACTGTCCAACAATACATTACACTCTCGCCCATTTATGTTAGCCGATACAAGGGGAACTGGTCCCATGAGTCCCTCTGGGATCATCCTACCATTCCACCATGATCTCCCCATTGCTGTATTTTCCACTTCTAGGGGGACTGAGAGGGGCTCACAGTCCTCCCTTACTCGTTTCCCTGTCCTTGTACAGGGTTGCTGTCCCCATTGGGATCGGTACTAGTATTATTACTCCTGTTCACAGGTCGATTGCTAGTGCACTCAATAGCCCTGTGTCCCAATTTACCACATTTAAAGCATCCTCTATTGGCATTATTGAATCCTCTTCCCATGCCTCTAACGGTCATGTTGGAATTTAACCTATGTGTGCTGTTAACAGGTCGCACAGTACTATTTTGAGCAGCTATGACTTGTTCTATTTTTTTATTTTGCTCCTCCATCATTTTTAATATTTTATCTTCAAATGCATTTGTCTCAACTGTTGGCAGTATCACTTTTACCTTCTTCACTGTTTTTTCTCTCATCTCTATTAGTACTTCCTCTTGCTTAATTTCTTTTAATAGCTCATTGAAAGTAGGGGAGGGTTCTTTTAACCCAGAGCACCTTAACTTCTGTGCTACATAATCAGTCGTCAAAGCTCCTCGCAATAATTGCTTTATCCTGCTCTTATCCACATCTCCTTTCGGGATACCTCCTTTCTCAACTATTTTGTACAATAGTTTGTCTAGCCTTATTATGTAGGTGCTCAGCTTTTCACCTGTTTCTTGAAAAGTGTGATGGAGTCGGGATAATAACTCCCCTATGTCTTCTAATGTGCCGTAAGCATAATCTAATGCTTCAAGATATGTCTCTAGGGTAGCTTGAGGATTACTCCTCCTAGCAGCCTGAATGACCCCCATTGCTGGCCCTCGTAGGCTTTCTACCACTCTCTGCCTTTTAATTCTATCTGGACACTGCCACTCTTCTGCTTGTTGCACAGCTGCTTCCCTCCAGGCCTCATACGTTTCCTCTCCTACTGGCACAGGAGTTATCCCTGAAAAAATCCTCAATCTCCTATAACTTCCTTCGTAGTGCCATCGTTCCAGTTGTGACACTACTCTATCTATTATGGTCTCAAATTGACTTCCCCCTATATTAGTACTTCGAGCAGTGTCTCCTCTCTCATCATCCCCAGTATCTTCTAATGCTGGCATAGAAGCACTGGCAGCTTCCTCATCAGGGGCTATTGGCCACATGATGTGCCATCGTCTCGCAGTCTCTTTATCAGCAACAATCATTACAGGAATCAAATTACTGTCCAAATCTTCCTCAGTTTCTAATAAATAAGCGACAATCCTTCCCAAGTCTCCTCTCCATCTATCTATTATCTTTGGTCTAAGTATCCCATACAACTTGTTTACCTGCTCTACTATATCTTTATCTATAAATTCTGCAAAATTTCCTCCTATGGCCAAACATCTAGGTATTTCTCCCTTTCTTTAAACACCACTCATAGATATCTTTCCCAGATAAGGCTTCTTCCATGTGTCCTTCCATCTCAGCAGTGCCTCCACTTTGTAACCCCTTTAATCTTTTACTATGTAAAGGGTACAATTAAGTAACTAAGTGCCTCCACCCAAACTTTATTTAGTTAGTGTCGTCTGGGAAACACTCATCTAATTAAGTATCTGCCTATCCTATAATGTTACTCCCTAATGAACTTGGCTAACCCGTCAATAGAATAAGTAAGTTTAATACAATTTATATTTATCAATACATAAGCATACAGGAACATATCAATAATAACATACAATACATTTTCATGCTCTTAATACAATACAATACAGTACCCTCTAATCCTCCCAAATCCTATACAGAAATACTTGCATGCATTACAAAAAAAACACCTTAGCTGGCCAGCATTAAAGGAATAATATATGCGCATGTTGGGGCCCAAATGTAAGCATACAGTTCAGTCTTGCTTTGAACTAATGAAAGTGTATTTATCTGAATGTAGTAGTTGAAAAGTATTAGTATTGGATACTAATGGATGTATCCAATCTAATCAAACCTTTTCTCTGTCTCTGAGAGTTCTTTCATATACAATATTTCCAGTTACTTAAATCTGGCTGTCTGTCCAGACTTTGAGTGAAATGTGAGAGTAAGACAAGCTGTCTTTATTGTGAAGTGTGAATTAGTCTTATCTCACCCTATGTCTGCTGGCTCCTTAACTCTTTCTCTGCTGCACTTGAGTGGGATATGATGATGTTTTATATTTGCGGCTCAGCGGCTCCTCCTTTGCTGGCTAGGCGGTGCTGCTGCTGTGATGATGTGAGTACCTCCTGCATTAGTGGCTCAGCAGAGGCTTGGTGACCTGATACTCCCTCCAGGCTTTGGCAGAGCAATACTGTCAGTCACCGCTCCACCTCCTCTGTCTTCCCCAACTCGTAGCACTAGGCCGCAGTCCTCCTGCCTGCACCGGATGATAGATGGTGCAGCTTGCGTTTTAGTTGGATGGGGAGCGGGGTGCTCTGCTAAGTAGTAACTCCTTCCTGGCTCACTTCCCCAGCCACATAGTATAGCGCCTAAATATCTACAGCTCTCAATGTTTACAGCTATGCAGCATCAGAGAAGGTAAGCGCTGGATAAGGGAGACTGTCAGTCTAAAAACCAGCAGCGTTTCTGCAGCCCTTCACAGAGTCAGCTGACTGGTCAACTGCCTGATCAACTGACTGGCTCAAGGACAGTCCTTGTTCTCACTGATTGACAGCCTATGGAGTCTCATGGGGCTCTGGAAATTTCCAGTGCTGTGCTCATTGCTCTACAAGTCTTTAAGCCAGCATGGCAGTATACCATACATATAATACATGTACACCATTAAATATATTCTATATACATACATACATATACATCACTTCAATGAATATATTAACACTACAATTTCATTTCTATACATGTATAACCTAAAGTAGGGTTACACACACATAAAAGAAGTTTCAGGAAATAATACCTTACATGCATCAAGCAATCATCACACAAAATGAAGCAATAACATTCCCAGCGGACAGTTTAGAAGAATAAAACGAAACTGCACAGAACAAAACACCTTCCTGGCACAAAGCGAGAACATGATGGAAAACTTCAAATAAAAAGGATACAACGAGCAAAAATTAAAACAGCAGTTAGAAGATGTGAAGAAGATTGACAGAAAAGAGTTAATACAATACAAATGTGCACAACCTCATTGTTGGTGCTGCATCTCCCGCTGTTTATAGGTGCTTCTTGTCAAGAGCAGACATGTACCCAAACAGTTGGCATGCCACTTAGTGTAGGGTGTATAGCCCAGTGGCCATATGTACCCTGCAATAAGTGGCACAGCAAGTGTAGGTATGAACATGGGGGTGTACCAAGGAAACAGGTCTGTCTTTCACAATTTGTTGTTACAAAAAAATATATAGTTTTGTATTGCTCTTTGCACTTATAATGTTATGCTGTTTTAGGCATACGCCTATTGTTGACCAAAAATATAAAGCACTTTGAAAGTGTGGGTAAACGTTTATATATATATATATATATATATATATATATATATATATATATATATATATATATATATATATAGGATCCCCAAAGCACAGCACTCCACTTAGATGCAAATATTCTTTATTTTAGCAACGTTTCAAAGCCACTGCTTTGTCCTCAGGCGATACAAAAAATGATACAAACACTCACATTTAAATGTCTCACCCGTGCTGGCGTCCCGCCCGGAGTCCCGCTCACTTCCGGGTTGGCGCAAGGGCGATGACGTCACCGCGCTGCTCAGACGACTTCGTCGGCAGTGGGGGCGTCATCCGTGAACCGTCACCAAGGTTACCTTGACACGGGTGAGACATTTAAATGTGAGTGTTTGTATCATTTTTTGTATCGCCTGAGGACAAAGCAGTGGCTTTGAAACGTTGCGAAAATAAAGAATATTTGCATCTAAGTAGAGTGCTGTGCTTTGGGGATCCTGTATTGAATATTTGGCACGGGCACCCACGCAAGGAACCTTACAAAGTGGCTGTGCTGGACATCACGCTTTATATATATATATATATATATATATATATATATATATATATATATATATATATATATATATATATATATGTATATAAAAAAGGTGACCCATGTGAGGTAACATGTACCTACCAGTATATAAAAACAATAAAACAAAACTTATAAATAAAATGTTGAAACGTCCCAAGGCGCTATCAGTCCTTGCAGCCACAAATCCAAATGGAGGACCACTTTTTAATCCTCTCTTGCAGATACTCCGGAACAAATGTGGAAATTACGGTGCTCAACTTGTATGTCCCACAAAACAATTTCTTGTGATATGAAGAAATGTGAAAAAAATAAAAAAAAGTGTGTAACTGACACAATAATGAAGTAAAAATAGTGCTAGGAAAACAATCCCAAGAAAGACTCGTACCAAAACTCACAATAAAGTGGTGTTATACAAATGTATAAAGGTTTCTTTATAGGTTCACCCGTGTAAACAACATATGATAATATACCGATAGGTAAGAGCAATCTCCAGGTGCATACCGTACTCACTGTAATAACAGGAGCTTTAAAGCATATCAAGGTTTCTTTAATGGGGTATAGTAACTTATCCAGGAACCATCACATGCAACCACATCAATCCAATTCCCAGAATAGCTGTGTACCGTACTCACTGAGGCTATTGATGTAATAAGCACATAGCAGTCTCTTTAGAGAGCAGGTATATATGGAGGTGTACTGTATATGCAGAAAAAAAGGGGATGAACTGTCTCAGTAAAAAACATTTAATAAAAGTACAACTGAAAAGCACTCACTTCTCTGCCAACATGTTTTGGGCGGTCACAGCCACATTTTTCAAGGATAGAGAGTGAGTGAACTGGCAGTAGTTCATATAGCAGCATGAAGGAAGCACTTCCGGGTCATATTAATTAAGTGAACGGGACTTAACGGTGTAACTTAGCACTCCAATAATATTAATTTCATAAGGCTAAAGTAGCGAATAATGGCCCTTATTCAGGTTCATTCGTTCGCACGCACGCACGCAGTGTTACACTTTATAACAGCACATACACATCTTGCAGAGTCACGCCTATAGGGCTTGCGAACTCATGCGTTCGCACCCATACTAAAAAGGGTGTGGCCTTTCATTGCGTGCAATTAAAACTGCTTGCACGCGCCAACACATTTTCACACGCACACGCACCACAGTGTGCGTGCGAACATGCTCTTGTCCGTAATATATATGTTGCATATGTGAGTTGACACATGTCGACTAATGTTGACAGTGCAAACATGCTACACATGGCAGAGTGAAAATGTACATAAAGGTATGTTATATAAGGGCAATTAATAAATGTGTTAAGTGCATTTGCATTTGTGGCCTACAATTCACCATACCATAATAATTTAAATGTGTCTGCTAACACTTGTTTGGTTTTGTGATACAAACTAAAGTGGAGCAGAGTTAAATGATTGTCACAATCAACCAATAATTGGTCACAATGGTGTTCAGGTGCTATTGTTTTCCCCATTTCGCTACTGTGTTTTAAGCGTACGAATGAGCAGTTCACAAGAAGTATGGTGTGCGAAACTGAAAACCTGCTTTGAGCTTGCGAAAGTTTGGGAGTTTGTGTGGGAACAATCCCTGTTGCAGTCATGCGAAAGCAAACCCACCACTCGAAGTGAACGCCCACGTGTACGCCCATGTGTACGCCCGGTTTTGCTCATTATACTGAACGCGCCTAAACAAACGCCCACATCACGCCTACTGGCTAAACCTTCGCTTGGAAGACAGAAACCGCTTGGAAGATTGCTTGCAAATAGGAATTTAGCAGTTTGCACATGCGCATTGCGTACACTGCACATGCGCAATGGGAGCAGTTGGGTGATTCATGCGAATTCGCATGCGAACGTGTCAATGTGAATAAGGGCCAATAAGGGGTATAATAATATACAAGTCAAATGACTACAAAAGTACCAACAGCGGACTTCGCAGCTACTGTATGAGCCGCATCCACGGGTTCCTGCTTCCGGGATATGGAACGCACACCCGGAAGTCAGGTGACCGCTATCGGCTATGTGGTATTTTAAAAGGCGTATAATATAACGAATAGTCATAATATAAAAGTCCAGTGACTATAACCAAACGGATTTAGCCGTTATGCGCCACATATACAAATTCCCGTTTGAGCGCCGTTAAAGCATATCAAGGTTTCTCTAATGGGGTATATTAACTTATCCAGGAAACATCACATGCAACCACATCAATCCAATTCCCAGAATAGCTGCGTACCGTACTAACTGAGGCTATTGATGTAATAAGCACATACCAGTTTCTTTAGAGAGCAGGTATATATGGAGGTGTACTGTATATGCAGAAAAAAAGGGGAGGAACTGTCTCAGTAAATAAACATTTAATAAAAGTACAACTGAAAAACACTCACTTCTCTGCCAACATGTTTTGGCCGGTAACAACCACCTTTTTCAAGGATAGAGAGTGAGTGAACTGGCAGTAGTTCATATAGCAGCATGTAGGAAGCACTTCCGGTTCATATTAATTAAGTGAACGGGACTTAACGGTGGGTGCTTGTGACTTATCTTGGCGCCCGATGTTGAAATTGTATGCCAGTACCCTAAGCATGCAATTTGATGCGATTTCCCTTGAAATTCATTGTATGCTATTGTATTGCATGCGATTTGATGCGATTTTAATATGTACAGGCACCCAGATGCCTGTTTCATATGTGAAATGGCCCCCCAGACCCCATTTTTAATTGTATACCCACCCTGATGGCTAAATGACCCCCATTGTTAAAGCCACCCCACTATCAACGCCAACCCGAAGCGTGGTGAGCGCAGCAAGCCCGCGAGGGGCGGCGGTACGCGCCCTCCGACCTTTTCATACCCCCACTATCCACGTCGTCGTGGAGTTGATTTTATATAGTGTGGCGAGCGCAGCGAGCCACCGAGCCCAAAGCGCGGCGAGCGCAGCGAGCCCCGCGAGGGGACGTGGATACCTTCACAGCTATACGCGTCCCCTCGCGGGCTTCACAGGTATCCGCGTCCGCTCGCCACGCTTCGGGCTCGGTGGCTCGCTGCGCTCGCCACACTATATAAAATCAACTCCACGCCGACGTGGATAGTGGGGGTATGAAAAGGTCGGAGGACGCGTACTGCCGCCCCTCGCGGGCTCGCTGCGCTCGCCACGCTTCGGGTTGGCGTTGATAGTGGGGTGGCGTTAACAATGGGGGGCATTTAGCCATCAGGGTGGGTATACAATTAAAAATTACTTTTGAGTCCCTAGTTTCCATGCCCCTTTTAATACATGCGAGAATTTTGTTGGCCTTTTTTGTTGCTATATTACATTGAGCACTACACCCCAGTTTGTTGTCTATTTGGACTCCTAGATCCTTTTCGAGTACTGATTTACCCAATTCATCCCCACTAAGGTTATAACTAGCACACTGGTTATGTCTTCCAAGGTGCATGACCTTGCATTTGTTCAAATTGAACCTCATCTTCCACTTTTTTGCCCACTCATCTAGATTGTCAAGATCATTTTGAAGCATGGTGACATCTTCTGATGATTTAATAACTCTGCTCAGTTTTGTATCGTCCGCAAAGATGGATACATTGCTGAGTAACCCCATCCCAATATCGTTAATAAAAATGTTAAATAAAATGGGCCCAAGAACCGAACCCTGTGGCACTCCACTTAGTACTGGTATCATATTAGATACGGCACTGTTCATGACCACTCTTTGTTCTCTATTACACAGCCAGTTCCCTACCCATCTACAGATATTTTCCTCTAATCCCATGTCCTCCATTTTATTTATCAACCTCTTGTGTGGAACTGTGTCGAAGGCTTTAGCAAAATCTAAGAAAATCACATCTACAGCGTTTCCATTATCATGGTTTTTGCTAACCTCTTCATAGAAACCGCGTAGATTAGTTTGGCATGAACGATTTTTCACGAACCCATGCTGGTTATTACTGAGTAAACTATGAAGGTCTAAATATTCCTGGATACCATCTCTTAAAACTCCTTCAAATAGTTTACCCACTATTGATGTTAAACTAACAGGTCTGTAATTAGCGGGATCCTCCTTTTTTCCTTTTTTGAATAATGGCACTACCTCTGCTATTCTCCAGTCTTTTGGTACCTTTCCTGATGAATTATCAAAGATATAATGTAGAGGGGAAGCTAATTCCTCCCTTAATTCCATTAGTACCCTAGGATGAATCCCATCTGGCCCAGGTGATTTATTTGTTTTGATTTTGCTGAGCCTCAATATTATTTCGTTAGTAAAGAATTCAATATTGAGGTCCGGCTTGTTCATCCCATTTGTGGTATGTGTGCGTTCCACAGTCTGCTCTCCCTTAGTAAACACTGATGAGAAGAACTCATTCAACAGTTCTGCTTTTCCCTTGTCCTCCGTAAAACTTTTTCCATTGATATCGGTTAGTGGGCCTATGTTGTCCTTAATTATACGTTTACTATTTATGTATTTGAAAAACTTCTTGGGGTTAGTTTTACTTTCAGTGGCTATGCGCTCTTCATAATCCCTTTTGACTACTTTGATTGCCTCTTTGCAAATTTTGTTTGATTCTTTGTATTTGGTGAATGCCTCCTCATTTAAGTTATTTAAGTGTCACCCCTGCCGTGTTCTATATCTGTAGTTTTACTTTTAACCTATCTGGCTGGTGCAAACACCAAGTGGTGCCGCTGACTGGCTGCCTGGGTGCTGTACAGCTCAGTAAATATATGTTCCCCATGTCCGTGCCCCTCATCATAGTGACAAAGGCCCTTATTCTGATCGGTGCGGCCGGATCCGAATATGCGGCCAGGACCGTGCGTCCTAAACCCCGCCTTCCATACGGATCGCCAACTCCGTCCGTACGCGGTAAGAAGCTGTCCGAACGGACCGCACGTGTATTTCTCATGAATACACCTCCTCCATCTCAGGGAACCTCCCCCATCATTCGATGGTCGCAGAATATCGAATGCAGGGCCGAGTGGTCCACCAGCTCCCGCAACCTCAGACCACACGGGCATTTCTCCGTGCAAAAGCAGGGATCTGGGCGGGCAGCTGACATCCGGCAATGTCATATGTCCGCCCCCTACACGTGCGTCACGGCCGCATTACCATACGTACGCCCAGCGTTTTCATGGGAACGCCCATGAAACGCGGGGTGTAAACATATGGTAATGAGCCCAAACAGCCCTTCACACCCCTCTCCACCCCCTGTTCGTAGTGTACACATTTCATGCGGAATGTGGCCGTGCGGTTGGCTCGCACATGCGCAGAGACACCTCTGCACATGCGCAGACACAAAACATCGGCGGCACGAACGCACGCGGATATTACCGCACCAACCAGAATAAGGGCCAAAGTGAGAAAATATAGGCCTAACATTTAATTAAATTATAAAAAAACCTGCTATTAATAATGCTATTATCTAATGAGAAAATATTGTACTAGATTTGTGGTCGTGAGGTCTACCATTTGTCTAAAAGTTTATTCTTGTCATTTTGGGGCCCATTTATCAATTGACTGTATTTTCGATCTGATTATTAGAGTTACCTATCAAGGCTAATTTTGGTAATAAGAAATTTTGTACCATCTGTATGTATAAAAAATCACATCTGAGGACATGGGGCTCTGGGAGAAGCCTCTTGTTGTGTAAATTGATCGTATAGAGCGACCACTTTATGCTGCGAGACCTTGGGCGGATTACTGTACATGCACATTTACAAAATAAAGTGTGAGTAAAACTAAAAGTTATTCCTAACTAACACAATATTGTCATAGTGTGTGCATAGGTCCTAATTTAGAGTTGGACACTATGGCGATTTATTCATAGATGGCTGATATTTTGTTCTAGCGCATATGTGAATACAGTATCCTGGGAAAATTATGTGTGAACTGCATTTGCAAAACTCACACACAGTTGCACACTAAGGGCCTTATTCTAGTTCACTGTTAGAGGCAAATTCCTTCTCATATGGACAAAACCATGTGCACTGCAGGGGGCAGATGTAACAGGTGCAGATAGAATTAGATTTGGGTGAGTTATTTTGTTTCTGTGCAGGGAAAATAATGACTGCTTTATTTTTACACTGCAATATAGATCTCACTTTGAAGAAAAACCCCACCCAAATCTAATTCTCTCTGCACATGTTACATCTGCCCCACCTGCAGTGCACATGGTTTTGTCCAGCTTAGAAGGAATTTGCCTCTAAAGGTGCTTACACACGGGGCAATATGTTCGCTGGCAATATATTGCTCAGTGTCCCGTTTTCATCTGCGACCAGACATGGTCGCAGGTGAAAATGTTACGCTGCCGAGAGAAGAGGCAGTGGAAGTCGCTGGTCGGAGGAGCATGCTCCTCTGACCAGCGACCATTCAGGGGCTGAAAACGGGAGCGCGCACCCGGCGATTTATAGCTGGTGCACACTCTAATCACTGCCAATATGGTTGCTCAGCGACCATACTGTATTTCCAGCGATATTTGCTATATTCGCCACCATGTGTGCGCACCTTAAGAGTGAACTAGAATAAGGCCCTAAATCTCAGTGATATGAGACGATCACTGCAAAGCATTTGCAAATCTGTGTGTAAACTGGGAGGTAACCAAAATGTAATGCAAATAGGACTTTCTAGACTAGAGCAATCAATTTTGGACTGATGGAGTAGGCCTATAAGCACATTGCTTAGAAACTTTAATGAAAGTGGGCATTTCATGTTTTGCACAGCCCAGCTCACATGACTACATGCGGAAATGCCTAAACTAGTATTTGCATATTTACACGACAGTGGTAGCATTAGCGTACGCCCTGAATCAGGCACTTAACTGATTCTTTGTCAGTAACTGTATATCCTGTTCACATATGCTGGGAATATTTATAAGGATATAAATCACACGAACCTAGCGTGTAACTGCATCCGTAGAACAACTTGCCAAAGTGCTTTTTAATCCTGACTTGTACTAACAAGGAGTTTGCACAGAGTGCAGACTGCCAATTTTGTCAATTTGTTTATAGGTCTTGTAACATTTATGTAATCTGTTTTTCAGCGCTTTGTTCCTGTGGAAAGCGAGAACAGCGTTTGACAATACGAAAAGCTGATTGTGAGATGGATTCAACTAGCCATTTATTTAGTAAGATTTTGTGTTACTATTTAAAGACAATATAATAGTATCCAGTTAATTTATAATGCATTTTAACAATGATATTACATATGAGGGGTGCCAAATAGCATACACCAGTGGTTCCCAAACTGTGTGCCGCGGCTCCCTGGGGTGCCTCGGGACACATGCATTGGTGCCGCGGGTTGGTGGTCCAGGACCAACTCAAATTATTAATGGTTAATTATTTATGAGCAAAACCAGTGCTGGCGGCTGCCAATCATAGAATGTGTACAATCCTGCCCTTTACCACATAACTGCCGCTAAGAATCGCACATAAACCCAATCTACTTAATTTTTTTGGGACCTAGGGGTGCCGTGAAAAGAATTCTGATTCTCTAGGGTGCCGTGAATCAAAAAAGATTGGGAACCCCTGGCATACACAATACATTGTACTTTTGAGATTGTTAGAAGCTTGAAATGCTTCCCTGTGTAATGAAATACAGTGGGGCCTCTTTTTAAATACCCTTTACTTAGAATGGCTAGTTAGGTTTAATTTATGTATTAGAGCTATTTACGAAGACCCTAATGCAGGAGATATCAGAGATGTTGTGAGCCAATCTCCTTTTACCCACGATTGCTGATCAGCTGGTGCTATTGAATTATCCCCAAAACTAGTGATGCAATCGGGTCACTTAAAAAAAAAAACATTGGACAAAAAATTGAGGTAAAATAGTGAAAAGGGACGTTTTCTGTTCCTAAAATTTTACCTGGGGTCATTGGATACCACCCTCAAAGCAGGAGATGGTCTTTGGAATCCTCTCCGGGATCATGGCTGTTTTCAAAATATTACATAATGAGTCCATGATCTTGTCACCAGCCATGGGTAGTGCCAGAAATGACAGACAAGATCTTCACTGGACAGCCACTTAGCAGAGTCGCTGTGCTGTCTCGGTAATCTTGCTTTCAGATTGCTATGCCTGGTTGGTCCCCATACCGGGTCTGACCGAGCTCTGATCCGGGTCCGACACTATCACACTAAACCTGGGTCGCCCATTCTACACAGCAAATTTTTACCTTTTAACCTGGGTTAAATTGCCAGGTTGGTTGAATTGGGTTATTAGGTTTGGTTCTTTCACATCGCACCTCAACCCGGGTTAACGCAGCTACAACCTGCCAATTTTCAATGCAATGTGAAAGGGGTATAAGAGATCTTTGACAAATAAGTCAAGTCAGGTGTGTGCTGCTGGTGATTATTAGATGAGTTCTGTCAACTAAAGGTGTGTAATCTGGATGGATTGAACTAAAGGCCCCCATACATTATACTATTTATCTGCAATTTGTCTTATTTTCGCCCATTGTTTACATTTGAGTGAGTGCCGGGATATCGCAGCATATATATAGATATATACAGTATATATACAGTATATATATATATATTTATATATATAGCTGGTAAATGACGGTACTCTTTACCTAGAAGGGCGCCCACGATTTTGATCTTGGGTATCGCAAGGTAAAAAATTGCGTCGGTCGCATCGCATGCGACCAAAAAATCGCATGCGATGCGACCAACGCGATTACCGCGATTTCCCATAGGGAACAATGTTAAATGTCCCAATTGACCCGATTTTCCATAGGGAACAATGTGAAATGGCCCACAGAGGCCAAATAGGCACCCTGAACTGTGAAATGGCCCCCCAATTGTTAACGCCACCCCACGATCAACGTGAACCCAAAGCGTGGCGAGCGCAGCGCAGCGAGCCCACGAGGGGCGGCGGTACGCGTCCTACGACCTTTTCATACCCCCACTATCCACGTGGACCAGACAGGGTCAAGAAGGCCAAAATACTTTGGCCCATAGTAAAAACAGACCGTGAACTCAACCTCCAGGAAACCGCCCTCATGCCAGCCTACAGGCGGGGGCGCAATTTAAAAGACCACTTGGTACGCACAGATATTACCAATCTGGATAAAAAAAAAACAACAACCTTTTTGGGGCAGAGCAAGAAGGGATGCTTCCGATGTCCCAATTGCACAACCTGCGGGTTTCTGCAAGTGGGTACATCATTCCCTCACCCCCACACGGGGAAAAGATTTCCCATCAAACATCACTTGTCATGTACATCTTAGTTCGTGGTGTACACCATCACTTGCCCATGTTCCTTAGTATATGTGGGCAAGACTGAAAGACCCTTTAAGGAGTGGATGGCCAACCATCGCTCGGCGATCCGGGCAGCCATCAAAAAAGGCACCAGCGATCAGCCACTTGCCCGTCACTATGCCCTTGCCAAACATTCCATCGCCACGGTCAAGTACATGATCATTGACCATGTACCCCCCCTTGCTAGAGGTGGAGACCGGGGGAAAAAATGACTGCAAATAGAGGCCAGATGGATCTTCAGATTAGAGACCCTGGCCCCCAAAGGCTTAAATAAAATACTAAGTTTACACAGCTTTCTATGACAGTTCATCGCATTGTGAAACACGATCTCATAATTATCAGGTTTAACTTAGATCCTTGGAATTTTTGACCAACGGATCAATAATAATCCATACCTAGCTCATGAGCAAGGTTTTATTACTTTATTGGATAACAGATGAATTGTACCATGTTAAGTTACCAGCTGCTTTTCAGTATATTAGATGCTCCGCTTTTTAATGATTATTACATGTTATGTTCACAGTAATTTTGAAAGAAAGTAATCCGCTATCACCCTGTATTATTGCACTGTTTTGATGTTTTTGTTGTTATATTTGAAGAATGAATCACTGGTTTTGCGTTGATAGCGGCCATATAACTAATCAGAGGCGTCTCTGCCTCAACAAATTTACCAGCACTTATCAGCGTATACGCTGCACTTTCTTTAAACAAATCTCTAAGGGTTTTTTTTTCCACTACCCTCAACCAACTTTATTGTACACACAGGATACATACACTGTTGATCCAATGCCATGGCAACAGTCTCCCGTACAGTGACGTCATCCGGAACTGCCCAACTGTGGGCGGAAGAAGATGGCCACTGTACACGCACAAACGGGTGATTCTGCTCTTCTTATAGGGGTGAGTACACATTATTTGTTATGTTAGCTGTTTTGATAAAAGCCGCAAGGCTGAAAAGTCAACTTCAATAAGTTTGGCTACGGTTGTCTTCTTTCTACATCGTCCTGAGTGCCGCGCTATTCCCTACTCTCTCTCTCTCTCTCTCTCTATATATATATATATATATATATATATGTATATGTTGGTTGGAACCGGCACTAAATCCCTTCTTACTTGTGGTTGCCCTGGTTCCTTCCTCAATTACTCCAAACCAGGAGGAGGGTAGATAGCGATGTAAAGAGGAGGCACTCTTAGGTCTTTGAAGAAATATTTCAGGCGAGGAACACCATAACTTATATCAATATATGGGGGCTAGGAGGATAGGGGTAATCGGAAGAAGAAGAGCAGATTTATTGGATGAAGGTATAAATAAAATTAAAAATAATAACAAATAAATAGAAATAAAAAATAAAAATAAAAATCTAAAAATAAAATAAAAATAAAAATTAAATAAAATAAATAAAACGTGCATAAATTGTTTACACTCTTTTGCAGAGTTGGAGGGAGCAACAGATTTGCACGTCTACTTTATTGTTAAACGTTCTGCTGCTAAAATGGCACACACCTCTTCACATATTACACACACAAATAAAAGAGATATGATAGAAGATATTTTCTCTATAAATACCACAAAAAATATACCACCAATCGCAGAGGAAGAAGGTTTCTGCGAACAATTCTTAAAACTAGAAAAACTGTATATCACAGAAATAAAGCAATGGTGGGAAATAACAACCCTGTCCAAGTACTTAGAACAAAACCTCATTCCCAAAGGTTTACAAATAAGAAAAAATTGCACCTTTGAATCAGAAGATGGGAACTTCAAAACAAAATGGAACAATGCTCTAACATAATGCTCAAGAGAACTTATAGCAATAATCATAGAAGACCGACAAGTATCACTACAAAGAATAAACGAATCAATAAAAGAAAAAGAGAAAAAATTTGAACCTCTGAATTCAATGGAAGACTTAAAAAACCTTATGCAGATGACAAATTCAAAAATGGAAAAAATTGAAGACAACATTATCCTAATAAAACAAAGAAAATTCCAACGTGACCGGGAAGAAAAAGAAAACATGTCCACACAGCTAATAAGAAGAACGACACAGAAAAAAAAAACAAGAAATCAATCACATGGACCTGCAAAAAGAAAAGATACACAACAAAGAAGACCATCCACATATGTGCCATATTATCAGAAACCATTGAAAGAAACACACAATAGAAACAACCCTGAACAACATCAAAAAAATCCCTACAAACTGATAAAAAAATCTTATCAAGAGGGAGTACAACAAGCAAAAGAGGAAGAATCATCTAGCTTCATGAATCTCCTAAAGAAAATCGAAAACAATAAACAAGAAAAAAACTCACGTAAAAGAAACTATACGGAGAATATAGAAAGCGATGAAGACTATGAAGATGATAATGAAGAAGAAGACGAGGCTTTTTTAGAGGCAGTCTGGCAGAACGAGAAACCACCCGACTATATACAATCAGCACAGAAGAGGAGAAAAAACAATGCATAGAAAAACCGACAAGAGGCAAACGGGGAGGAGTTAAAAAAAGAAAAAAGAAGAAAAAAACATTCCCAGAAGATAATACAGAAATAGTCTTCAACCTAAGCAAAAAATAATTAACCCCCGATAGAACTACAAGTTCTGAAGAAAGGATTGAAATTTGGGCCTCATTCGAAAATCGACGAATTTGAACTTTATATCGACACACAAAAGTTCATAAGAAAATTGTGTATCAAGAAATTCTTCACAGATAAAGAAACACAACCAACAACAAGTCAGAATACAGAATTCATACATACAAATTTTAAGCCGACCTCAATCTTTTATCCAAGTCACATAAAAGGACCACACATCGCAACATTTCAAAAATTAATGGAAAATGACATCAGCAACATCAACAAGAAAGAGAAAATTAACTATAATTTCACAAAAGAAGAACAAAAAACACTAAAAAACCTTCAAGAAGATACATCGATAGTAATAAAATCAGCGGACAAGGTAGGAGGAGTGGTATCCAAGACAAAACAAACTATGAAAAAGAGTCAGAAAAACTCCTGTATGATGTGAATACCTACAGAAAATTAGACAGTGATCCAACAGCCAGTTACCAACAACTCCTTCAACAACAACTCCAAGAGGGCCTTGAGATGGGCATTATTAACCAAAAAGAATACGACTACATCTATACTAAATTTCAGAAAACCCACTCGGAAGACCAATCATGTCAGGCATTGGATCATTAACATCAAACCTTTCAAAATATATTGACTATTGACTATTGTCTGCAAACTCTAGTAAAAGAACAAAAAAGCTTTCTAAAAGATACTACAAGCATCCTCCAAACTTTAGAAGCAACTGAATGGAAAGATACATATACACTTTGTACTAGTGACATCAAGTCATTATACACTGTCATTAACCACGAAGCAGGCTGTGAAGCAACAAGACACTACCTGACAGAACAATCGAACATTTCCAATCAACAAATCAATTTTCTCATGGACAGTATAGATTTCATTTTAGATTTCATTTTAAGACACAATTACTTTTGGTACAATGGCGAGTTTTTCAATCAAGAACAAGGGACCGCCATGGGAACATCTTTTGCACCAAGTTATGCAAATTTATTCGTTTTATGGTGGGAGGACACAAAAATCTGGTCCAACAATCAATATTTAACGAAAATAAAATGCTGGAAACGTTATATTGACGATCTATTCTTCATATGGGATGGAACACAAGACGAACTAACAGAATTCAAAGAATACATGAACAGCAACAATCTGAATCTAGATTTTACAACAACCAGCAGCAAGGAATGGTAGTTTTCCTTGACCTAGAGATATACATCAAAGAAAATGAAAAAAAAGATACAAACACGTACACACATAAAAAAGGTGAATGGAAATACCATGCTGGAATACAGCAGCAACCACCACCACCTATGGAAGAAGAACATTCCAGGCGGCCAGTTTCGTCGAATGCGCAGGAACTGTACAGAAGACCAGACCTTTGAGATGCAAAGCAAAGACTTAGAGTTAAAATTCTTACAGAAAGGATACAACGAAAACTTCCTCAAAGAACAAATTGACAAAACAAAATTGCTAAAAAGAGAGGAACTGATCAAATATAAAACAAAACCCCAGAAAGAAATGCCGGTAACCTTCATTGCAAAATACAGCAGCAACCACAAAGACCTGGAGAACATATTGAACCAACATTGGCACATCCTGATGCTTGACAACCAACTGTGTCAAATTTTGCCCGAAAAAACAAAAATCGTTTATCGAAAGGCAAAAAACTTAAAACAAGCTCTTACCAACAGCTACCTCCCAATAGAAGAAAAAGAGAAGAAAAAAACAACAAAAGGGTTCTTCCACTGCATGCAATGCAAGGGGTGCAAAAATCAGCACCAAACCAGCACTAAACCAATAAAAAACTTCTTTTCAAACCAAAACAAAAAGAATTTTCAAATAAATGGCCACTTTTCATGTGAAACTGAAGGCGCAATATACCTTCTGGAATGTCCGTGCGGCCTTCAGTACGTCGGACAGACAAAAATAAAAATAAAAACCAGAATTACAGAACACCTATATAATATAAGAAGAGGATTAAAAACACACAGTGTCTCAGCACACTTCTTAGAAAAACACGACAAAGACCCCAAAGGCTTAACCTTCATGGGAATACAAAATATTAAATCCCATTGGAGAGGAGAAGATCTGGTTACTTCCCTAAAGAAAACAGAAACCAAATGGATATTCTTGCTGGACACTCTAGAACCAAAAGGACTCAATATAGATATCGAGTTGAAAGCCTTCCTGTAAACCAAAATATCGAGCGATTCCCACCGCCCCCCTTTTCCCGCCCCTCCATGCCTAATCATCTATTTTTATTTTTATTCCTTATTTTTATTTTATTTTATTATTTCTATTTTTATTTAATTTTATATTTTATTTTTATATTTCTCTCACTTCTATCTATTCTTATTATTATTGTCTTATTTTTATTTTTATTTATTTTATTTTCCGTGCAAAATTACCAAAGGGAATTAAACCCCTATTTTAATGAGATAGATAACCATGAGGTTGCCGCTCAAACGGAAGTCACCAGAATGTGACCACTTCCGTTTTTATCAATAAAGTTGCTATAAATAAAAAAATCAGTTTTAAAACAAACATCCTTGAAAAAGCATCCTGGTGGATGTGAAACGCGTTGGACCAAAGAGAGGGACATCACGAGAGCAAGGGGACACACTGCCACCCGCTCCAGCTACTGCCGCAAGTCACGTACAGAAGCCGGAGAATCAGGTGACGTCACCCCAAGCCGCCCGCAGCACACGGAAGACGCTGAACAGCAGAACGCTGCCGTCTACTCCTGTATAACAGGTTAGCAAGCTAGGGCAAGCTAGAGTCACAAAACACTGGACTGTTGCTCCCTCCAACTCTGCAAAAGAGTGTAAACAATTTATGCACGTTTTATTTATTTTATTTTTATTTTTATTTTCTTTTTTAGATTTTTCTTTTTATTTTTTATTTCTATTTATTTGTTATTATTTTTAATTTTATTTATACCTTCATCCTATAAATCTGCTCTTCTTCTTCCGATTACCCCTATCCTCCTAACCCCCATCCCCCATCCCTCCTGACAAGCGCCTAATAATCCCTTTTGCTTCTAGCAAAAAACACCCCACACTGTATAGATAATTCCTTTTGGGCTGCTCCACCACAAAAGCGCAACTTCGTTTGGGGAACCCCCGAAATTCGCACGTTATATCAATATATATAATACATATACTGACCTGCAGCAGCCGCTTTGTAATCTATTATATCAAATGTCCCTGTGGCCTCTTATATGTGGGTAAAACCACTGTCACCTTCAAAGAGAGGATGGCTTTGCACAGGACGTCCATAAGACATGCCTTGGAAGGTAAACCACAAGGCCAGCCGGTTGCAAGACACTTTAAAACCGCTAGACACGGATTAGCAACATTACGCCACAAGATCATAGACCATGTCCCATCTGATCTAAAAGGGTGGAAATCGGGGAAAGAAACTATTGCAACTAGAGGCCAAATGTATACATAGACTTAACACCCTATCCCCCAATGGTCTGAATGAGAACCTTTTGTTACACTGCTTTCTTTGATCCATCTAGCAACGTGTATTTCTAAAACTTGTGCACAGACTTTATGGACTTATGTTAGGCAAGTTGACTGCTAACCATTACCATATGATGAGAATGTCCAGCACACATCCTGGGCAGCTGACATACTTTGTATCTTTACATGAACTGTTCCTCGCACAAAACAACCTGATGACCGCATCCCTTATGCCACATATCTTGTTGATGCCGGTTTAGACCACTTAATTGTTTTATATGGTTTATATGATAACAACTTGAATGTCTGCCATAAGTTTTAGCCAGATCATTTTGTAACTGTTGCAACCGCTAGATTTCACTTATGCAACTGTAATTATACACATTGTGTCACCCTGTTTTCCCCTGTGACTAATTATTAAGAACAGTATCCCGTAAAATACACATACACTGGCATAGTGCCTGTACATGTAGTAATTTGGATATCGTTCCCGCACAAACTAATTAAGTGGCCGTTTCCCGGCACCTACACTAGGACAGACAGCACAACTCCGCTGCTTAATTTTTGTTTATTTTTATTACCAACCACATCCCGGTGCACACATTAACTTGCATAATGAACAAGGTAGCTTTGCGCATATTGATTGTATTTTTTCAATGGGTCACAGCTGACACTGCTCTGCTCAGTCTGGCTGATTACCGGTATGTTAATGTACACTGTTAATGTATTCACTGTCACATTGCTGTCGCGGTGCCGGTGATGATGTCATCACTATCCACGGGGGTTGGGCTTGCACGAGGTGACTCACTTTTGCTTGGTATATAAGTCTGTACAGCACATTGTATTCTTTGTATCCTGATGAAAGTTTATAATAAAACTGAAATGTTGATATAAGTTATGGTGTTCCTTGCCTGAAATATTTATTCAAAGACAGAAAAGTGCCGCCTCTTCACATCGCTATATATATATATGCAGCCCCCTTTTTAATATTTCAGGAAATTTCTCAGTTAGGTAGAAATTTATTTAATCCATTTATTTATTTCCTCACTAGAAGTCCATCACATCACAATTTTCGCCACACATATTTCACTATGAATGTTTGCACATACCATCTATGCACATAATGTTTAAGATGTATGAGTTTGAACGCTGTATTACAATTGTATAAATTTATGCACATTTTCCCGTTTAGAGCCCCCCTGCGGCCGCCGGAGACTCACTGACATTGAACAGTCACCATAGCAACGTTAAACGGCTTGCGCTCCAAGCAAGCGAGACTCTCACATCCGCCTGTGACACGGCGCTTCAGACCACTTCCGGAGGTGAGTTCCACGGTGGTGCAGGGCGGCACGATACAGTATGTTTTGTCCTTCAACCCTATTTAAGGTTTGACATGTTGTTTTGCACACTGTTTTTCACTTGTACCTTGACAAAGGGGCTAGTCCCCGAAACGTTGGTCTTTAATACACGTTTTTGAGTGCCGCTGTTTGTCTGCTAGTTAAGCAGAGTTCCTCTATCAATTGCATCCAGAAGGCACCAGGGTAATTGCCGACAGGAGTGGAGTCAGTTCTTCTCTCTCTCTCTCTCTCTCTCTCTATATATATATATATATATATATATATATATATATATATATCATGCTCTTGAGAAACGTGGTGTGGCCACCGAAACAGGCTGTCGGGCTTATGTGCTATGTGGCTGGCTGCAGGCTTTACCTTTCATCATGTTGGGGTGACTGCTTATGATAAGTAACCTGTACCATTTTTTACCAATATGCTGCCATGTGCTATATTATTATTTTTGCCTCCCAGAGAGAGTACATAAATGTACCTGAGTACTGCAAACAATTCTGAAGATTATGTAGCCAGGGCTTGTGGTTCTACAAGTGGCCCCCATATCTGAAATGGCCATACCTGTAGTTCACCATAGCATAGTTGGCTACCCTCTGGCATCCTATGGGAGGCACACAGCTCACTATGGAGTCTCCTAGTTCCCTGCTACACTCCTCAAATCCCCAGAATTTTCCATGCCAGTAAACTGAAGTGTGCATGCGTAGTGGGGAGTGTTCTGAGCCACAACGTTTGAGAGATGTCAGCCAGCACAGATGCAGTCCCACACTAATCACTATTCTATTTCCAATTGTAGAAAAAATACCGACAGAATTTTCAAGCGCTCCTTCTATTCCTATATTTTCATGTCACTCCGTCCTCAGTAGTTTTGATGATGACTCGTATGACATGAAAAGAAAGAAAACCATATAGTGTAGCACCCTTGGGTATAACCACTGATACGTATATAGTCTGATGTCAAAAACCGTACCCTATATGGTGGTCCACTAAATGAAAGGTGGACAAATCACGCTCAATTATGAGGGGGTGATCAACCTCCAATGGATCCTCCAGACTCCTCCAATTGATTTAACATAGAAAAGCCAAAGATAGGTGCCAAAATGGTGAAGTAACGTTTAATATTTAAAAACATATACAGTAAAAATTCATTGGGTGTAAACAATGGACTCTCACCCGATTGATGTGTCTACTAGATGGAAGCAGACATACAGAGCATAAGATAGAATAGCCACAGGCGTCCCTGGATGCTGTCTGTAAAAGTTTCAATCCTGGTGTAGATGTCCAAAGTCCACAAGTCCCTTCTGCCAACGCGTTTCAGACCTCTTGTCCTTACTGTCTCTTTACACTGGACACGTGACTTACACAGGTTTCAGGCTGAAACCTGTGTAAGTCACGTGTCCAGTGTAAAGAGACAGTAAGGACAAGAGGTCTGAAACGCGTTGGAAGAAGGGACTTGTGGACTTTGGACATCTACACCAGGATTGAAACTTTTACAGACAGCATCCAGGGACGCCTGTGGCTATTCTATCTTATGCTCTGTATGTCTGCTTCCATCTAGTAGACACATCAATCGGGTGAGAGTCCATTGTTTACACCCAATGAATTTTTACTGTATATGTTTTTAAATATTAAACGTTACTTCACCATTTTGGCACCTATCTTTGGCTTTTCTATGTTAAATCAATTGGAGGAGTCTGGAGGATCCATTGGAGGTTGATCACCCCCTCATAATTGAGCGTGATTTGTCCACCTTTCATTTAGTGGACCACCATATAGGGTACGGTTTTTGACATCAGACTATATACGTATCAGTGGTTATACCCAAGGGTGCTACACTATATGGTTTTCTTTCTTTTCATGTCATACGAGTCATCATCAAAACTACTGAGGACGGAGTGACATGAAAATATAGGAATAGAAGGAGCGCTTGAAAATTCTGTCGGTATTTTTTCTACAATTTGTCATTTCAGTGTGTTTGGTGACACATTCACTGTATAGATTCAAGCTTGCACCTTAGCGCAGAATTATATCCTAGAACCCCCATTTCTTGTATACTATTCTATTTCCAGCCTCAACCTAGACAGGAGTTGTGTTTACTTTCATTTCCTGTAGGGATGGCTGTCGTTGTTATCCACATTGATGGTTACCATTGATGGATACTGTCATCAAT
This sequence comes from Crinia signifera, assembly GCF_055691185.1. Lineage (NCBI taxonomy): Eukaryota > Metazoa > Chordata > Amphibia > Anura > Myobatrachidae > Crinia > Crinia signifera. The sequence goes on along the minus strand of NC_139219.1, from coordinate 75,442,316 downwards.
GATGCATACTATGAAATGAATAACCATTGATGGTTTTAAATATCAATGGCCATCCACTATCTTTTAGTGAATCGCCCCTGAGCTGAGGGGAGCCTGCTGAGTGGGCATCATTCTACAGTGCATTAAAAATGACTTATCTGATTTTAACTGTTGTTTAGTTTAGATGTTTCCAATGTTCTAAATGGATGACTGCACTTCGAAAAATGCCCTAGTCTGCAGGGATAATAGTAGATGGTGCCAGGAGGTTGGAATGCAGAGCGACCACTATCCCAATCACTCCTGCCCATCATAATGCTGTTTGACAGTGTCAGCACTATTGCAGTTAATTGGCTTGATCTCTTAATCATTGTTATGTGTGCCTATTTGCAAACTGCATGCCAACCCACTGCTTAGATAATCTACCCATTAAAGTGGAAAGAAGATACTAATGATCACATAGATTCTCCAATACATTGTGCTGCTTTTGTTTGTTATAAAAAAGGTAGTAAAAAAAGCACCAAAAACTGATAAGTGCACAAAAACATGACAAATGGATTTAAAATATAAAAAAAAAATCTTAAATTTTTTTTTTCAGTTTTTACACAAACAACAGAAAGAGAAAAGGCAGGTATATTAAAAAGTAGTGAAATAAAACCTTTAGTATGAAAATGAGACAAATCACAGATTGCATATTAAAAAAAAAACCATGCAAAATAAAAATTTCAGAAAGAGAGCGAGGGAGGGGGCACCGGACACTCCAAATATAAATATAGATAACTATATAAGACAGACAAGGAAAATACTATAATGGGAACTACCAGCATCTCAATGACCTAAAGAAAGTATGGGCAATCAGGCTGTACAGATCAAGATATATTTTTTGTCTATCAAGCTGGACCAGGTCATAGTAAATTTTTCATGTTTATCAGCAGTGGAAAAAGTAATGCCATCCATGGACATGGAAAAGGCTATTTGTTGACACCATTCAACAACAGTCAGACTGGAATGGCTGATCTTGCCGCATTATTAATATGTTTAAGCAGAGATTTTATAAGTGGAGTAGGAGAAAGCCAAAACCCTGGCCAATTGGGTATCAAGCATTCAACCAGTTCCCTAGCTACGGTAGGGCACAAATCTTGTTCCAGAAGAAGCCAATTAAAGACACTCCGACCAAATTTGTACAGTATCACTTTCTTGGTGGCACCTACAGCACAGATGGTTTGAGTAAAAAAAAAAGAGAGCCCTATAAATACAGAGGCCTCAACAACCAGCACCATCCTTGACAAAGAGGCCTCAGAGCCTCGAAACGTGTTGGAGAGAGGGGGAAAAGATTTGCGAGAAGATCAAGCCGCCCGAGGCAGAGAAGAAACGGAGAGTGACCAAGAACATCAAGGCAATGGCAAGAGAATAGGTAAGAGTAGGGTCAGTCAGCCAGTCTCCCCTGCAGCAAGCTATCCTGCCGGGACACCTCTTCAAGCTCCGGCGGACACACCACATCCATCGATTTGACCATATGGTCAAAACTGAATGCTATTTAACAATAGTACAGTATTTTATCCAATTTTTTCTATTTTTATTTTCAATTCTATGTTTATTTTCATTTATTTTTATTTTATTGAGACACATTAACGGCACACACTTGGTCTATATAATACATATAATCTGTATACATATATGTAGATTTCTGGGACACATTCACATTTCTAGTATTGTGGTAAGAGGGGGGACCCTCTCTGACTATGTATGGTGGTAATAGAGGGGGACCAAAAATCCCAGTCTTTTGGCAATTCCTGCACCCACCTACTGTTTCTGTTTGGTTTCAGAGGATAGATATGTATATGTACATGGAAGATCTAGCTCTCTTTAGCCAAGATTGATATCCGGACTTTGTTACTACCTGGTTTGCTTCGTTAGACTATAAAGTCTCACCTGCATATCGGCTTCAGCTGGTGAAGTAGTGGTTCAAAGGGCAGTCATGATCTCCCCATTTTCATTCTACCCTGTAGTCACCAGGACTTAGCCTAGAGTCAGGGCCGCCAAGAGAAATTCTGGGCCCCGGTACAACAACTTCCCTCGGCCCCCACGGGTGGAGATCCCCGCACACTCTGCGGACCTTGTGTTACGCCACTGTTTCCAAGGTGGATACACGTACAAAAATTTACACTGTAATGTCTATTACACATGTCACACATCCATTACATATTATACCACATGCCATAATGCTCATTACACGTTATGACACACACCGTAATGCTCATTGCATATTAAGAAGTTAACATGCTCTACCAGGGGTTAGCATGTTCTGCCAGGGGTTAACATTCTGTGCCAGGGATTAACCTGTCTGCCCTGATTTACATGCTCTGCCAGGGGTTAACATGCTCTGCCAGGGGTTACATGCTCTTTGCAAAGGATTTACACATACCCTCCAACATGGCCCATTTCATTAGGTACAAAATGCTCTGTTCCTGGACTTCCCTGCCAGTGGCAATTACAGATGTGAGCCTGCAGCACAGTCCAATATTCAAAAGGGGGGGTTACATATACTGCCACCCCAAGCATCACTGTCCTGGACTCACTGGCAGTTGATGTGACTGCCCCTCTTTGAATTTTGGACTGTGCTGGAGTCCAACCTCTGTAATTACCACTGGCAGGGAAGTCCAGGAACAGAGCATTTTGTACCTAATGGAATGGGTCATGTTAGGGGTACTTGCCACCAAATAAAAAAAAAAAAACCTGTGTGTCCAGACCAGGGCCCCCCTGACAGGCCCGGGTAAATTGTACCTGCTCCCCCCCTCTCTCGGCACCCCTGCCTAGAGTAGAGATGGCTTATTCACATCCAATCTACTACCTACCTCAACAGTCCCATGTTCCACTTCTTCTCTCAGTCTTTATTTGTCTTCCTCTTTTCTTTTACTCTTCTTTCCATTTCCCTTTCAGAAATGTTCTTTTCCCCATTTATTGTTATGAAATATATTCAAATTGCAATGTCTTTATGGATGATATTTTTCACTGCTCCTCTATATTTTGAATGCTAATAAACATTGATTATATATATAAAAAGGGTTTGCAGACCTTCTCGGAGATAACCTGGGTTGCCAAAATAGAAACAAGTCCAGTGAGTACTTGCATCATGACAATGTTTAACCTGTGTGGAATATCTCAGTATCTACAAAGAATAGATCCTAGCGCTCATTATAATGTACTGCAGGATTTATTTAATTAGACAGTATGCAAATATATGGTCTATTACACAAAGTTTACACCAATCAGCAATGGCGAAAGCTCTCCAGTTAATAGGAAATGACAGACTAAGAAAAAGTTAACACAACACAGGGACAAAAACCAAAAATAGATTAATAGAATGTCCTTATATTTAACAAATCTTCATATAAAGCATCTATACTTTGCTGTTTCAGTACAGATATACCCCTTTTACATCGCAACTAATTACCGGGTGCAAGCCGTTCTGACCCAGCAATTAGTGTGATGTCCCTAAAATGGGTAGCAACATGGCAATTTGAACCAGTAAGAAAGCGGCATTCTTACCGGTTCATTGCCGTGTTGCTTTGCGGTGTGAACAGGTTAAACGGGACGAGCGATCCATTTCCCATTCGCTCTATGGAGGAGGCAGCGCTTGGAGCAGCGCCAGCTCTAAGCGCCGCCTCCTCCTCCCCACCCCAATGATGTTCCAACTCCCCGTCGCGCCGCCGATGATGTCAGCGAACCAGCATTATTGCCTGTTTGCTTTGGGGATGTGAACATCCCAAAATTAAGGTTTGCACCTGGATTTTGAAGTCCCGGAGCGAACATTTTGTGATGTGAAAGCAGCATAAGTGATCATCCTCTGCTATTCCATGCCGTTTCCTTCAGTAGGCTAACTGAAATTAGCGTGATAGCCATAGAAAATCATCTCTTATGGTTAGTGTCAATACCTCCTTACAAGCTCCTGAGACGTTTACATTTATGGCTGTACATTTTTTAAGAGCTCAGTATAAAACACTTTACTTTTATCAGTCTGTTTATAACTTTATATGTCCTTTAAGAATGAATTTTCTTTATATGTCATGAAATCCATGTTTCCAAACCAAAAACATCTGCTTATAGATGAAAGAAATATAGATATAAGCAACACTCAGTAAATACAATGCAGTAATTTATACTTAACACACTGCAATCCATCTGTTTCATATAACCATCAAAAAAAATGTACTTACAAAGGGAAAAAAACAGCTTAGGTTAGTGGTTGTTGAGTGGCTGTGGGTGGAAGAAAAATGACCGTCTCAAGAATTCTCTGATTCAAGTACAAATTGGATATTACATATGAATAGTGATCTAAGAAGTAGAATTATTCAACAGTGCCTGCCCAGTTCTTGCTGAAATAAGTATACATATATTGTTTTTATAGTATATTGAATTCAGACCTGCTCACTAAGCAATGTTCTTAGGGAAAACCGAAAGTAAACCGGAAGGAGATACAGATCCAAAAGCAAAACCAACAATGAAGTCTGGCGCACATCCCTACTACTAATGTAGGTACAATTTTAAGAACAACTGTATCTCAAGTACAACTACAAAAGTGTGTACCTGTACTGAATCGCCGCGACTCGTCTTCCATGGAAACCCTGGTTTTGCTACTAGAAGGTGGTGCGTCAGTGGTGCAAAGCTGGAGGCGCACCCACATATCATTGTATGCCTGGCATCGCTGCGGGCCTACCACCAAAGCGCAGCGGGCATATTACCATCAAAGCAGTTAATACTTATTATTTGTATAATAATGTAGATCATATAGTGCAGGGGTGTCATTGGGGGCCGCATCAGCAGTTTGGTCACCCTCAAAGGGCCGGTTGTATCTGTAAGACTATGTGTCCACTCTTTATTATCATAAATTATTGTCACTGCATTCAATTATTGTATACTCAGCAGTAGCATTTCCCTCCTGCTATTGCTGTGAACTGCAGTGCATTAGGGCACACGCTGCCTGCACAGGGGGGCAGCACTCATTCTTAGGGCATATGTCCTGCTTATTATCATGGGACACAGCAATTAATGATGGGCTGCAATGTGCCAGTGCACACACACACACATAGGCAGAGAGTTTGACACTTACCACCTCTGATGCGTCCACTCCAGTCTGAGCTGCTCCACCACCAAGGACACAGCTGCGCTCTCACACAGGCGCATTTCCCGCTCCCTCCTGTGAGTAGCGCTCCTCGCACTATCTATCCAGGAGTGGGGGGCAGCGTGCTCCCGGTCACTGTGCAGTGCACACTCAGCAGTAAGTTACCTGGAGCGCACAGCAGCAGCAGCACCATTCACCACGACGGACCTGCTCTTTCCTCTCTCTGGCTCCTATACAGCAGGTGGGAGCGGAGGAGGGGTTGACGACCGGCGGCACTGCGCTAGAGGGCAGACGTTCTCTGGCTTGTAGGCTGCCGCGCATGCGCTGAAGAGGCGGCTTTCTTGTTTAAAAAAAAAAATCAAGAATAAAAGGTGAAGGCTGGCGGCGGCTGCGCGGGCCTCATGAAGAGGTCTGGCGGGCCGGATATGGCCCGCGGGCCTTGTGTTTGACACCCCTGATATAGTGTATTTCCCTAGGTCAAATAGTAAATGAAGCTCAAGAATACATAAGACATTGATTTAATCTTCCACGTAAATACAATTCCAAGGGAATAAGCAAACATTTATTTCTATCACTAATATCTGTGAGATACAAATTTCATTGTTTTCTTTAGTTTTATGGACAGTGTTATGTAAAACAATGAGTACACTGAAAGGTATACCTTGGACCATGGGTGTGCTATTGTTGCTGTTATTATTAACAAGAACAATAATAATAATACTTTTCAAATTGTAAGGTGCCTTCATTTAAGATGGCCGAGGGTTACCATAAAGCCAATACACTTAGATTTTGGAACTTATTCTAGAGGAGTAAACACATTACATGAATGACACATGGGAAGATGAATGGGGTGAGATCAGAACTAGCATTTCGGATGTTTTCCTCACCTCTCCCTTCCAGGCTGGCTTAGATCATTGTTACTTTAGTGTGCGTGCAGCAGAGTACAAAGAGAAAACTTGAAATACCAGTTATTTCCCAATGACCTGAGCATTTAGTTTATGTAAAGCCTTGGGTTATAGTAAGATTTGCACGCAATTCCTTAGTGTGCATGCTGCTGGTAAATATCCAGAAGACGGTGACATGGAATTAACCACATTTTGTGTGTTTCCAAATTTGCTGCTTTGGGTCACATGTAACTGAAATCGCCTGTGCATGGAAGATTGACTTGAAGGCTTCGTCAGTGTTGGAGCCCTGTTATAACAGTGATGGCCAGTGGAGGTCACTATTTGGTAAAGTTGTAAATCAGTTAGACATTCATCTTAATGGTCTTTTCATTTACTCCTGTTCTGTCAGTATGAAGTTAGATTTTGCTTACAGTAATGAATACCTACATCATGTTAACATGGGGAGACTTCACTTAAGCTTTATTTATTTATAATATCACCAACATTTTCTGCAGATTAACAACTGGGAATCAAACGCATCTAGGTATAGATATAACAGCCACGGGGAGATGTATCAAACTTTAGAGAGAGGTAAAGTAAAGAGAAGTAGAGAGAGATAAATGATCAGCCAATCAGCTTCTAAAACGGACATTTTGCATAGATTGCATTTGAAAAAAAAATGTAGAGGATTGGTGGGTACATTGGGGCTAATTCAGGTTGGATCGCTATATCGAGAAATGCAGTGGATTGAGAGTCACCACCAAGACAGAAATAATAAAGCATATATTTTCTGTCATTTGGTCCATTAGCAGATGGGAACGCCCAGCGTTTCAGGGGTGATCCCATGAGAATGCTGAGCGTTCTCATGCTAATGGGCTGATGATGCGGGAGCGGGGGGCGGGAAACTGACATCACCGGATGTCAGCTGCCCGCCCACTTCCCTCAGAATATGCATGCAGATCTAAGGCTGCTCTGAGCAACCTTAGATGATCATCTGCATGCACGTTCCACATCATTTGATGGTTGGCGACCATCGAATGATGTGGGTGTTATCGCGCAGGCTGCCAATGGATGTTTATGTAAAACATCCATGCACAGCCAGTGCGTGCGAAGGCATGCTGCGAATGGGTGGCGGCCAAGCCACCATTCACAAGGTGGGATTTGGTGGACTCGCAAGGCTGCAAATTCAATCAACCAGAATACCCCCCATTTATATCTTCACAGTGGCGTAACTACAGAGGGTGCAGGGGATGCAACTGCTATGGGGCCCGGCTGTTTGGGGGGCCTGAGATCCCAGCAGACTATGCCCTGCACCCTCTTTAATTATTTTTTTATTTTAATTAACGTTGCATTGCAATCATGGCTGTGCTGCCGTCCTGTAGCCGCCCCGCTTCAGTGACTGCCAGCAGCACGTAAGAGAGCACGCAGCAGAAGCAGGACACACAGGAGCCAATGCAGAGTCTCCAGCACAACCCACCGACGCCAGGGCACAGCCAGGAGACCCTCCACTGATGGAGCCGGTGCACAAGACTACCCGACAATGCCGTGGCACAGGAAACACTCCACTGGTGGAGTGGCACAGGAAACTCTCCATAAGTCTGTTGTGTCCCTCCTCACAACAAACTTGTGATCTCCCTCCTCTCCTCTATACCCCCTCACACACCCCCTCTCTCCCCTTGTATCTTTATCACTACTCCCTTGGCTCCCATCGCCCCCCTCCCCATCTATCTCCCTGCCTTTGATTCTTTTTTTTTCACTCCCACCCCTTTTGCCTCACCTCTCTCCCCACACTCGCTCTCACACCACCCATACCCCCTTTATCCCCCTGCCACTCTTTCTCACTCTCTACCCACAACATCCCCTCTATCCCCCTGTCTCTCTCTCTCTCTCTCCTCCCAGTCCCCTATATCCACCTGCCTCTATCTCCAACCCCTTTCCCCACACTCCCTCTCACCCCCACAACCCCTCCCACCTCCTGCCTATCTCTTACTCGCTATAGCTCTCCTGTGGCTGCGCCACACATGTGGGAGATGTGCAGGATTTTCTGAGCAATTGCTGGGAAATTATCCGACGGGACTGTTCTTAATTGTGTCCAGATACAGACCCACAGGGCCGCGCTTTTTAAATGCTGTGTGGTCTACACACACACAGCGACATACAGTACAACCATTTTCTGAGGGATTTATTAAAATTATGTGAAATCGCTCAGAAAGTGTCAAATATCACTGTGTGTGTGTAGAGCCCTTTAGTACATCTGCCCCCAAAAGAGATAAAGGCAAGGGCAATAATGAGTGATAAATGTCCAGCCAATCAGATTCTAACTGTCTTTTTATAGGCTGTGTTTGCAAAACAAGGCAGTTAGGGCTGATTGGCTAGACATTTATCACTCGTTATCTTATCGGCCTCATGTTTATCTTTTTCATGCTTAATACATCTGCCCCAGAATATCTTTGGTCTCATTATCCACTTTATCTCTGTCTAAGGTTTTATACATCTTCTTCCACATGAGAAGATGCATCTATCTTCTAATGAGCAGTCCTTCAATAGGGCTGCACATTATCAGTTGATGTATCAAGCAGTGACTTGAGTGTAGAAGTGGATAATTTTTATACTGAACTCATTTCAAAGGAGAAAAAACAATTTATTAGCACATAATATCCATGTCTAGATAGCATTTTCGTGGTTTCAACTTGAAACCTTTTTCATGAATTGTGAGTTATATGCATACTTACCTACTTTCGAAAACTAGTTTCAGGGAGATTATAGTTGTAAATAGAATGCTCCACCCAAAGGGCATGTCTATTTCCATATATGAAGAGATTGCAAAAAGAGATTGTGAATGTGGCACCTAGAAGCGTGGGTGTGTACTGCTACATCTGAGAGGAATCTTGTGAAATGACTTAGATCCAAATGTAGATGAGCCCCAGAGCAGTTAGTAAGAGCTACTATACATGGTGAAGTGCTGGGAAATGGTGCTGATGATTCAATGTAAATGTATCTATTTCTCATTCCTTTTCCCCCCAAAATGTAACAGTGTAATGTGGGCTAGGTGACATGAGGGAGATTGCTAGACTAATGAGGGAGATTGCTGTTATTTCAGGGAGTCTACTGCAGAATGCAGGAGGGTAGACAACCATGGTTATATGTGGAGCTGTGTACAATCAGATTGTATTACTGTGACAAAGGACACACAACATGCAGCACAAAGCTGATTCCATTTTTCTTTTCTCAAGACTTGATTGGTCTTAATAACATAAGCTAGATGTATGAACTTTTCACATAGTTGTAGTTTCACATAGCGACGTGCAGAAATCCACAATCTTCCAGCATCAGGTTCACTGGAGCTTTACATCAATGAGAAAAGAGAATTGTTACTTTTTCAATATAGATCATATCCGTTTAGCACGATGCATAGCTTTGGTAAGTAGCAATACATGCATACATACATTCATGCTATCCCATCTTCCAGGGACAGATTGGGATGCAAAACCAGCCCAGGAAATTTCTGGGAGCAGCCCTAATGGAGGCGGAGTCTGAGGGGTGGGGTTTGTCAAGAGGGGTGGGATACTGAGTTAGACATAGTTGCAGCCTTCCTTGATTCTTTTGCTACAGTTGCAAACATGACTTTATACTACTGCCTATACAGTGTCCGAGTATACAATAACCGAGGCGCCCACTGTCACACATATTGTCCCGACACTGGAGAAAATATAAAACAAACCCATTCGACCCTACAGGGGGAAAAAAACATATTGGACTCAATAAGGATAAATAAAACACACTGGCCACCAGTTGGAATAAATATAACACATGGGACAGATGTATCAAGCTTCAAAAGTGATAAAATGGAGAGTGATAAAAGCCAGCCAATCAGCTCCTACCTGTTATTTTTCAAACCCAGCCTGTGACATGGCAGGTAGGAGCTGATTGGCTGGCTGTTTATCACTATCAATTTTATCACTTTTGAAGCTTGATACATCTGGTCCAATGCACCCGACAGGAATAACAAACGAAAACATGTGACCTACAGGTAAGATACAGCACTTTGGACCCGACAGTTTTTTTTTTAAATAACCAGTGGTTATAGCTATGTTCTGGAGTATAGGGGGTGGGTATGCCTTCAACTGGAACCACTTTTTCCTATCACCAGGATAACAAGGATTCAGTATGAAATCCCGGCTGTCGGGATCCCGGCGTTCAAAATCCTGACGCCGGAATCCCGACCGCCGAAATCCCGACAAGGCGGGGACGTGGATCGCCCCCCCCTTGTGGGCTCGCTGCGCTCGCCACTTAGCGGGCCCGGTGCCTCGCTACGCTCAGCACGCTAATTTATTTTCCCTCCAGGGGTGTCGTGGTACAGGTTATTCTTCTGGGAATGTGGGAGTAGTCTCCTAACTTTGTAAAGTCTTACAGGTTTCCTGGGAGTGTAAACAAGTATCGGTCCCTGGGAGAGGCTCTGACCTTCAATTTATCCGGCTTATGTTGGATGATTGCGTGACAAGCTGTTTTGTTGAAGTTAATGATTTCCAGCCACATATCTTTATTTACAAGCTGCTCAAACTTTCACAGCTTTTTAAAAAATTGGTTTATGTAAATACAGTAAATATATATGCATATGTTCATGTATATTCTATTGTAAAGCACAATAGAATTTGCTGCGCAATATAAGAAACTGTAAATAAATAAAGTAGTAAATATTGTGCCATAATGACAACTGGTGTTATAGATTGTAAAAATACAGGGCTGATTCTGCTATTCTCCTTTCACTGAGCCCATGACCCCGGGCCCCCTGGGTCCTGACTAGGATCCTGATTCAGTCATAATTGGCAAAGTTTAATTATTTTTCCAGTCTGTGCCAATGTGAGTGACTCTGACCCTTCCAAAATTCTGCAACAGAAATTGACGGATCAAGGCCAGAATTGATGTCACTCACCCTACCTTTAAACACCTGGGCAGGCCTGCATTTTTATAAAATGCCCGGTACTTGTTTCCTAGCACGGCGCCCATCTCGTTGATTGTATACCTTAAGTTTAAGGCACTTAAGGCATACAATCAACGCGATGGACCCGATTTTGTGTCAATCACCAGCTAATTTGCCGGTGAAAGACAAAATCGGGTTGATCGCTTTCATCGCGGCCCCTAATAAGGGGCCGCGATGCGACCGACGCAATCAACCCGATTTTCCCATAGGGAACAATGTTAATTTTTTTTTTAACTGAAAATCGGGTTGATCGCGTCGGTCACGGCCCATTATAATGGGCCACGATCAACACGATCAACCCGATTTTACATAGGTGACAATGTGAAATGGGCCAATATGGCCCATTTGACATTGAATATGGTTAAAAATTATGTTTAATGCCCCCCCCCCCATTGTTAATGCCACCCCACTATTGACGCCAACCCGAAAGGTGGCGAAAGCAGTGAGCCCGCGAGGGGCGGTGGTACACGTCCTCCGACCTTTTCATACCCCTACTATCTACGTCGGCGTGGAGTTGATTTTATATAGTGTGGCGAGCGCAGCGAGCCACTGAGCCCAAAGCGTGGCGAGCGGACGCGGATACCTGTAAAGCCTGTGAGGGGACGCGGATACCTGTGAAGGGCTCTGTGGCTCGCTGAGCTCCCCCGCCACCAGCCGCCAATCACCATACCGTAGTGACATAGGCGGCAGGCTCGGGTATGTTCGTGGTGGCTCGGGGGGGACTCGGGAGAGTTCAGGCACCCGAGGCCTCCCGAGCCGCCTCAAAACATCCCCGAGCCTGCCACCTGTATGGTGACTGAAAGGCGGCTGGGGCAGCGGCGGCAGGGGAGCTCCAGTGTACTAATGCTGGAGCAAAGGTGAGAGGGGGGGCGGTGGTTTCCTATGATCTGTGGTGGGTTTTGCTGGGGCAGGACAAACCTGCCCTGGTAGGTTTGTTCTGCCCCAGCAAAATCCACCACTCAAGGGGTTAATCATAGGTGTCTCGGATTACAGTGGCGTGCAGTGGGGTGAGGCAGGTGAGGCACAGCCTCTCCTGTCATACTAACGTATATGCTGGAGTTTTGAGTTTATAAAGAATGTCATAAATACAGAATATATGAATATAAAGAATATATGAAAAACATCGTATTTTTATTATTCTAATAATTTTTATAGTCAAAACTCTGCCTACCTGGCCCTCTCCTTTAGGGAGAAAATGCTCTGTTCCTGGACTTCCCTGGTAATGTATGATTGCCATCACCTGTGGTGAAACACATGGTACTAAAAGTAGAAGAGGTTCTGCAGCTGCATTAGGTTCCTCACACACAGCAAGGTATTGCAGAGATTACGCGGCAGCTGGTATTAAGTGGAATGCAGCTAGGTATATAGACAGTGACACTATAGAGGTGGTAGCCTGCGCACAAGGGAGTCAAAGGGTACACTCGTACCTGTCCTCAACCTTGTAAGAGGCCCCAGACCACCTACCTGCACACCTGGATTCCAGGAAGGAAACCCAATCTAGTTACCTCCCTCGGTCTGGTCACCTGTCCGGCTACCCATACTTAGGAGTTTAACACTCGATTCGCACAACACAAAATGCTGCACCCTCCCCTATTACATTGCATACTGAATATTACTAATAAAAAAAAATACACTAAATATGCCACGTAATTAAAATCAGTGTGTGTGGTTGGGGGGCCCAGAGATATCAGTGTACCGGGCCCCATGATTTCTGTTGCCAGCCCTCCATCTGTGCAGTCTGATAATTTCTGGAATAAGCTCTGCTCCGTTCCTGCTCGGGCAGCGTCACACACTGTCACTCTCAGACAGTGGAGGAAGGAACCGAGTCATCAGGTTCCTTCCTGTATTGACCTAACACTAGGGGATTCACTAAAGCATGTGCGGTGGACACAGGAGACCAGATGAAGCACACTTTAGTCTTCAACAAATGGCACCAATGGCTCTTATTTATAAAATATATAATGCTTTATGTCATGTGTTTCATTAATGTGTAAAAAGCACATAAAAAAACACATATAGGAGGTCATTTAGGTTACATAGTTACATAGTAGGTGAGGCTGAATAAAGACTTGCGTCCATCTAGTTCAACCTATGTTTATAGTAGCTAATCCCTTGTTGTATAGTATGTTCTGATATTTTAAAGGCAGATTGTTACTTATTCATACCCGTGGATGTTTATTACCAATAAATGTTTATCCAACCTTATTTTAAACGTATTTATAGTGTCTGCCGACACCACTTCTTCAGGAAGAGAGTTCCAAAGTTTGACTGTTCTGTCTGTAAAGAAATTTTTTCTTCTAGATGAACAAAATCTTTTTTCTTCTAATCTAAACTCATGCCCTCTCGTCCTAGATTCCTGTCTAGCAGAAAAAAGGGCGCTTGACAGCTCCTTATATTGGCCCCTGATGTATTTGTACATGTTGAGCATGTCCCCCCTTAAACGTCTCTTCTTTAGTGTAAATAGTCCCAGCTTGCTTAATCTCTCCTCGTAGCTTAAAGTCTCCATTCCCCTAATAAGCTTTGTTGCACTTCTTTGGATTTTTTCTAATTCTATCATGTCCTTTTTATAGTGTGGGGCCCAAAACTGTACTCCGTATCCGAGGTGCGGTCTAACCAATGATTTGTACAGAGGCATAATTACTTTTGAATCCCTAGTTTCCATGCCCCTTTTAATACATGCTAGAGTTTTATTGGCCTTTTTAGTTGCTATATTACATTGAGCACTACACCCTAGTTTGTTGTCTATTTGGACTCCTAGATCCTTTTCGAGTACTGAATTACCCAATTCATCCCCGCTTAGGTTATAACTAGCACACTGGTTATGTCTCCCAAGGTGCATGACCTTGCATTTGTCCACATTGAACCTCATCTTCCACTTTTTTGCCCACTTGTCTAGAATTGCAAGATCATTTTGAAGCATGGTGACATCTTCTGATGATTTAATAACTCTGCTCAGTTTTGTGTCGTCCACAAAGATGGATACATTGCTGAGTAACCCCATCCCAATATCGTTAATAAAAATGTTAAACAAAATGGGCCCTAGAACCGAACCCTGGGGCACTCCACTTAGTACTGGTATCATATTTGAAACTGCACTGTTCACGACCACTCTTTGTTCTCTATTACACAGCCAGTTCCCTACCCATCTGCAGATATATAACTTGCATTTCGCAGCCAACTAAACGCCGCCTGTGTGAAGGTCCGTCCGCCACCTGCACGCAGATTGCACACGCACGCATGCGAATGGAAGTTTTGCATAAACATCCATTTGCAGCTTGCGTGGGGGTGTAAAATAATTTGATGGCCATCAAATTATTTGTACAGCGCTCACATATCTAAGACACTCTCTGGTGTTTTAGATCTGCGGGCTCCCTGTATGGAAAGCAGGCGGGAAGCTGATATCCGCTGATTTCAGCTGCCCGGCACCCATGTCATGTCCTGAAACACTGGGCGTTCCCATGTCCCCTCACACTGCTAGGTGTAAACAAGCTGGCAAATAACCAATTTGCCATGCCGCTCGCACCAAGAGGCTGCACATGCGCAGTCTCAAAACATTGCTAATGGTTGCGAATTCACAAAGGTGAGTAAGAACCAGAATGACCTCCATAAGCAATTAACAAACCCTGAGAGTTGGACGGATATAAAATCTACTGATTAATGGAAAACAAAACATTGATTAACAACTTAATATTTGGCAAAGGTTACAAAGCTCCAGTAAAATCTGATTGTTAAAATGATACATTTTGATTTTCTTTTGTTCATTGCCAGTAAGCAAAAAACAATAAATATAAGGTTCTGGGCTGGGCAATTTTTTTCTTTTAATATAATGCATAAATTATTTCAGTGACCTTTGTAAAGGTTTCCGACGTGTTGGAGCCGGCAAACATTTCATAAGGAATGGTTTTCCCACAAACAAAATGTTTATTTTAAGTCTTTGATGTGATTAAATAAAACTGTGGCTGTATAACTGCCGGCTGATGCTTTGACTTCAAGTCATTCATGATGAAACTAATAGCAATTAAAGCTGAAGATCAAGCCATCTTTATATCCTAATATTATTCCAACCTTTCTATTAAGGATGAAAGTAATGATGGGTTCTAAACTAGTACAATGCCTGGGAAGTAAACAAGTGATAGACGTCATTGGAATCAGGACAGCCAAGAGGGGGGAGGGGGGGTACTAATTACCCCGGCCCAGGCTTGCTGGAGTGGCCCGGCAGGGGCCCTGGTCCGACACCTCCCTTCCCCCTCCGTCCCTTTCGGCCGCAGCAGCAGGACACACTTCTACAGCATTTGCTGCGCTGACAAGCTTCTCACTGACAGCATGAAAGCTCATGCTGAGCCTGCTGTCTGCACCCCCAAATGCTGTGCCCACCCAATGCCACTAGCAATACCTTTTACTAAAGACTTTTGCTTTTTAGAACTTTACTCCATTAAAAGAAGCACCCATAAATTAATTGTGTGTTTTGCATTGTTAATTGCACTAGACATTGTCATATCACAACATACCTGCATCATCCATATAAAATGTTTACGTTATTTGCATGTACTGTTACACAGAGTAAGAGAGATTTTTTTATATTTTAGTGAGTGCCAATATATGTGGTAGACACGCCTGATTGGCAGTGTTAGACACACCCAATGGGCGGTGTTAGACATGCCCAATAGGTGGTGCCAGGCACACCCCTTTGACGGTGCACCCCTAACAAAATGTGCTGTGCACGCCTGTGGCTGCTGATGATGTGTTTAGAGTTTTTAGAGTTTTCTTTCAGCCCCCTCTAAACATTTTGGGGGCATGGCCTAAGTGCGGGAGGTGGCCACACCTGCCACACTTAGGCCACGCCCCAAATTTTACCAGGGCCCAGCATTCCTCTCGGCTGCCCTGATTGGAATAACTGCATATAGCTCTTCTGAAGTACTGGACATAACCATGCAATGTTTATAACTTTAAAAAAAATAATAAATGTTTTTTTTTTTTTATCTTTGTTTTAGTTATTATTTTTTATATTAAAAATGCAGCATCTGAAGTATATAGTTGCAGAGAGAACATTTGGTCACAACCAATATATAGTTAGGGCCTGAATCAGCAAGACTCACTAAGCAGAGGTCGTTCTCTGCTAAGTGAGCCCTGGAACGCCGTCCGTCGGCCGAATGTCCGCCCGCCACCGACGCTGTCAAATCTCTTCGGTACCATGCGAGGGGATGTATGTAAACATATCCCCTCGCATGTGGTGGAAGGGGAGAAAAATCATTTGATGATCGCCGACCATTGAATGATTTTTCTCCCCTTCTAAACTGACTTTTATTTCTGTCGGAGTCTGTTAAAGAGAGGGCGGGCTCTGAAGTCATGTGACGTCAGCCGCTGCCTTGGGAGTCATTGTCCAGCTCACGTTCCAAGGGGAATGGCCAGCGTTTTCATGGGGATGCCCATATAATACTGGGAATTCCGCTGATGCCACCCCCTGCACGCCCCCTCCCATACCCATGCATGCGCAAATGTAATACTCGGTGAAGGCATTCTCAGAGTGGGGCTGCACATGTGCATAATCATGCATGCGCAGTCCCCAAAACATGGAATGAGTGATCCAGAATCGCCTCCTTATTCAAATACAGTAAATACCATGGGGTCATTGTTGCCAAGTACGGATTTGTACAAACAAGTCTTGCGGTATATCATATCAAACTAGCAATGATAAACAGTCTGATACTGTTCAGTGGGCAGTGACTGGCTACATTTGGAAAAGTGGAGTCGTGTTGCTGCAGTTATGGGGGTGGGAAGAGGCCATGGCGGAGATTTCCTGGCCTCTGCGGTGAGATGATTGTGCAGCCTGTTGGTGGGTGTTTGCATTACAATACAAGGAAGCAGCAGCCATAGCAACTCAAACCACACCGGAAAGACTCCCCAAATATAGTGTATATATTACAGTCTTTGAAATAGCAAAATAAGAAACCATTATTGCAGACCATCTCCTTTTTTATTCCTGTACAAATGAACATCCTCACAATATTGAATCACTGTCAGCAGAGAGGGAAAAAGTGCTGAAAAATGGAGGAAATGCCAAAAATGTCCACAGGCTTCTATACCTAGTCTAAAACTCATCCTCCTCCTATATTTCCTGGAAATCAGTTATTCACTATGCTGAATTAAATGTCTGAGATAAATAAATCTGCGGTGATTACAGTAATTGGCTTATTTACAGACCTTTTCTCAGTATGCATCTATGTTGCCCATACATTAACCCCATCTGTACCTAAATATCAGGGCATGATTATGGGTTCCAGCTACCCCAGGCTAATACAGAAATGGCCTACCCCCCCCCCCCCTTCCCCACCTCCAATTTGTTCAGTCATATTCAGCTAAAAATTTGTAACAGGCTCGGGCCTCAGCTCCATTCATATAGCCACTTACCATCCTAGCAGTGCTGACAATGGCGGAAGTATCATCAACCACGGTCTCGGAGGAGGAGCTAGTCACAACTCTAACAGGATTTCCTCTTCCTGTCGTCCCTGCCTCGTTGACACTGGCAATCCCAGCGGGCACCACTGCTCACACAGTTCCCTTGCTTGGCCCCAACTTCAGTGGCACCTGGAAGCTCTCCCATCCCAGCACAATCTATTGTGCTGTTGCTGCGCCCCCTAAGACCCAGGGTTCCAGGCTACAGCCTAATAAGCCTATTGTTTAACCAGGGCCTGCTAAACATACATCCACACATACACTATATTATTTGCTGTGTGGTACAATAGTGGAGGTTGCAGGTCTTCTGTGTATAGGTTATGGTTGGTATTTTGTTACTATAAAAATGACAGGCATTATTTGCAGCTGCTGGTATCACAAGCAGGGCTAATGGAGAACCAAAGGTCATGCCTGTAGTTAGCCATTTCAGGACCCTCATTTATTTTAATGGCTTTACCAAAATATATTCAAATTGGCTTGAACATTTCCAAGTCAGTTACACATGTGGGAATTAGCTTGGCTATGGCCAAATAGACTCTAAAGTTTAAAATTTTAAAACCAATTTGAAAAACAATATGTATCTGATTCAAGCATCACTAAGGAATTCCTTACATTTTCTTCATGACTAAAACAGTTAATAATTTATACAGACAATAATTAAATAGCAGACAGCCGATAATAAAGAGTTTACGTGTAGAAAAAAGAGCCTTATTTAATCTATATTAAACTAATGAATATGAAGGGGTACAAACTGACCAAATTTCAGATCACATACATTTTACAACCTTTAATTCTAAAAAATCAGTGTCGGAGGCCAGAAATTAATAATCTAGTACCCCTATCACACCGCACAAATAACTCGGGTCACTGTGAAAGGGCCATTTGAAAAAACCTGGGTCCAGCAACCCGACATTCCGACCCAGGTTAAAAGGAGGGTTAATTTTGTGGTCAGTGTAAATGGGTTCACATATTATATATATTATATATATGGCTGCACATACTACATCAGCCCCACCTGCAGTGCAAATGGTTTTGTCCATTAGAGAGAAATTGTGCCTTTCCAAGTGAATCAGAATAACCCACTATAGGGAGGAGTGCCAAGTGCGGCCTTCTCCCCTGCCCTACAATCCCCCCCCCCCCCCCTCCGATGTCACGCTGCCGCACCTCCCACTTTCTGGCATCTTAGACCCAGCTGCTCAATGCCGGATTGCTGTGGAGGCTAATCATCGCAAATGCTGGGTCGCTCCCAGGACGGACCCGTGTCCAAATCCCAGTTGCGACCTGGCATTTGTGACATTTAGGTTGCATTTACCAGTAGGTGGCGGCGTGGCGCAGTAGCTATCATCATTTCGATGAAGTGTTCAACTGCTCTGTTTATTCTTTGAAAAATAGCTTTATTTTAGCCTCAATCTTCAAAACAATATTTACAACATGATTAAAATAAGAGATGTAAATCCAGCACTCAGGATAATGGGATATCGAGGAAAGCTGTTTGGTTTTTCACATTAGAATGTTTTTCTCTTTATTTTTAGTTAGATTGTGGTCTATGCCAACAATTATCCGGCATTTATCTGGCACGATGTTGGTCAGGTGCAGCCTATATTTTATATTTTATTTATATTTTATGCCTGAACTTTCTATTCTTCCTGCAGGGCTCCAACTATAAGTGAATGCTGTGCAGGAAAAGATTCTGAGGAGGAGACAAATGCCATCCAACAGACAGAGCATGTGTGAGTATTGGGAGAGGCAACCCATAGGTGGAGGATGACCATGAAGCTGCCTGGACCTGAGGAAGCTGGAGTTCAACATTGACAATAATGCCACTTGCATTATATATTGAAATTGGGTTGTGGGGTGGGCTTTTCTGTTGGAATAACTATGCAGGGCCATGGAGGAGATGGAAATATCACTGTCACACGCCGCAGCGGCATCGCATGGCGGGTACAGTACTCACCCATCCAGCGGCTGGCGTGTGTCTGCTGGGGTCCTGGTCGGGCAGGCGGTGGTGGCGTTGTGCAGCTGTGAGCAGCAGCATGGATTCAAACAGAGGCATGGCAGTCTGGCTG
Organism: Crinia signifera; assembly: GCF_055691185.1. NCBI lineage: Eukaryota > Metazoa > Chordata > Amphibia > Anura > Myobatrachidae > Crinia > Crinia signifera. The sequence continues at coordinate 75,422,834 of NC_139219.1, read as the reverse complement.
TCACCGGAGTAGGGTCTCGCTATCTTGCTTGAGGGCAAAAGCAGTGGACCTGTTTTTACTATTTTTATTACTGTGGAACTACAAGTGCCAGCGGGCCCTTTAATGCCCCGCAGGCTGGGACTTGTGGTTCTCCAAGTCCCAGCTTGCGGGGGAGGCTTGCTGGGACTGCTTTTGCCCTCAAGCAAATGATTCTATTGACCGCCTAGCGGCCAATCAGGGGCCGACTTTCTTGGCTCCTGATTGGCCTCTAGGCGGCCAATAGAATCATTCTGAGAAGAGGCGCCGAGTATGATATATCTCAGCATCTCTCAGTGCAATGCGGAGAGTGCGGGGAGCGCCGGCAGCATGAAGATTACCTGGACTACCGCGGACCAAGAGAAGACATCTTCAGCACAGGACCAGGTGAGTAGGATTTCCTTCCACAGCTCCACCATGGATTACTTCGGACCCGGACACCGTCATGGACCTGGAGGACGACACGGACCGCCGACATGGACATGGAGGACGACACAGGACACCAGACACCAGGACAGAGGGCTACCTAAGGGATCAAGATAGGTAAGTATCAGTATGTGTGTAATGTATGTATTAAAGTTTTATTTTCATTGTGTCAGTGTGTTTTTTTTTTTTACTATTTTTATTACTGTGGAACTACAAGTGCCAGCGGGCCCTTTAATGCCCCGCAGGCTGGGACTTGTGGTTCTCCAAGTCCCAGCTTGCGGGGGAGGCTTGCTGGGACTCATAGTTCCACAGTTTTAAACAATAGTTTTTCTTCTATTCTTTTACACTGAAATCAGCCCGGTGACCACAACCCAGGGTCACCGGGGACAGCACCAGGCTTCAGCCTGGTCAGGTAAGTCCTGGAGGGGGGGTACCCCTTTATTGGGGGGGTCCTAACTCCCCCAGGGCCCCTGGCTAGGCTGACTGGTCAGGGGGTTAATGGTTTGGCCGAGGGGCCTTATATAATAAGTGTTCCCCGGCTGTGACATTACCCTGCTGGTTGGTTGTGCCTGGGGCTGGTTCTTAAAATACGGGGGACCCCTAGTCATTTTGTCCCCCGTATTTTGGGAACCAGCCCCGGACCTGGAGCCTGGGGCTGGTTGTTAAAAATCGGGGAACCCCTATTTGTCGGGTTCCCTGATTTTTAATTACCGGCCCGGCTCTTTCAGCCTGGTGCTGGTTACAGCTGTGGGGGGGACCCCACGCTGGTTTTTAAAAAATATTTATTTTTCTATTTTTTTTACACTGAAGCCTGCACGGATCTGACTGATCCGTGCAGGCTTAAAGCAAATACCACAGGACAATCAAGGTGTATTTTCCTGTCGTATTTTCTTGCCTGTTTTACACCAATTAGCAGCCGTATTATCAGTACGGCTGCTTAGTAAATCAGGAACCACCATTCTTTTGAATGGTGATTCCTGTCGTATCCTATCGATGGTGTAGACATTCGTATTTGTAAATACAAATACGAATGTCCCATCTTTAGGAATACGAATTGCTGTATTTTTGGGATAGTAAATCCTGAAAATACAAATGTGTAAAAAATAGGTGTATTTCTGCCTACGAATACACCTATTTTTTACGAATTCATATTAGTAAATTTCCCCCTTACTATCCCGAAAAATACGGCAATTCGTATTCGTATTGATAGCACATTAATACAAATACGAATTGCCGTATTTTCGGGATAGCACATGTCAACAATAAGTGTATTTCTGGATACAAATACACCTATTTTTTTACAAATTTCCTTTAGTAAATTTCCCCCTAACTGGTCACAAGATGCAAATAGAGGTACTATTCTATCATGTTTGGGGAGTGCCCCCTGTTTTCAAATTCTACATTGGAAACATTATTGTTTTATTAGAAAGACACTCAGTTATAACCTTGATTGATAATGTTGACTGATGACGTTAGTGTACTGCTGAAACGACAGATTTTTTCACTAAACCGAATGTAAATGTCCACCCCACATCCATAACCTAATTTTAATAAGTAATGGATCTGGATTCTGTTAGGGACTTGCAAGAATCATTAAAAGTAGTATATGGGATTTATTTAAATGACTCATAAGGTATAGACATGGTGTCATCCCTTATGAATATTTGATCTCCTTTAGATGGGATTTTGTTTATGTATGCCGATGTTACTCTTTTTACATTCAATAAAGTTTATGTTTTCTAATAAATCAGCACATAAAGCATTTCAGAGCTAGAATCCGTGCTATATGGAAAGTTTGATTATCACCATTTGCCTAGTCAGCTATGACTCAGAGTAAAGCCTTAGGACACAGTGATGTCATCCCATCTTGATAACAGCTTGTTACATCTTGATCTTGATTGATGGTACACGAAGTGGTTAGAACATAAAGACATAAGTCATATGCAATTACAATGAGAAAAGGATGTACTTTCTGGGATCTTATTATAATCTGCAAAGTCTTATTTTTTCAAGGATATGACATCATAGCTCACAAAAAATAGTACATGTAATAATGTGTCTGTGCCTTAATCATTAACTCACACAAAACTTTTTTTTTTCCTTTATGTTTATAAACACATCATATTATACATTTTACTTGGATATGAAGTTATTAAATTAGCAAGCCAGAAATAAATGTCACTTTTTATAGCACACCATATTGTATAGAGATAAAGGTACTTGTTTCCTAGCACGGCCACCCCGATTTCCATCGTGGTGGTCGTGTCGGAAAAATCGCGTCGGTCGCATGCTATGCGACCGACAAGACCGACCCGATTTTTTTAATTGAATCAAATGTGAATAGGGTCCCTGGGACCCGATTTTACATTGGATTCAATGTACAATATTCCCTAGACCCCCAATTTTACACCGTAAACCCCACCCCGCGATTGACGCCAACCCGAAGCGTGGCGAGCGCAGCGAACCCGCGAGGGGCGGCGGTGCGCGTCCTCCGACCTTTTCATTCCCCTACTATCCACGTCAGCGTGGAGTTGAGAATATAAAGTGCGCGAGCCACCGAGCCCGAAGCGTGGCGAGCGGACGCGTATAACTTCACAGGTATACGCGTCCCCTCGCCACGCTTCGGGCTCGGTGGCTCTCTGCGCTCGCCATACTTTATGTTCTCAACTCCACGCCGACGTGGATAGTAGGTGAATGAAAAGGTCGGAGGACGCGCACCGCCGCCCCTCGCGGGCTCGCTGCGCTCGCCACGCTTCGGGTTCACGTCAATTGTGGGGTGACGACGGGGACATATATAATGTGAAATGGGTCATATTGGCCCATTTCACATTTTTTACTATGTGAGATGGACTTAATCAAGTCCATCTCATCTTGTGCCATTATAATGGCACAAGACCGACGCGATGCTCCCGATTTCAATGTTAAAAAATATTTTAACATTGAAGCCTATGGCAAAATCGCAGGCATCGCGTCAGTCGCGTCGGGGCCAATGTTAACGGTCGCGACCGACGCGATGCCCACGATTTTCCCTTTGCCGGCAAAATGGACCTGATTTCAAAGGAAATCGGGTCCATCGCGGGCATCGTGTACCTTAACTTAAAGGTACACAATGCCCGTGATTGTGGCCGTGCTAGGAAACAAGTACCGAGATAAATTTAAAACTGAAAGTGTAAAAGTAAACTGTTAAGTGGTTGAACAGATTTTTATCTCATTTGATCAGAAATACTGTACAAAAGGAAATATCAACGCGGTAGATTTTGCCTTCATTTTAATGTTCTGCTTGACATCTATGATAGAGGGATATGGATCATTAGATAGACATGAACTAGGTCAACAAGCATTAGGTCAACGCCACTAGGTCGACATGACTGAAGGTCGACATGCAGAAAGGTCGAGATGGATTAGGTCGACAGAGTCATTAGGTCGATACAATCATTAGGTTGACATGGGAAGGTCTACAGTCAAAAGGTCAACATAGGGTTTTTCCCATTTTTGTCCCGAATGTCGACAGTCGACATGAACACTGAAATGTAGCACCGCGTCCCCTCGCATGGCTCGCTCCGCTTGCCATGCTTTGGGCATGGTGCCTTGCTACACTTGACACACACTATTTTATTCTCCCACCACGCCTTAGCGGATGGTAGGGTATGAATGTCAGTTAAAAAAAAAAAGTGAAAACCCCCATGTCGACCTCTGAGTCTTGACTGTTGACCTTCACCATGTCAACCTTTCTGCATGTTGACCTTCAGTCATGTTGACCTTCATGCATGTCGACCTAGTGGTGTCGACCTAATTTTTGTCAACCTAATGCTTGTAGAACTAGTGACTGTATCCCTCCTGATGAAGGGTAACTGTGTTTTGGGCAGGATGTGTAGAATATGTTCAATTCTCACTACCTTTATAACATTACAAATAACTCAATCATTCTGTGTACTGATCCTGTGATTGTCATCCATCAAATGATGGTGAAGGTGTATATATAAGGGTGGTCCAGACCACCCTTACATATGCATGTAGAATTGCAGGGAATTGGGGGCGGGCAGCTGACATCCAGTTATGTCATTGGTCCGCCCACGCACGTGTAATGCTGGGCATTCACATATGCTAATGGGCCAACCCGGCACCACACGCCCCTCTCCACCCCCCACTCACATGGCTTTGTGCGTGCACCCGGCGAACAGACTTTTGGCCAAGTTAGCATGCACCCAGTGTATACACTTCCGCAGACATCGGTCCCCATGCGAATCACGACCACTGCGAATGAACTAGAATAAGGGCCAGTGTGTAAAATCCTATATTACCAAGAATACATGTAACCTAATGACCACACGCACCTGCACCACTTCTATTTGCATTTTGTATTGTGATGGCTTTTTTATATTTATAAGCTTTTTCTTTTATTTTGATGCCTATAGATCCACTAACTGACAATTATTCAATGTGTATAGTATATAAATGTAGATACAGTATGTATCCTCTGACAAATCCAGTGTGCTGGCTGCAGAGAAGTGTTAAAGTGATATATATATGGGCAGTAGGGCTGGTGTAATGGTTAGTATTACCGCCTCACAGCGCTGAGGTCATGGGTTAGATTCCCACCATGGCTCTAACTGTGCAGAGTTTGTATATTCTCCCCGTACTTGCGTGGGTTTCCTCCGGGTAAATAAATAAACATAGGTAAATGTCACTCAGTAGCAGAGATCCAGTATAGTTAGGAGACTGATTACTAGTTCATTCTGGCATTGCTCAGTTGCTTCTATACTGATCTTGCATTCTTTAGATGCATAGTCCTATTTGCTGATCAGAGAGTAGACAGCAAATAATGTACTAATGCAGCTGCTGGACCAGACAATATGTTGCCCACACAGCCACAGCATTACAGAAGAACAGAAATGGCAGGGGAACCCCAATCTTGGTGCCTAGCAGTTAGATGCTGGTTCTGCAGTCAGAAGTGGAGAGAGCACAGCATATATTGGCAAGATCTGCTGCATTTTTAATTATTTGACAAACAGACCCCATTGAGATTCAAAAGTGGTGATGGTCTACAGCAGCAGTTCCCAACCAGTGGTACGTATAACCCTTGGGGTATACGTTGGCCCGCTCGGGGGTGCGTGGCAGCCCATCCTGTAATGATGATGGAAGTCGTGTGGGTTGCTGGGGAGACGGCATTAGGAGGCTCCTCCGTGTCCTCAGCAGCAGGATCTGGTCTACAAACATGGATGGTGGCGTGGGTGGCGGCAGTGTTGCATTCGGCGTAAATCAATTAAGTGGACAAGAAGCCTACAAGCCCAGGTCACTGCTACATTTGCTTTAAAAAAATAAATAAGTGAAACTGAAGGGGTAATATATTTACTGGAATGACCTTGTGGCATCCATTATATTGGACAAACAAAGAGAAAGGCGAAAATCAAACTTGCCGAACATTTATACAATATAAAAAGAAGTTTAAAAACACACAGTGTGTCAAACCTCTTTTCAGAGAAACATGAAAAAAATCCAAGTGGTCTAAAATACATTGCTATACAAAAAGTGAAAAAAGATTAGAGAGGAGACCTGGTCCACTAATTGAAGAAACAAGAAACCAAATGGATATTCAAATATAGATATAGAATTAATTGTAATTTTTATCAATAACCTTCAACATACATTAGTATGATATTGAGTGATACCCATTTTGAAAGTTATCCTTTCATTAATCTTATCATTCTTGAGCTTATTTTATTTTTAATTTTTTATTTTATTTTTTATTTCATTTTTTATTTTTATTTTGTTTTTATTTATTTTATTTTATTTGTATTTACTATTTTTTATTCTTTACCTCATGGATATATTTTTATATTCCTAAAGTTTCCATTATATTATTTTATCAATTGGAAGAATAAATCCCATATTAAATTCCATAAGCACCCCCAAACATGTGTTTACCTCTCTTTCCCAACCAAAACAGTAAATGAGCAAAATGACAGACTTCTGTTTTTATACTACAGGTTGGGTATCCCGTATCCGGGCATCCCGTATCCGAATTATTCCAAAAACTGTGGTTTTTCGGAATAATTTGAATTTTTTTATTTTAAATTTTTTAACCCCCTAACCCTTTTTTTATACTTACCAAGTCCCCCAGCATCCACGGCAGGCCTTCAGCATCCTCTCCAGCGGTCCCAGGAGTGCATTGCGCGTGCATGCGCGCGCGCCAGTGACATCACCGGCGCACCTGGGAACTCGCGTAATGCACTCCTGGGACCGCTGGAGATGCCGGAGACAGTGCTGGAGGCCTGCCGTGAACGCCGGAGGAAAAAGTGGACGCCGAGGGACCATCGGGACAGGTAAGTATGTTTAAAAATAAATATTCCAAAATCCGGAAAAATCCCTTATCCAAAATGCTTGTGGTCCCGAGCATTTCAGATAAGGGATACTCAACCTGTATAAATAAAGTTCATTTTAAAACTTCGCTGGAAGGGCCCCCTGGCATCAGACACTGGGCTGGCTCAGGCACAGAGTTCAATATTTGCAAGAATGGGAGGAGCAAGGTTTTCTTCTTGTAATCCACTTATTGCAGCGCACTGAATTTGAGGTAAAAGTGAGAGGTGCTCAGGTGCTCAATAATGAGGCATTTCCCACTTTGTTAGTGCTGGATTAAAGCTTGTTGATCCTCCTCAGTGGCATCTAAATTTTGTGAGACCCCTCTAATACCATTGATCAATTGATGCAAAACACCTCCTACCTGTGCATGAAGTTGTTACTACTATGGCCCAACATAATAGTACTAATCATAGAGGTTCCCGACGGCCACCCACTATTTTCCCTCGTGGGGGTCCACGACCCCCATAGAGGCAGAATAGAATATGTGGCTCGCGTAGCAAGCCACCGTGCCCGCAAGGGGCTTAGTTGTGCTCACCATGCTGTCTGGGTCCGGCCAGTCGGGATCCCGACTGTCGGACCCCTATAACACACCCTCTTAAAGATACAGCACCTTGAGGCAGTAAATCAGCAGAAACACACACCTGTCTGGACCCATATTCCTTCAGCCAGAGATGGAGCAGCATGGTGGGCTAGTAGAACAGGGTTCCCAGGAAACTTTGCTGAATCTCCTTCACCAGCGCAGCAGGGAGGGCTGGCTCTGGAAGTTTTTCATGGAATGTAACTAAGTTAAAGAAGCCCCAATATAGTCAGAAGTTACTGATAAAGCTAAACAGTGTGATACTATACTCAACACTTTATTTAATATAAAAATTATATATGATAAAAAACAATTTAATAGGTACAAAAAACATAAACAACCATACACAGATATACAATTAAAAACAGTTTTACACTAAGATATCCAGCATTATTGATGGGATGGCAGTGTAATAATATAAAGTCCCATGTGAGTAATTGTAGCTCTTTGTTAATGTCTAAATTTAGACTTCAATGTCCAAGCTCATTTGGATACAATAGCCTTTTGAACAATGTAATTGATTTCAAACGGATATAATTACCAGTCCCGCTGAGCTCCGTAAATTGAGGAGATGGAATGGGGGAGACTAGAAGGATCCACCGATTCCTGCTGACAACCGGCGGGGCTAAGTTGTGGTGATAGCCACCGTCGGGAGCAGGTTTCCAAGGTCAGAGTGGCTTGCGGGAGGATTCCTCTGACATCCGCTTCTACCGGCGGGGCTCAGATGTTGTGTAAGCCACCGTCGGGAGCAGATAGTCCGTCTCCCTCTACCTGAATTCTCCAGATGTCGATTGAAGGAGAAAGGGGAGCTCACACACCGGCCTGATGTTATATCGCTGTAGAGTTCGCCGCAGGTCACTCGCAGCGGGCGGCCGGGTAGCGGTGGTCACTGGAAAGCCGTAGGAATTTGTAGAATAGGCTGGAGCTGGATTTGAGGTGGTATTAACAGAGCTTTGCTGGATGTATGACTAGCTTGACGCGTTTCTCCGTCCTTCAAGCACGACGGTTTCCTCAGAAGCTCAGGTGTCATACTGATCTCACGGTTTAAAAAGGCAGGTTAACCAATCACCTTTCCAAATTAATTACAATGCACCTGTTTCCAATTGGCATGTTCAGTTCAAGGTGTGTTAGAACGGCATATGGTTTGAGTAGGCAAATTTTATAACATCAATGCTGTGGATATCAATATATAATATAGCGCTTTTTGCTAATAATTACATAAAAAGATATATATAAAATAGATTGTATAAACAAAATCAAATCAAATCAATAGCATCATTGAACGTTGTTATAAATACATGTAACTAGTGCTTATGCACTCATATACCCTTATAAGGCACGAATGGCTCAGTGACAAGAGAACGGGCCAACATTCAGACAAGTAGCAACCAATGTTCCCTATAATTTTACGAAGGCTGTGTGCGGCAAAAGATTTTGGCTGTGCAACTTTGGAAGGAAATTTTAAATTTTGTGCGTCACTTATATATAACTGGAAAATGACGTTCAGCATTTGTGTTAACTTTACTTCAAAATGATATTAAACATTTAAACATTCAAAACACAGCACACAATGTAGTTAACGGGTGAAACACACATTAATTGAGTCCACAACTGCAAAAAAGGATCTCTGCTGCTTTGTGCGCTCTGTTGTAATGTCTGTGCGCACGCTCGTCGAGTTGTGTGCGCGCGCACGTGCGCACAGCTTAGAGGGAACACTGGTAGCAACCCCATAGGTTCAAGACCCGGCAATGACAGTTTCCATATTTTAATCTAATTCTTATCAGAATTAATAGAGGAATCAGAAGAGGACGACAGATGTTTTTAACATCATAAAAAGCAAATGGTTCAAAGGTAAGAGCGTGGGCTATCACACAGAGACGCGCTCGCTTCACAGGTTCAACTCCTTATCTACACATATATCCACTCTATATTCTCTATATTTATACATTTATTTATTTATATATATACTACAACCTTTGCTAATATTTATGACAATAATTAAATAAACTAAACCAAGTATAGAGGATATGTGTCCATATTTTTTTAGCGACTCAACATGCAATTCTAAAGTGCATTATACAATATAAATGGAAAACAAATAAACAGAACACTAGAATACATTTGTGTATATCAGGCTCCTATGTACACACATTAACCTAACATATTCCTTATGTATATTTATTGTTATTAAATGAATCCAGCTGTATGGACTGTATGGTGACTATTATCCAAACAGCTAGATTCATATTTAGAAGGATTTCTTTCATATCTAAAGTAGGTAAAAGGTGGTATATGGTCGGCAGAAAATGAGAGAAAGGGGGGGAAAAAAAGGGGGGGAGAAGAAGCTCCCAAAAAATGAGCAATAAAAAAAATGGAAATGAAAAATAGGAATGAGAACATATCCTCATCACCTCAGAATTTTTATACATTATTTAATTCAATATTGTCATTTAGACCAGCAGGAAAGAGGGTACCAAGGGAAAATATCCAAAATGCTTCTCGAGCACATAATCTGTCATATCGGTCGCCGCCTCTCAATGTATATTCTATATGTTCAATCCCCTGCAAATTCAAGACTCGCAGGTCTCCATTATGTTTCTGTTTAACATGTTTTGATAATGAATGATTGAGCACCCCTTTCAAGATATTTCTTCGGTGCTCCAAAAATCTTCTATTCAATGTGCGAATGGTGCGGCCCACATATTGGGACCCACACACACATGTAATTAGGTATATTACATATGAGGTTTGGCAACTGATATGACTTTTTATATTGAATGATGTTCCTGAGCATGATGAGATGAAACAATTATTAGGTTCTTTAATATATTGACATGTCATACATTTACTCTTTTTACATTTGAAACACCCCTTTATTTTTTCTGCTCTTGCATTATCATTATTTTCACGTTTAAAGTGACTGGGTGATAAGATATCTTTTAGTGTTCTATTCTTTTTAAATATTATTTTTGGAGCTTCTTCTAAATAAGGGGCCAGTATATTATCACATTTAAGTATCCTATAATTTTTATTTATAATTTCTCTTAATTGATCAGAGTATGTGTTAAATTTAGAGATAAATAATGGATTATCTAGTGTTAGTTGTTTATTTTTGGTTTTTGAATCTAAGAGAGAAGCTCTCTCTATTTTTTCACTTTCCAGTATGGCTTGATCTAATAACCAATCTGGATATCCTTGATCAGAAAAGGTCTCTCTCATTTCCTCCATCTGCTGTTTGTATATATAATCTTCAGAACAATTCCTTTTTATCCTACAAAATTGTTTTTTTGGGATATTATTGACCCATGGTTTGTAGTGACAGCTTTGGTAATTTAGGTATTTGCTATTATCCACCTCCTTCCTATATGTTGCAGTTGTAATGCAGTTGTTTTTGATGGTAATGGCTATATCCAAGAAATTTATCTGTTTACTGTCATTCCTCTATTAATTCTGATAAGAATTAGATTAAAATATGGAAACTGTCATTGCCGGGTCTTGAACCTATGGGGTTGCTACTTGTCTGAATGTTGGCCCGTTCTCTTGTCACTGAGCCATTCGTGCCTTATAAGGGTATATGAGTGCATAAGCACTAGTTACATGTATTTATAACAACGTTCATTGATTTGATTTGATTTTGTTTATACAATCTATTTTATATATATCTTTTTATGTAATTATTAGCAAAAAGCGCTATATTATATATTGATATCCACAGCATTGATGTTATGAAATTTGCCTACTCAAACCATATGCCGTTCTAACACACCTTGAACTGAACATGCCAATTGGAAACAGGTGCATTGTAATTAATTTGGAAAGGTGATTGGTTAACCTGCCTTTTTAAACCGTGAGATCAGTATGACACCTGAGCTTCTGAGGAAACCGTCGTGCTTGAAGGACGGAGAAACGCGTCAAGCTAGTCATACATCCAACAAAGCTCTGTTAATACCACCTCAAATCCAGCTCCAGCCTATTCTACAAATTCCTACGGCTTTCCAGTGACCACCGCTACCCGGCCGCCCGCTGCGAGTGACCTGCGGCGAACTCTACAGCGATATAACATCAGGCCGGTGTGTGAGCTCCCCTTTCTCCTTCAATCGACATCTGGAGAATTCAGGTAGAGGGAGACGGACTATCTGCTCCCGACGGTGGCTTACACAACATCTGAGCCCCGCCGGTAGAAGCGGATGTCAGAGGAATCCTCCCGCAAGCCACTCTGACCTTGGAAACCTGCTCCCGACGGTGGCTATCACCACAACTTAGCCCCGCCGGTTGTCAGCAGGAATCGGTGGATCCTTCTAGTCTCCCCCATTCCATCTCCTCAATTCACGGAGCTCAGCGGGACTGGTAATTATATCCGTTTGAAATCAATTACATTGTTCAAAAGGCTATTGTATCCAAATGAGCTTGGACATTGAAGTCTAAATTTAGACATTAACAAAGAGCTACAATTACTCACATGGGACTTTATATTATTACACTGCCATCCCATCAATAATGCTGGATATCTTAGTGTAAAACTGTTTTTAATTGTATATCTGTGTATGGTTGTTTATGTTTTTTGTACCTATTAAATTGTTTTTTATCATATATAATTTTTATATTAAATAAAGTGTTGAATCAACACAGTGCGCTCTCTATATCCCTATTTATTTTGTTCCATTGAATTTATTTTCATGTGGGAGCAGCATAATTATATATAGCTGTGGCCTTAAAGAGACCATCACTAATTGCGCCCGATATACTTTTTTCTATAGAAGTATTTCTGTTCTTGATACTATACTCACTCTTCCCCTGGAATATGTAATTGATATTTAGTTAAAACACTGAATACAATGTTGTTAATATATCCTGGAGATGTTTCATGTTTACAAATACCTTTTCTTAAATCTTCCCCAAGTTATGCATTTATCCCATTTCATTTTTCTATGCAATTAGATGCCTAATAATGCTGGGTTGGCAATTGCCTGTGATCTTTGCTCTTGTTTATTTTTTGTGGGCTTTACAATCGACCAAGTTGCTATGTATATTTTTCATATTGCAGACTCCAGTGATTTTTTTTCATGGGTGCATCTGTATCAGCTTCTGTTAAGACATCCATGAGATGGTTACAGTATGTCTGAACTTCTAAAAGTTCGTAGGGAGCCTTGTACTGAGGTTGTGGCCAAAATGTGGGACTGAGCTCCCATGAAGGTGCAGGGATTGTCCAAGAACTGAAGCCCTCAGTGACTAGTCTGGGCCCTTACCCCAATATAGCACACTGATGGGGCTCTGATGTATTTTAGTCCCAGGATCATAACTAGGGGTCTACAAGCAGTGCCATTAAATAGGGTGCAGGGCCTGGTGAGCAGTTCCTTTACTGTCAATGGCACCCTGTAACCTACACAATGTCCTTAGGATGCTCCAGATGCACTCCCGGAGCTGGGATATTCCTGATCTTCCTTGTCCCCAACCGGGAACACATGATTTTATTACATCAAATCGAGGGCTCAGCAAAGGGCATATCATAGCCCTGCTAGAGCAATACTTGGTCCTTCAGGCTGTTAAATTAATTGCTCTCAAATTAAAATATAAAAACATATTGTGCTAAAGCATATTCTATGTACAGTACATGATTTGCTTTGAAGAATATATTGCAACATACAATAAAAGCAAATACTTAAGCAGCCAAGCTGGTGGTACTGTAAAGATGCATATTAATTGTTAGTTGCTTAACTTGCCCCCAAATATTCACACATTATGAAAACATAATTATAAGGACCTCTTTTACCCACTCAGTCACCCATGCAGCCACTCAAAACTCTATATCCAGAGGACCCAATGCTTTTAGAACCTGCTTTGTATAAATTAGGGATGTACACCGGCCACTTTTTGGGTTTTGGGTTCTGATTACCTTGAGGTTTTGGGTTCTAATGGGTTTTGCCAAAACACCTCCTAAATGTTTTGTGTTTGTTTTTTGGGGTTTTGGGTTCTGTTTTTTGTTAAAAAAGCATAAAAACTTCTAAAATCACAAATTTTTTTTTTTTTTGCTCCTACATAGCGTATGCATATGCACTCATTTCCAGTCTATTCTGAACACCTCACAATATTGTTTTTAGGGAAAAAGGTTGCACCGAGGTAGCTGGATAACTATGCTAAGCCACTCAAGTGTGCAGCACAAACATGTGGCTCATGTAAGAGTGGCACTGCAGTGGTAGATACGGGAGTACTAGGCACCAGACAGGTAGATACGACAATACTAGGCACCAGACAGGTAGATAAGGCAGTACTAGGCACAAGACAGGTAGATAAGTCCGCAATACTAGTATATGTGCAACAGCAGAATTTATAATAATTACTTTTATTATTAGGTACTAGTGGCACTCAGTGGCACATGTCAGTGCACCAGCAGGATGGAATTATTTTTTACAGTCACACGCAGCACAAGTATTATTTTTTAATTAAATTATATATAGCGGCCTAGTATGTAGTGGTACCACTAGGTAGGTACACTTAGGCAGTAACACTGCCAGTGGCAACAGTGGAGTGAGTAAATAATACTGGCAACCTCTATTCACCAAATTCAGTGCAGGCTACACCAGTGGACTATACATAATTAAATTAATTAAGTATTAATAATAATATAGCAGCCTAGTAGGTAGAGAAACTAAACTACTAGGTAGGTAGGCAGTAGCACTGCCAGTGGTCACCACAAAAGGCAGTTACACATCACCAGTAGCACACTCTTATGCAGTGCACCAGCAGAATTTATAATAATTAATTTTATTATTAGGTACTGCTTGGCAGTGGCACTCAGTGGCACACGTCAGTGCACCAGCAGCATGGAATTATTTTTTAAAGTCACACGAAGCACAGGTATTATTTTTAATTAAATTATATATAGCAGCCTAGTATGTACTAGGTAGGTACACTTAGGCAGTAGCACTGCCAGTGGCAACAGTGGACTGAGTAAATAATACTGGCAGATTCAGTGCAGGCAGCACCAGTGGACTATATATATATATATATATAATTAATTATTAATATAATATATAATATATATATTACAGCACAGCACCAGAGGTAGGCCCCAGCACAGAGGCTGTAGTACTACAAGTACACAGTTGGACTGTCCTCCTTGCTAGGGAGATCCCACCCTAAGCAGAGAGGAGAACAGAGTACACAGCAGCACTGAGGGAGACAGCCCCAGCGAATAAAATAATTACAGCACAGCACACCAGAGGTAGACCGCACAGAGGAGACAGTAGTACTACAAGTACACAGTTAGACTGTCCTCCTTGCTAGGGTGATCCCACCCTAAGCAGAGAGGAGAACAGAGTACACAGCAGCACTGAGAGACAGCCCCAGCGAATAAAACATATTGCGTTCAAGGTCAAGCTCAAGCTCAAGTTTAAGCCCCAGCAGCAACACCAACACACCCTCCCCCAACCCACTACTAGACTGGAGTGAAGATGGCGGGAGCGGCAGCTGCTATTAAAAGCCTTGCGAAATCCGGCGCCGGGCGATGACGTTCTGCTCACGCGGACGGACCCGAGTCAGGCGGGAATTTCCGAGCGCTGCTCGGAACCGGGCTCGGAATGATGACGTCCGTGGGGGCTCGAATCTCTGGAATCCGAGTCTGCACATCTCTAGTATAAATAATGTAAAATTGCCATGAGAGATTGTTAGTGTCATCCAAATGCCGATACCTGAAAAAAAATGTGCAAATATAAATTTGTCAATAGGTTATAAATTATTCTACAAATGATTTTACTTTAACGCAATAAATTAAGTCACACTGAAAAAAGCTAGTTATTTATAATGTATTAGAAGATACGAAAGAAGAAATTAATATAAATAAGTGTTACTTAATTTATTAACTCATAAGTAAAAAGATAAAATACAGTAATAAAAACAACCACAATTATGTTTCCTTTAAAGAAAATCCTAGTGAACACAGCACTATTAGTGGAATAGTTCAAAAGTGCAAGGTACTGTAGCAATAGAGTCACTGCTAATATGTCTTCACTCAGGTGTACAGCGCTATGCTCAACCTCCATTACAATATCTCACCACAATTAGGTGTGCAGTCCTCCAATGTGGGGCTGGAACCCCTAAATAGGCTGATGCCGACAATGGTAGATAACTTTTAACTTTTTAAACTTTTTTATCTTATCTTTTGAGCTGCTCTCACAGGGGTAATTTACTAAGATGGGAGTTCTATTTAAGATGGGATGTTGATAGCAACCAATCAGATTTTACTTTTTATTTACCCCAAAGTCTCAATTAGCCTATGGTAGCCTGTTTCCTTTTTGATTCATAACAGTTGCAATTTTCTTGTCTGTACCAATGAAAATCATCCAGAGAAAAGAGCTACAGATTTAAAATTAATTTCCACTTCAATACACCTGTGTACAAATGATGTACAAACAAAGCCCATAAAATAGTAATATAGGCAAATGTCTTTAAATTAAATTTCAATTTCAAATTTTAAAACCCAGAGAATTAAAACTTTACAGACTTAGAGAACGGAGCCTGAATGCTGTTTAAATATACATTCAACATTAAAGTCCCTTTACTGCAATCCCTATTTCCAGTATCCTACAAAAACAGTAGTGTTTATTGATTTCATCATTGACTGTCCTCACCTTTCGCTGAGTCCCACAGACTTATCTACCTTAACAAAATCTGCACATGGTCACAAATGTGAGCTGGCTTGGTGCAGAAATTGCTCCTCTTTTAATCAGCAAGAAGACTCTTTACCTGATAATAACTAGACATACATTATATGTTCTAAACATTACATAATAAGACTGGGGAGCTGACTTCTGTTTAATGTGACTCAGTCAGAGTCAGATGCATGCACAAAGGTTCTCTGGACACATAGGCGGAATGTGTAGAGGTCTGAGGAGCATATGAATAGACCTGATGGCTAAGTCAGAAGGTTTGAGGGACATGTAACTAATCTGAGTGATATGTTGGGGTATCTGACAGACCTGTGTCGAAGGTATGTATGAGGAATATGGAAGAGTTCTGATGACCAAGTAGGGGAGGCATTTTGGGAAGGTCTAATGGAAATATGAGGAAGTCTAAGGGGTATGTGGTGATGTTTGAGGAGTGTGAAGATATGACTGTATGGGCATGTTGGTAGGCTACAACGTCTTGGAGGCACATGGTAGATCTGATTGGCACGCAGGGCTATTTTAGAGCAAGGGAGGAGCTTTTTGAAATGAGCGATGTTGCCATGCTGAGACAGTTACAAGGGATGTTTTTTAATTCCGAAAATTAACAGTAATGTGCAACCTTTTTGAATATTGTGAACTGCATATTCTGCCCCTGAAAGATACATATTTACATTTAAAAAAAATATTAAATAAAGTAATTGCTCAATACCCAAATCTAAACTCAATCAACAACTTAGGAAAGGCAAAACATTACTGTAATCATTATTTCATAAAAGGAACTGTTACCATGTGCAGCTAACCAGGAACCTATAGGATTTAAGAGAAACCCTTTCCTACATATTGCATTCACTACTGTGAGACATATTCCATTACTTTTGATGTTTATTTTCCACACATAGAACATAAAATATGAATATCTATACACAGTATCACATTCATTATTTTTTATCAAATGATGTTTAAATCAATATTTACAATCTTGTACCTATTGATTTCCCAATAAAAACTTCATTATAAAGTCATTTTACACTTATCATATCATTCAGTGTGCTAAAATATGATGTACACCTCATAAAATACAGTAATAACAAAACAGAATTACACAAAGCTTACATTATTACCTTTACTATAAAACTAATAAGTGTAACTTTTGCTTAATGTAATTTTTAGCTGTTTTATATTTCAAAAAATAATTTGAAGATTGAGTCTAACAGACTTAAAAAAAAAACTTTTCATATAGATGTTGAAAGGTTGTAAACTATTTAATATCCACACCTTAATTTAGTTTAATGGGCAGTATTGACTAGTAAAGTGTTTGAGCAATTGCATACTTAATTTTTTTACAAAACAGGAAGGAAAGAAGAAGAAAAATTCTGGTTTTTGAGACAAAGTACATTTATTCTGTGTCTGGGGAATGACAGTGTTCTGAATAACAGTAACCAACAGCTTGGAGACCCTAATTAGAAATAATGAGATATGCTTTGTAGAAATCACAGAATTAGATGGATAAAAGAAGTTTCACATCATGAGAGGTTAACACAAGCATATACTGGATAGAGGAGCAAAGCACACATACATTGCAGACTCATTATTCCAGACTGACCCAAAGGCAGAGACTGTTATTGGTTCAGGGAATTTTCTCAGAGTGTTTCAGTGCAAAGTTACAAAAGATAAGGACATGCCTGTGAAAACTGCCAAATTAATGAGGTTGGAAACTTGTTTGAAATATCCCAATGACCTCGCAGATGTGATGCTTATTAAGATATCAGCATTGGGGTTTCTTGTCTTTTTTTCATGTCTGTTGGACTGTTGTAAAGTTTTGCAGAGGCGTAGTCAACAGTCCGTGAAGGTGTCTCCATCCTCTTTGACATACCAGAGCATTTTTCACATGAATTCGTAAAATCAAAACCAACATGCATATCCAGTTTTGTTTGCGGGCATGTTTGCAAAACATTGTAGGCGAGGCAGTCAAATTTGATTAAGTCATCTAGGTAGAGATTGCCGCCTCCTACGTGACAAATCACGAAGAAGCGCTGGTAGTGTGCCAGCAGCGACTCAAGTTCTAGAACATTGGAGAAAGTTCTTAGCGGAGAATGCTAGCTAAATTCTTTAGAAATGCCAGTCAAAGGCTATTTCTGGAACTGTCTATGTGCTGAAAAGCAACGGCATCACCGTGGGCAACTTTCAATGTAAAATTCAATGAACTTATTAGTTTATTACTAACATCCATGTAATATCTGACTCTTTTATTGTCAACTCTCATTGTTAATGCAACAAGGCACTGTAAATTTGAGAGACACATAGTGATGGCATTAAAACTATCTTTTACATTATCCTGACCACAAATACAGAAATACTTTTTTATGATACTCAGGCATTGTTTGTATTCAGTATATAATTCTATGATTCATAAACATATTTTGTATAATACATACAAACATTTTTCGGGCATATGTAGAACAGTTTTAGCAAATTCATAACAAAAATTATGATTATCCTTTACAACGCAGTTACTATAAATGTATTATTAAGGAACATTAATACTTATTTAAGCTACTGTAATAACTATTCCTTGTGGTCATCTATAGCAATTCTATATCTGCAACCATTACGATTTTTTTAAATCCTTCAAATAGCACAAGTACGTCTAATAAATTGATAAGTATCTAGAACACAATGTTGTCTGTAGATCTAAAGTTCATAGAAACAAACTAGAAAAAAAGATGCACGACATATTAAAATGGGTTAAATATTAAATATAGCAAGAAAATAAATTTCCATTTCTTCAATACATGTTGTTACATAGAATTTTTAATCAGCCTAGATTAGATTTATTTTAACTATAATACACTGATGCTAAAAGAAAATCCAAATTTTATAACAAGGTAAATAAATAAAAATATAACATCTCTGAATGGATTAAAAAAATGACCCACATACATGATGGATACCTAAGGTTTCAAGGTCAAATTTGGTCGGTGAATTTATTTATATTTTTTACTGCATTATTTCGTTTTTGCTGACCTATTTAATTAAAATATTATATAAAAACTGTTGGATGCCAATTTGATATAAAGTGATATTTCTTTCTTCAGAAAAAAAATATTGTGTGTGTGGGCTTATATTACTAAACATTTAGCAGGTTGCTGTTCCCTTTGTTATTTTATAAAATGTATGCATTATTTCTATCAGCTAAAATAGTACATGGACATGAAATACAAATATTAAACAGGGTTATGAAATAAAAATGTAAACTTTAAAATTTGAATGTTTTTTTTAAATTATATTCATTGTCCATACATATCTAATTTATTTGAATAATCTTTTAATTGTAAAATTTTTGACACATTTGTCAAATATAATTTGTAGTGTGTACATATATTTAAATACCTTTCTCAGCTTTGTAGTATAAAATGATGTACTAAACAATAAAAAAAATCTTCAACAGTTATAAATATAAGTAATCACAGTAGAATATGTATCATGGGAAGCAAAAAAAACTGAGTTTATAGTAGAATAGATACAGTAACATACGATTGAGCAAAAATGTCATACACTGTATTACAAAATATTTTTACACTCTTATAAATCTTATGATTTTTTATATAGTAAATTATCATTTGCTTTAAAGTAAATGTTAATGCAAATAATATGCACTTTTACCCTCTAAAATAACATCTCAAAGCTTACAATAATTCATAGCTATGGCGAGTTATAATTACATATACTATTATAACACAAGCACACAAAACTTGTTTACTAAAGTTCTGTTAAAGTTACCAGAGCTTGGGAACATTCCTTTTTTAGCAGAAAATGTTGCTAGCTAGAATTAAATAACATCTTATACTGTTAAAGATCTTGTGCGTATTATTCTGTATGTATATATATATATATATATATATATATATATATATATATATATATATACAGTATATAGATCTATATATATATATATATATATATATATATACATATATATATATATTATGATGATTGATTCTATATGCTTCATGTATTATTGGTTTTGTAGACTTTTTATCCCTTACATCCAATTTTTACTACTATAATTTATACTAGTTTTTTATTAATGTATTTGCACATTAATTAAGCCTTCTGATATAGATAATTTAAAGTCAATAATGTGGCATATTTAAAATCCACATTCTCTTAAGGTAAAATTTGTTTGCAAAATATAGACTACAGTACAGTATGTCTATTAAAAGTTATATTGTAAAACAAAAGTTTTAGTTTCCTATCTTAATGATATAAACAGGTGTAAATATCAGAATTTAGACTTTTCTGTAACTTGAGAAGCTATAATAAAAATTGCAATAAAATCTGATTTGTTCGTACAATATATGTTTACCACCTGTGCATTAACTGACAATTCTTACTATATGAAATATGAATAAATTATAATACATATAGTGTCTACAAATCTCATCAATAAATTAAAAATAATACGTGATTTAATTTACATTTCTGATTTCAGGCAGTAAAATGCTTAGGCAGAGTCATCTACAGATCACCAAAAGACTAGAAGTTACAGTGGCACAAAATTGTTAAAAATATGAAGAATTTCAAATATGTTTTTCCCATACTTCGGAAAAAAAATGTTTAAACGTGATAAATGTGATAAAAACATATTTTTTTCTTCCATTTCCTGGAATTAATGTGAATTTGTGTATGTGATCATATCTCAATCTCTTCATCAAAAAGTAAATTTGTAAAATAAAATTCAAATCCTTTTCTCATTATTGAATTTAGATGACCAGTTGCAATTATCTTTTTGTGTCTTATACATATAATCAAACTGGAACATTGGATCATGTTGTGTGAATAAAAAAGTGAAAAAAGGTAAATATTGGTAACAATATAATACAATTATTATTACCAATACACATTCATCATACAAGAAATCATGCAGGAAACATACCAAGCACTTGAAAAGGTCATACATTGATTACCCATTTCCTTACATCAGGGCCAGATTAAGATGTGTAGGGGCTCTTAACAATAAAATAGACTGGTGATGTTTATAAAAAGTATAATATATACATATTCCCAGCACCATGCACCAGATCACATTATGCCACACAGAAACCACAAATCAAATATGCCTCACTGCCCAGCTATGTGTGGGGAGCCCCTGGGTAACCAACCCAGCTGCCCTTCTGTTAATCCCACTTTAAACATTGCAAATAAAAAAAATCTTACAATAAGTCAAAATCATATTTAAAATGATCACTCTGTTATATAAAATTATTTTACTCAATATATAATCCAAAGATGGCAGAAATGTAACTGTAAAGTCACTCTTATCAGGCTACAAATTCCATCTAAATAGACCAAGCTGGGGATCAGAATGATTAACAACCAAAGAGGCAGCCACTAACAGTAAGGATGATGGTTCCCCATTCAAATCTAATCCCAGCAGGAGAACAAAGCTGTTTTCTTAACCCTAACAAGATCTGTCATTAAAAGTTACTGGAGCTTGACTTTTTTCTTTTACTGGGAATAACCCTTGGCCGGTGCTTTGGGTCAAATTTTCTTTGGATGCAGATGAGTGGTTGTCCCGCTGCTTATTCGTCCTTTGTTGCTTTCAGCAGGATAATGATGAGAGGTCTGTTGTACTGGTTCATCAGAAGGCTGGCTGCTGGACAGAAAACACAGGACTTGGTCATCCATGGCAATTACCATTGTACGATGCAGGCACCAATCTTGGATTAACCTCTTTTACTTATCACAGACTGTTGAACAAAATATTAACCCCCAAATATGAAACTAATATAATCAAATAATTCTAAAACTTTACTTAGTTTGTGACTTGCTCATAAATGAATATATATATATATATTTATATATATATATATATATATATATAAACAGAGATATATCCGGCACTCAAAACAGCATACTGTAACTTGAACGGGTGCCCCCTATAATCACTGTCGCCTTAGCCCAGCAATCACACATACCATATTCTTGTAGTATATATATATTTACTATGTTTGAAAATTCAGATTATTTTATATACTGTATTATAAATGATGACTTCACAGCAGTTATGGTTTTGATTTGTACCATATGTGTGGACTTTGTATGTTTTTTTGTGTGTTTTCATGAGTTTTCTTCACGTACCGTATATACTCGAGTATAAATCGACCCGAATATAAGCCGAGGCACCTAATTTTACAACAAAAAAACTGGGAAAACTTATTGACTCAATTGGGACCCTCACTCGAGTATAAGCGAGGGGGGCTTTTTCAGCATAAAAAAATATTCTGAAAAAGTAGGCTTATACTCGAGTATATATGGTACTCAAGTTGCTATACATGCTCCAAAAAATAAATGATAGGTTAACTTGCATGTGATGAAAGCTACCCTTTGTGTGTCCACAGAGCCAACGATAAAAGGAATGGCCCCTCATACATTTTGGTCCTAGGCTCCCCTCTGCTTGATAGGTGGTCTTTCAAGAATATAGTCATCAAGCAATGTACAGTAAGTGCATAACAAAACATGCTGTATACAATAACAACATGAATAATCTGTCTAAAACAGACGAAAAATCTATATATGAAAGAAAAAAATATATAAATTTCCTATTAGAGGTATATGAACTAATGGAGGTGTAAAATCTAAGCAGAACATAATTGGATCACTGCAGGTTCATTGATAAAGAAACCCAGAACAAAAGAGCCTCAAGATCAAAAATGACAACTATCCCTCATACAGGGGGTTATTTTGATTTACTTGGAACGGCACAATCATTCACTAATGGACAAAACCATATGCACTGCAGGTGGGGCTGATGTGCAGAGAGAGTTAGATTTGGGTGTTTTTTTGTTCTATTGTTTTATTGTTTCTGTGCAGGATAAATACTGGCTGTTTTATTTTTACACTGCAATATAGATATCAGTTTGAAGTACACCCCCCCCCCCCATTTAACTCTCTCTGCACATGTTACATCAGCCCCACCTGCAGTGCATATGGTTTTGTCCATTAGAGAGTGATTGTGCCTTTCCAAGTGAATCAGAATAGCCCCCTTAGTCCATTAGTCTCATATTGCCTTCTCCACAGTTCTCAATACTGCCTCAGTCTCAATGCACCCATTAATGCTTACCTTTAATTGTGGCAGCCTGGATTCTCTACCACTCTGCTCCACTCTGGACTCACTATGCTGCACAGATAGGAAGTGATCATAGAACTTGCTCCCAATGTCTCCACAGATTTCTTAGACAGGGATTTGAGGAATCACATCATAAGCCATTAACTATTTCCCTTCAGTGTCCCCAATAAATCTCTCTTGTCACATTCCACTCTGCATAGTTAGGGCCATGATGGTAATCAAACCTATGACCTCAGTGCTGTCAGGCAGTAATTCTAGCACGGACGGTATAATGTTTAGCATTACTGCCTCACAGCGATGTGCAGAGTTTGTATATTTTCCTAGTAATTGCGTGGGTTTCCTCCGGGCACTCCAGTTTCTTCCCACAATCCAAATATATACTGGTAGGTTAATTGGCTGCCAACAAATTTAACCCTAGTATGAATGTGTGTGCATGTACATGTGGTAGGGAATATAGATTGTAAGCTCCACTGGCGCAGGGCTTCATGTGAATGTTCAAATATTCTCTGTAAAACGCTGTGGAATATGTATGCGCTATATAAGAAACTGTTAATAAATAGGCTGATATATACTGAGCCTTGAAATATGATAAAATGTAGAGTGCAAAAAAGAAAGGTGGGGAAGCAGCACTGATATCTGTTACATAACAATTTTGAATAAAAATCAAATAAAACAGATTGCACTGTGTGACTGGATGCCTGCCCTTACGCTCTGGCTACGCCCTTTGGGTCCACAGATGGTGGTTCCTGGTCTCACGGGACCTGGCCAATAGGGGATTCCCCGTTACCATCAGTAAATGCCTGTTACTGACTCCGCCCGCTATGCAGTGGGCGGGGATATAGCTGCCACCACCAAACTCCTACTACGTGGTGGCTGGGACCAGCCCAGCTGCAGGGGCTCCTTAACACTGGACTGGCTGCGCTGGGAAGCCGGCTTCCAACCTGCGGTGCACAGACTCTTGGCTGTGGCAGTTCCCAGCACACCGCCTTGTAGCAGCGGCTTCTGTACCGCTGCAGCCTGGGACAGCATCCTGGCTGCAGCGTCTCCCAGCACACCGCTCGGCCATGCCACATTCCCTCTCCACTGGAGGATGGGAGTTACAGCTGGACAGCGTCGGGGTTGCCGGAGGGAAACTGGGGCCACGGCGCCCATACAAAATGTGAATAAAATATATTTTTTAATTTGGCGCCAAGCGTTCCTTGTCCAAGATGGTGTTGCAGCACAGAGGATTAACTCCTTCAGTGCTGTGGCCGCCATTTTCCACGTGTGCCAGGGTCTCCAGCCACAGACAATAAAATAAAATCTACTTAATATAGTACATTATGTGACCAAATATTAAAAGAAAACATTCTTGGTATATAACTATAATGCATATGCAGAATAAAGCCTCAAACTAAAAGAATATTAGGCTGTCCGTTCCTATAATGCCTCAGATGAGGGACCAAAACACAGTCAGAAAAATATGTAATTACCTTCCACCTTGGCTGGAAGTCAATGTGTCCTTGTCTCCCAAAGGCTTGAAACTTGGACATATGAAGCTGGAATATTGTCCAAATTGAGGGAGTGGTGTACCACACTTGTAGTCAATTGAGGTGGTAGAGATGTCCTTATTCCGGGTGCAGTGGAGAGTTATGTCACCTGAGGCTGGTCGGGTCAGTTCAAAGCATGTAGGTGTGGGCAAATGGCGAATGCGTTTCACCATCTCAGCGGCTTCCTACAAGGTGATGGTATTTTCGCCATTCAAGGATTTGCATATGGATCTGCAAGTGGATAGTGATCTGCGTCAAATTCGCAAATTTGCACGGGGTGTTTTCTCTTTCTGTCTGGGCGGTGGCTTTCTACTCTCAGTCAACTGTAACTTCTTAGATTAGCGACGTATGCTGAATAAGCCCCTATATGTGGTTGCTTAGGTAAGTACAATTTTTGATGTCTCAATGTGCAATTTAAAAGCTGGGTCATTCTTCTAAAACAAAGCTGCAATTTTTAGAACAAGAACCCTTAATTCATTAGCCTCTCATCCTATCCAGAGACACTTTCCACCTTTGGCTAAAATATGAATAATACCTAGCTCTTTTCTATGAATTTCGTAAATCAATTTTGCAACCTTTGCCTTTATCAGTGCTACTTTTAAGTACCTTAATAATGTATACACTTTATTTTCACATAATAATGTATCTACAAACTACAGTGAAATAAATGTAATTTCCCCTTCCATCTCCATGTCGCTGTTGCTGTCTCTCCATTTCCTTCTCTCCTGTGGCGCTCCATCCATGGGCGGATCCAGGAGAAAATTAAAGGGGGGCTCTATGATAGGAGAGGGTTTGGGAGGGGGAAGGTGTTAGTGGTGCCAGTGTACATGCTAAGGGAGCGGCGAGAGAGAGGAGAGCAGAGAGAGGGCGGGAATGGGATTTAAAAATAGGCCCTGGCGTTTAACGTACACAGGCCCACCTTGGCGACAAAAGTGAAGTATGTAGTTCTCCGCACGTCAAAAAAGGGGGGGTGGCCACTCAAAAGGGGGCGTGTCCCTGAGTGTAGTGTACCACACATATACAACTTCTACACATTATGCAACAAAATACTAGACCCCATTATACAGATGGAGCGCCCCTGGTTCTTGGCCGGGGATCGCCAGCATGCTTGCGCTTGCGATCACCGGTGCAGAGGCGCCTGCCCATCTCCACTTCAGGGAGACGGGCAGAGATAGGGGGGACGGCGGGCAGCGAGGGGCACCGGGGCACCGGGGGAGGTGGCAGGGGAGGCGGCAGGCGGTGGTGCGCGTGGGCCCCTGGCGAGAGTCAGCCGCTGGGGGGGGCTGGCGATAGAATCGCCAGGCCCTGCAAGAAAGAGGCCTGGCTCCATTTGTACTTGCCCCTTACACATGCCAAATGGAATGAGCCAAAATTTACATAATGTCTCACGGATTGAGCCAAAATTCACATAATGCCAAATGGATTGAGTCAAAATTCACATAATGCCACATGGATTGAGCCAAAGTTCACATAATGCCACATGGATTGAGCCAAAATTCACATAATGTTACATGGATTGTGCCAAAATTTACATAATGCCACACGGATAGAGCCAAAATTCACATAATGCCACAGAGATTAAATCAAAATTCACAATATGCTTCACAAACAGGGACATTGCGCGCCAAATTACACCATAATGCCCATTACTTGTTAAGCCATGTCCATTATGTATTATGCCAAACACCATAATGCCTATTAAAAATGATGCTACATAAGTGCTGCTTACCTACATGCTCATTGCCATGTGGGATAACATGCTCATTGACAAGGAGGAATACATGTTTGCGGTAACTGGGGGACAGCCACCACCAGGCAGAAGTGACAGCCATTGAAAGCCAGGCAAAGAGCGGGAGGGTGCCCGGCTGTATTCAGAGCACTGCAGGTCCCGGCTATTTGAAAAAATACCCCTTTCATACCAGAAAATGCAGGGATTTACCAGGGAATATTGTCCCAGGATCATGCAGGGACATTCCCGGGTTGGCCCCTTTTACACCAGCCTAGTCCCTGCATTTTCTGGTGTGAGGGGGAGAGAAAATCACCCCCTCTCCTCCCTAAACTCTGTTTACCCACAATATTTATGGACCTGCCTGGTATCAAATTGAAGGCCCAGCGATTTGGGTTCGAATGTGATCAACTATGAATTTCTGTAATTCCGTTGCGTGAAATAGCAGCCGTTGGAACTGGGTGGGGGGTCAGAATTATAATGTCCCATGTTATCCTATGGGGAAAACGTTCTATCTTTGTCTGGCGATATCTCCGGTTCCCGGGGGGCTAGCGACACGTGACTGGGCTCATTGGAAAGCTTCAGTCCTCAGCCCCAAAGCTATGTCTGAAATGAAATGGGAGGCACATGTCTGGGTGCCACCCCCCCCCCTGAATCCGCCCATGGCTCCATCTGGTTCCTCTCTCAGTATCGCAAAGCAATCACATTACAAGTGTGAGGCTTTCTGAAGAGAAAGGTCAAGGTCCATCCAGGTGTCTCTTTGATGGCTACTTGGTGCACGATTCACTTAGAAGTGTGAATGATATCCCGGTATGCACCATGAGCATAACACAGTCTATTAGAGGGTTCCATCACACATGTTCTACAATAGAAACTAATTAAATAAAATCAAGAAGTTACAAGAGAGAAAAAGGTCAGAAGTTTCCCATAGTAACTGCTTCTGTAATTTTATAGACTGCTCCATAAAAGATTGTTCTGGCCATTTTTTATTACTAGAAGGTTTGGTACAGTCCATCCTGCCTACAAGTAACTGAAAAATAGGCCATCACCTAGGGCAGTGCTTCCCAACCCTGGTCCTCAAGTACCCCCAACAGTGAACGTTTTCCAGGTCACCCGGCAGGTGCACTCATTATTCAGGCACATTTGAAAAGATCCACAGGTGGAGCTAATTATAGCACTTGTAATTCTGTGTGGAGACCTGCAAAACATGCACTGTTGGGGGTACTTGAGGACCAGGGTTGGGAACCACTGACCTAGGGGAATATACATACACAGCTACTTGCAGGCTATAAGGTTTACCAAAAACTAGAAGTTGGCTCCCTGGAAATCAAATCAGAAAATGCATTGTTTGCTTGGGGATAGGAAGGCAAGCCTTCCTGATATTTAAGGATGCTAGAAATTCCCACACCTCCTTTCTTGATTACTAACTGAACTAACTCTATATTAAATCACTTAAATGAGGCCTTAATTAGCCAACTCTCATGAGCACCAGGCAGATTTAAGAATGAAAACCCTGAACCGTCATGATTATCCAGGTAAGGGATCCTGGTTAATTCATCCAGGTTAATTCCATCTGGGACACCACCACCTGCTGAATCATTGGAGACCCACCTGTTCTTTACAGGGGAACCTGAGATTACATCTATCAGGATAAAAGACCCTGGGCCTCCAGCAAGGTTTATAGACACCCACAACACCAAATGGATGTGAAGTAACACCAAATGGATGTGAAGTAATCCACGTCCCCTTGCGGGGCTCGCTACGCTCGCCACGCTTCAGGCTCGGTGGCTCGCTGCGCTCGCCACACTATCTAAAGTGAACTCCACACCGACGTGGATAGTGGGGGTATGAACGCCATGCCACGCGCACCCCACGCTTCGGGTTGGCGTTGAAAGTGGGGGTGGCATTAACAATGGGGGTGTATTTAACATAGTAATCACCCATCAGGGTGCCTGTACAATTAAAAAGTATCACATCGCATCATATCGCATGCGATCGCATGCGATGCGATCAATACGATGCCCTACGATGGAAATCTTGGGCGCCGTGATAATACACAAATACCGAAACTTGATAAACTTAGTAATATGAAAGAGTATAAAGTTAGAGATTAGCTTCTAACGGATAAATTGTTGAAATTTGAAAATCCCCTTATGGAAACTAAATGTAAAAAATTCCAAAAGGGATATTGATGACTACAAAGGGGGCGACATAAGAGCATATAGGAAAAAAAAAAACACAGTCTGAGATAATTAGAAACCAATCAGTATATCCCAATCAAGGAGAATCTAATTCAACTTGTAGAAATCAAATCAATGGAGATTATAGATCTTCTCCAAGGCAAGAAAATAGTGGGCACTATAAGTCACCCAGAAACATATATAATTATCAAACCCACACAGTATACACTCCTACACGCCACGACACAGGAGCCAGACCCAAAACCACATTTAGAGAGACACAAGGTGCTATTTCTGAAAAAAAAATATTTAGATCCCCTATCCCACAGGAACAACCAAAAGGGAAACCAGATGGGACAGAGATTCATTAATCAGAAACCCCTCCAAAAAAAGAAGAAATTCAGATTTAGAGGAAGAAGGGGAGGTAGAAAAATTCAACTCAAGAAACTAAAAAAATCTAAATCAGAAGGAAACTAAAAAGATTTTTAATTTATCAATTAGAACCCTAAATCACGGAGAGATACAAATCCTTTAATTAGGACTTAAATTTTCACCATCGACTCCACCGAATATGTTCACTTTATTCGTGGAACTAATAGATTTATACATACTCTTTGTAGGCAAAACATATTTGCCAGCAAAAAAATTGACAATATCAATGAAATAACTATACTAATTTTATTAGATCAAGACGATGAACAAGCTTTAAAAGAACTAGAGAGCTTATTAGAAGAAAATAAAACACCTCCAAAAAATAGGTTATTATATGATCTAGAGAAGGTTAGAAAGAAATTTTGCAATAAATCCGAATTTTACCCCATTAGGTCAACGGGGACAGCTTTGGAGACTTTTTATAAAGCAACTATGTAAGACTTTAAATCTCTGCGTAAAAATGGTACTAATAAAAATTCACATAAAAAGGATAACCTAAACAGGGAAGAGAGATTAGCCCTAAAAAACTTACAAAAAGATTCCACAATAATCATTAAACAAGCAGATAAGGGGGGGTAGTGATTCAAAACACAACAGACTATTTGGAAGAAGCCAACAACCAGTTATCAAATACTACTCACTATATCAAATTAAAACAAGACCCAACACTGGGTTTTAATGAAATATTAAAACATCATCATCCAATCACCCCCACCTATTATCATTTGCCCAAAATTCACAAGTCACTTACTGCACCCCCCGGTCGATCAATTATTTCAGGTATTCGCTCCCTCACTGCTAATTTATCTGCTTTTATTGATTCTTTTTTACAGTCACGGGTGCAATCACTGAGGTCCCACATTAAGGACAATCAACGTTTTCTCAAATTAATTCAAGACATGAAGTGGAGGGATGGCTATGCCTTCCTTACCCTTGATGTCTCCAGTTTATATACAAATATTCCCCATAATTTGGGCCTTGAAGCCATATCAGATCGACCTAGAACAGATGGAGACCTCAGTGATCAACATCACTTTCCTACTTGATTCTATGTTTATTTTACAACACAATTATTTTTTATTTAATGACACATATTATTTACAGGTGATGGGGATGGCCATGGGTACCAAGTTCGCCCCTAGCTACGCCAACCTCTACATGGGTATGGTTGAATATCAACTCGTGTGGGGCGGCGGGCATGGGGCGGGCCTGGTACTCTATGGTTATTATATAGATGATTTATTTTTTATTTGGGACGGGGATGCACAATCAGCACTTTCTTTTGTCACATATTTGAATTCTAATCCTTATAAACTTCATTTCACACACACTTATCATCCCACTCAGATTAATTATTTGGATATAACACTTCAAATCAGAAATAATCAAATGCATACCTCAAATTATAATAAAAAGTTAAATACTAATTCATATTTGCACTTCCACAGTGCACACTACCCCCCCCCCCCCCCCCATCCTGGAAACAAAACATTCCGCGTGGACAGTTTCTGCGATTGCGCAGATATTGTTCAGATTTAAATTCTTTCCAGCCACAAAGTGCGATTATGGCCTCCTCTTTTTTAGAGAGAGGTTATCCTAAAAACTTGGTAGAAAAGGCTCTACATGATGTAGAATCAGTAGACAGAGCGGATCTACTGATTCCCAAAGAAAGAAAGAGGGGAAAAATAAAGAGAAAATATTTCACTAAAATGGGAGAAGAGGAAATACAAGCCTCTTTTACATACACTTTTAATAATGAATCATCACAAATTAAACAAATTATAAACAAATTATTAACAAAAATTACATTCTGTTAAAATGTGATCCTGTGTTTAAGGACCTGTTGCCAATAAGACCGAACTTTATTTTTAAGAAAAATAAAACGATAAAAAATATATTAGCACCTAGAAAAAATTCTAATTGGTTGCACTCTTTATCCAGCTTAATTACAGGTTGTTTCAGATGTAATAAAAACAAATATATTACCTGTCAACATATTAAGAATAAAAAAACAATGGGTAAATACTGCTGATCAAAAAAACATAAAAAATTAAGTCATTCATCAATTGTGACACAACCTTTGTTATTATATGTTGACCTGTTCGTGCAATAAGATTTATATTGGACGTACAACTAGAGCATTGAAAACCCGTTTCCTTGAACACAGGAGAAACATTCTAATTAAAAAAAACAATCACAGTATTCCAAAACATTACCTTACACATCATAATAGTGACCCCAGATGTCTGAAGATTGTGGGATTGGAGCATATTAAATATACAGAGAGGGGGAGATCGGTTCAATATTCTTTCAAGACAAGAGATTTATTGGATGCATCTTATGAATTATATCCACCCTGAAGGTCTTAATGACCAAGTAGAATTAAATGTATGTCTTAAAAAAACCTTAAAAATTAATAAATCTATTAAAACACATCTGTAATAATTCATATGTTTGAGTTATTCTCTCTCTATATATTTATTAATCAATTGCATTACTTTGTTGCATTTAATATATATTCTTTATAGTAATTAAATATACACCCTTTCTATATGTCGTTTACTTTAATAATGATCGACTATTATATGCAAATAGTGTCTTGAATTCAACCATAAAGTATTATTATTATTATATACACTTTTTACTCTATAGATCTATATATTAAAGTTATGAATAGGTTTATTTAATGTTACAATTTATTGTTGCACAATACATAACAAAAGTATAGTCCTTACATATTGGGGTTTTTGATCTAGCCTTGTATTCTTACTCTTATACTTTCATTATCATCCAAAAAATGAGCGATGCGTGGTTCTCTGTTGTTCCTATTGTATGATAAAAGCATAGCAGTTACCATGACTACCGCATCATATAGTATGCACAGTATTAGAATTATGACTATTAAGGTGCCCATACACGTTACAATTATTGTATACAATATTGTATACAATATCGCATCTCATCGCATCTTAGTTTATCTCATCGTGTATGGGCACCTTTAGTGCTATATATCCTTCTTCTAAGTGTGTTCAAATAAGGAAGGATATTGAATAAAGTTTGTCTATTAAGCTACATAAGCTCCGTTTGATATAGAAACCTAATTTACATAGCCGGGAGCCGGAGATTGCTGTCATCCGGACTTCACACACACACATACACACAACCTTATATAATATGTGTCTGTTCTGAAATATATATGTTTTACACACACACATAGAGAGAGAGAGAAACACATATATATTTCAGAACTCAGCTACAGAATCGATATACATGGCTTTTAATTGACTGATTTAAATTGGCAGGGGAGGAGAGGTGCCCTCTGGGGAGCAGGAGCCCGGCGGCAGATGACTCCATTGCCTCCCAGAGTTCTGCCCCTGCTGTCTTATATCAGATATATTTTGTAACTTTGGGGTAGATGTATGAAGCAGTGATAAGGGAGGAGAAGTGATAAATTGCCTGGTACTTTATCACCGGCCAATCAGCTCCTGACTGCTCCTTTTTAAACCCAACCTGTAACTTAACAGTCAGCAGCTGATTGGCTGGTGATAATGTACCAGGCACTTTATCACTTCTCCCTTATCACTGCTTCATACATCTACCCCTTTGTCTTTCATTACTAACCCACTGTAGTCATATATACACATTATGGACTGATTTAAAAAAAAATATTAGTTGGGGACTGACGACATTCTAGTACTTTTAATTTATTGCATGATATCATCAGTTTCTAGACCTAATAAGACTTCCATGTTGTAACAGGTACCTAAGACTAATTGCACAGCTCTAAAGACTTCACACGCTCAGCAGGCCATCATCTTAACATGGTATACCTGCAGCAATCTGTCGAGAATCAGCCTGTCATCCAAAGCTCTGGTATGTTATTTTATGTCATGTAACATGAAGGAAAAAGGCCAAGTGAAGGTTAGAATATGTTTTAGAAGAAGCCGGAGCATGCAAGAAACATGTTCCTATGGAGCAGCCACACCTGCTTCCTGTCACGAAAGCCTTAAGAGGTTTTTCTGAGAAAGCAAGAGTGATGTATGTAATACTGACATAAAGGAAACCAGTGTGTGGCTCTTTATATTGTGTGTAGATGCTTTCTGCGGATAGCACAACATAAAGCTCTAACAGGTTATGCACAAGAATAATATCACCCAAACTCACTATTTAAGAACTATAGTTATTTAAATGCAGGAAAGAATTGTTTGATGGAGGCAGAGTTGCAGCCATTTCAAAGCACTTATGTATCTTCAGCCATGATCATGTACATGTGGAAAAATTATGCTAGTGTCGCTACTGCCGCTGCCGTTCTGAATGACCGCAAACTCACATAGGGCCAGATGTACTAAGTTTATAAAAGTTATAAAGTAGAGAGTAATAAACATCCAGCTCCTGAGATTTTTCAAATACAGCCTGTAGCAAGGCAGTTAGGAGCTGCTTGGCTGGAATTTTATCACTCTCCAAGGTTTCGTACATCTGTCCCTCAGGAAGTTGATGTTTCTCACTACATCCAGAGAAGGATTAAGGACTCCCTTCTCTATGGGGGGCCCTGGTCAGTAGGTATTTAAATGTTTTAAGTTTCTAACTAAAGCCTTGTGGGTGGTCAGTGCTGCAGCTTCACCCGGCTGAGTGGCTGCTGGTGCCTCAATGTTTATTTAGTCCCGGCAACTAAATGCTGAGTATCAGGAGCCACGACACCACAGTACATCACTGGGAGCTCATTAACCCCTTCAGTGGTGGTTTTTTTAAGGTAGCGCTCCCCACTGAGCACTACCTAAAAAAAACCCTGCCATGCTCTCCCTCTGGGCCGGGCAGCTGAACACTATGCCAGCCGCTGCTCGGCCCTGCATCCCAGCGCCACAGCCCTGCACCCAGCAACGTGGTGTATCAGTAGCCAACGCCGGAGGCTTCAATAGAAAAGCCGGGGGGAGGGTCAGGAGCAGGCGTGGCGGAGGAGAGGGAGCCGGGCAGCACTGAAGCTGCCTGAGTTCAGTGATTAACTCAGCAGCGTTGCCAGCTCTAAACAGTGGCAGTCCTGAGAATTTTCCAGGCTTGCCAAACTGGGCACTGAGGCACAGCCTGGAAAATTTTCTGGATTACCAGTTAAGGGGTTAAATCTCATGAGACTAGCAAAAAAAAGTTCAGAGAGGTATATGCTGAGCTTTGATTGGTGGAGTGCATCTCTGATTGGCCCGTGGAGGAGTTCAGCAGCAACCGAACTCTAGCTATTTGACCCTTCTGGGTCAAATTGGTAGCTGGTGTTCAAATGCCTTTCTCCCCACTCTATTCCCTATAATTCTGTCCCTTACCACAAATCTCACCTTTAACTCAAAAACACATTAGCCATATTCTATTTGTGGCTAAGTGCCAGATTGCCACTTTGTGGAAGAACCGCCTTCCTTAACCACCATAAAAAATGCTGTCTGGTCTACTTATCGAGTTGAAAAAATAACCTCTATTCTACGATATCCCCTCCAAATTCATTTAGATTTGGTCACAATGCGCCTTATTTTGGTTCATTCTTTCTGACAAAATCCTTCTTAGATGGGCAAAACCATGTGCACTGCAGGTGGGGCAGATGTAACATGTGCAGAGAGAATTAGATTTGGGTGGGGTTTTATTACTCACCCAAATCTAATTCTCTCTGCACAAGTAACATCTGCCCCCCCCCTGCAGTGCACATGGTTTTGTACATCTAAGAAGGATTTTGTCAGAAAGAATGAACCAAAATAAGGCCCAATGAACCAATCACTTTCAAACTGAGGACCCACTGAATATGTTTTTTGCTACATTTCCTTCCTCCAGGTTTGGCAGATGTCAACCACTGCACTATTTTGCTTTTCTATCCTGTCCTCCTCTCACCATTTGTTTATTTAATTTCACCCTTTATCTTTAAATCTTTCTCCTACTCCCATATTACTAACTAATATAATATTGATCGCCCTCTTATATTGCCCATTTTTCCAATGTACACCCAACTATTGTTTGCTTGAGCATTCTATTATTTGCATGTCTTATCTAGCTTTCTTGGTATTGTTCTCACTCTTTGGGGTAAATTTACTAAGATGGGAGTTCTATTGAAGGTGGGATGTTGCCCATAGCAACCAGTCAGATTCTACTTCTTATTTATTTAACACCTTCTAGAAGATAATAGATAGATTCTGATTAGTCGCTATGGACAACATCCCTAGCAGCAGTCGGCGGTGTGTACAGTAAGGTGGCATCGCTTGTACTGCCGTCCTGCGGGACAGTACAGGGTACACTCCATTGCACAGAAATGCTAGCCAGCTGCCGTCAATGTCTGCTGCTACAGTACCTGGCGGGAAATGTGAGTCACATTGGTGTACTACTGTGTGCATGCCGGATATTGGTGCTGGAACTATGCTCTAACAATATAAGAACCTGGAGAAGAATAATATAATTTAGAGTTCACTAAAGGGAATCATCCATAAGTGTAAGTGGCCACTAACATAGTTGAATGACTTGGATTTTGTGCAAGAACTATGAAGACACTGAAAGAATAAGACCATCCATCTCTACCAACACTCCTGGTCCAACATAGGAGCGTCCACTGACAAACACTTCTTAGATTTACCCATTTAAAACATCCCATCTCCAATCGAACTCACATTTCAGTAAATGTACCCCTTTGAATGTTGTTTGTTTTGATATGCATCAAAAACTTAATAAATACATTCTCTCAAAAAAATAACTAAATGGGTATCAAAATGGGAAGATACATACAGTATATAGAATGTTTAAAGCATTATTTACTAATAATTATAAAATATACTATGGAATTGGCAATGTCACTGTAGTGTAATTCTATACGTTACTTTTCTTCTGATGGTGCAGGATGGTTCCTGAGGTCATGACCTCTGAGACACAGTAGTCCTGGGTACTGGGGAGGGGTATGCCCACTACAGGGAAGACAATAACTCCATAATGGAGTATTGTTTTCATGGTGGGTGCCCAGAGGGGATTGTGGCCACAGCATTGTATGCATTTTAGCACCTGCACTTTATTTTACGTGGGAGGTGGGGGTGGTAGGGCTCCATTTTAGGGGGGCACTGCTGAAATTTCTGGCAGGGGGTGCTCAATATATAGTTACACCACTGGGAGGGGGACCCAAGGCCCAGTAGTTAATCCCCCTTTTAAATAGCGAATAGCGCACTTCTAAGTGGCTGCACCGTTGTCCCTTGCAACCCTTCATTGGTGCAATCAAAGTGCCTTCAGAGGAGGTGAGCAGCAGCAAGAGACCCAATGCCATGGAGCAGGTGCAGGAACCTGGCTCCGGGCACCAGCAACAAGACCTGGTGCTGAGGAGCAGGAGACCCCCTCTTTCTCATTCCCCCCTCTCTCTCTTACCCTCTCCTCCTTTTTCTCCCCATCCCCCTCTATTTCTACTCTCTCTCTCCTCCACACCTCTTTACCCACACTTACTCTCTCTTTTCTCACTCACACTTACAATCTCTCTACCTGGCACTGTACAGTATCTCTCTTTCTGACACCCCCACCTATCTCTCACGCCCTGTCTCTCCCCCTTTCTCTCCCTGACACCCTCTCTTCTTCTCTCCCTGTTTCTCACATTGTATCTCCCTGACACCCTCTCTCACTTCCTGTCTCTCTCTCTCTTTCCTTGACACTATTCTCTCACTCTCATCCTGACACCCTCACGCAGGGCCGCCAAGAGAAATTCTGGGCCCCGGTACAACAACTTCCTGGGGCCCCCAAGGGTGGAGATCCCCGCACACTCTGCGGACCTTGTGTTACGCCACTGTTTCCAAGGTGGATACACGTACAAAAATTTACACTGTAATGTCTATTACACATGTCACACATCCATTACATATTATGCCATAATGCTCATTACACGTTATGCCACACACCGTAATGCTCATTGCATATTAAGAAGTTAACATGCTCTACCAGGGGTTAACATGCTCTGCCAGGGGTTAACATTCTGTGCCAGGGATTAACCTGTCTGCCCTGATTTACATGCTCTGCCAGGGGTTAACATGCTCTACTAGGGGTTACATGCTCTTTGCAAAGGATTTACACATACCCTTCAACATGGCCCATTTCATTAGGTACAAAATGCTCTGTTCCTGGACTTCCCTGCCAGTGGCAATTACAGATGTGAGCCTGCAGCACAGTCCAATATTCAAAAGGGGGGGTCACATATACTGCCACCCCAAGCATCACTGTCCTGGACTCACTGGCAGTTGATGTGACTGCCCCTCTTTGAATTTTGGACTGTGCTGGAGTCCAACCTCTGTAACTGCCACTGGCAGGGAAGTCCAGGAACAGAGCATTTTGTACCTAATGGAATGGGTCATGTTAGGGGTACTTGCCACCAAATAAAAAAAAAACCTGTGTGTCCAGACCAGGGCCCCCCTGACAGGCCCGGGCCCGGGTAAATTGTACCTGCTCCCCCCCCCCCTCTCGGCACCCCTGCCCTCACTCTCACCCTCCCTGTCTCTTCCCCTTTCTCTTCCCAATGCCCCTCTTACTCCCTGTATCTCCTCCTTTTTCTCCCAGACACCCTCTCTCACTCCCTGTCCTTTTCTCCCTGTACCTCCCCCTTTCTCTCGCTGACACCCTCTATCATTTTATCTCTCCGTCTCTCCCATTTTTCTCAGACACCTCTCTTATTCTCTCTATCCCTGTCTCTTCCTGACACCCTTTCTCTCATTCCCTTTCTCCCTGTCCATTCCCTTTTGTCTCCCTGGCATGCTCTCATTCTCTCTCTCCCTCTTTCATTACATGATAACCCCTCTCACTTCCTGTCAGTTACCCTCTCTACCTGAAATCATCTCTCACTCACTGTCTCTCCTCTTTTCTCTCTCATTTCCCCTACAATTTCTTTCTCTCTCACTACCCTCACTCTTTCTTCTGTGCCCCCCCCCCCCCATGGAGCATGGAGGGGGGCTGTCTAGAATTTGCTATGGGGCCCATAATGTGCTACTTATGCTCCTGGGTCTGCGATTCTCTGGAAACATGTAAATAATAGTTCACAGTAGTTACCATGTGGGATTGTATACAATACACAGTATATATTATCTGGATATTCTACAAAAATGAAATATACATTTCTTTCAACATTCACTTTGGCCAAGTGTACAAATGCATGCAGAAACTTCTGAAAATATTTCAGCTGAAACTATTATGTTTAGTATGATCAACTGTCACGTAAAGTCACTTGTCTGTGACAAGCTAAACAGACTAAAAAAATGGAAAGAATGTATAAACACCTTTACAGCAGACACAGGAGCTTTTGTACCATCCAAAATATAACTTCCTCTTTTAAAGATAGACTCTGAAGCATGAAATTCCCAGAAGAAAACATCAGTTTCCTGGTATTAAACTTTGTAATTTGTGTTTAGCCTTTGTTAATACAAAAAAAGAATAAGATTATGAGTTGCTTTCAAGCAGTAGTAGAATTTAGATTAGTGTAACTATGGTCATGAAGACAAGTATTTAATAAGTGAAGGTCATGTGTAGTTCCAGAATAAGGGCCTGATTCAGCAAAGCTCGATAAGCAGCGGTTGTTGCTGCTTAAAGAGCCCTGAAACGCGGCATGCCCGAATGTCCCCCCCGCCACCGTATCCGCTCGGTAACATGTGAGGGGATGTATTCTAACACATCTCCTCGCGTGCGGCCGAAGGGGAGAGAAATCATTTGATGGTCGCCAATAAAATGCCGGGGATGCCCATAATCCGCTGGGCCCCTCACTCCCCGTAACACACGGCCTGACGTGTGTGTAACTCACCAAAGCCATTCGGCGCCCAGGTTTGAACATACGCAGAAATGCACAAACCCTACCATCGGGGCTGGGGCCAAATTCGGATCACACCAAGTAATCCTGAATTGGCCCCTTAGGGCCAAAGCCATAGCTATAGGTACAAGGAGTGCAGCTGTTTTGAAGCCCAGAGCTAAGAAGTGGCCACCTTGCCAGTAAAACTTACATGTTATATGGGGGCCCGTTATCAAAATTGGTAAATTATTTGCGTTCAGGTACATGCAAATGTATTAATATTCGGGAGCCGAGACAGAGCTTCTGTTTATACCCTGTCCCGGCGAATAACTTTCGCAGCTTTAATGTCTGCTCCATCTTCTCTATATTTTGCGATACACTGTTTTCTACTGTACATGCGCCATTGTTTTGCTCTGCTACACACATCACGCTGCTCAAAGGAGGGAGCAGGACTCAGGATGTTGACGCTGAGGACCTGCAGCCGTGAGACTGGTGCCGTGAAGCCCCTGAACCTGGTAGGCCATCGCCGCTGCTGGAATGTGTCCAGATTGCTCCTCACAACACCTCCTCTCGCCCTGTCACCTCAATTTTGCATTCCCTGTCAGCTTATCCCCTCACTTAACCCCCAGTCGACTCTCCCTGTCACCTCACTCCAATTCTCCTCTCCCTTTCACCTCATCCCCAGTCACTTCGCCCGGTCTCCTCACCCCTAGTTGCCTTGCTCTGTTTCCTCACCCCCCTGCACAGCCTGCTGTAACTCAACACTACACGGAGGGAGCAGGATCCAGTGGTGAAGGAGGCTTGGTGCTGGGGAGATGGAGAGAGGGGAGTCCGGACCCTCAGAGCCAGGAGGCCGATTCCGGGGGACCTTGACAGCGGTGCCAGGGAGCCATGGAGCCTGGGATGCCATCACCGATGCTGGTGAGAATGTGCCCAGATTGCTCCTCAGCCTCAACGCACCTCCCCTTGCACTTAAACCTCACCTCTGCTTGCCCTGCCTTCTCAGCCCCTAGTCAGATCACACTGCCACCACCCCCAGTCACCTTTCCTGATTTCCTTTCACCCCTCTTGCCCTGTTAGCTTATTCCCTGTAACCTCACAACAAGTCACTTTGATCAGTCACTGTACGTCCCTCACACCCCATTACCCTACCCCCAGTCACCTCACCCAGGTCACCACACTCTGAGTTACTTCATCCAGGTCCCCCTACCCCCAGTCAACTCGTCCAGGTCAATGCTCACCCAGTCACCTCGTCCAGTTAAAATGACCCCTCTCACTCTGTGACCTCAATTCCTTCGCTCTGTCTCCTTGCCCCCTCTTGTCCTTTCACCACACCCCCAGTCACCTCGGCCCGGTCACCTCACCCGCCTCTCAGCCTGTCTTCGAACCCCATATCGCCTGACCCTGTCACCTCATCCCTAATCATCTCACACTGTCACTTCACCCTCATTCACCTCAGACACCTCACCCCATAGTCACCTCGTCCAGGTCACTCCACTACACACGGAGCGATGTAGGGGAATTTTCTAAGCAATTTAGTGAGATCACTTAGAAAATGGCAAGGGATCACTACGTGTGTAGGCCCCATTGCTCTTTATGTTTGTGACCAATGTAAACTACACATGGATAGAAAACTTTTAGGTTATATATAGATGATTTGACTGAGAAAGGGTCCACTGTGAAACGCAGCAAACATATGGGGATCCAAGTTTACCTAAGTTGGGGAAAGGTTGCAAATAAAGTAAACTATGCGCTCTCCTTCTGACAGAGTTCTGCCTGTGTGCAGAAGTCTGCCCTGTGATATATCTGTGTGACACTACGTGCTGAAAGTTGTCGGCTTAATATAATGTGCGGTGGTGACCAAGTAATAATGGGTCAGGAGGCAGTATTTTGAGAAAGCACCGTTGCTTTATTAATTAATGAGGATAATAAAATGTGAGTGCAAGTCCTTGTCCCACTAATGCGAGAATTATTTTGGATGTTCACCTTAAAGACACTGCATCCCATGGGCCTTAACATTGAATTTAATAATGGTACATTGGGCTAAGAAAAGGAGCCCCTTAGATGACCCATTCAGCACAGGCCATTCTTGATGCACACAGTGTGTTAACAATTATGCACCATTTAAAAACTTTCCAAACAGCAATTTAGTGCATAATCCCAAATGAAGGGAGGCCACACACCAGGCAATTTAAGACTGCAATTTCCATGACAGGCTGCTGCAATCACGCAACCTCATCATGAACACTCCCACAAGTGATTACAGCCTATCAGAGACTTAGAAGGCGGGATGACCTTTTGCAATAAATCACTGACATTTACCATGGCTCACTATCCTTGAAAAAGACCGCACAGCGGTTGAAACGCGTTGGACACAGCACTTCATCCACCACATCCACATCAAAGCCTCCTCCCGGCTGGGAGTAGAGCCTGCAGCGTAGACGCCACTGAACGCGGCTAGGGTCTCCTTGGCAACCAGGCGCCGGGACCCGGAAGTCACGCTCGACCGCGTCTCTGTCTGTGCTGTGGCTAAGGACTACTACTACAAGGAACGCCGCGGGACCTCCGTGCTTCAGTACACAGGTGAGAGGTGCACTGCGGGGGGACGGGACGCCAGCCCCCTGCACCACCCCCTGTGCTCCACTTATCCATTGACTCTTGTCTCCCCCTGTCTGCACAAGCGGACGCACTTACCAGGATTCACCGGCCAACAGCACAAACACCCGTGCTGCCATTACCCCCTCCTTCATTCCCCTTCCCCCTCAGTGACTTATCCCCGCATTAGTGGGACAAGGACTTGCACTCACATTTTATTATCCTCATTAATTAATAAAGCAACGGTGCTTTCTCAAAATACTGCCTCCTGACCCATTATTACTTGGTCACCACCGCACATTATATTAAGCCGACAACTTTCAGCACGTAGTGTCACACAGATATATCACAGGGCAGACTTCTGCACACAGGCAGAACTCTGTCAGAAGGAGAGCGCATAGTTTACTTTATTTGCAACCAATTCTCTGTGGGTCTGGACAACTCATTACTGTGCAGCCCCTTCGCGCAACAGGTAACTGAGCGCTGGCAAACCCCCTTTTCTCCAGTACTACTTTGTCTACCTGCAAAGCAGCTTGTTACCTTACACATACATGGGTATACTTGATATCAGAAACAAGAGGGTGGAAAGGGCATCTCTGGAGACACAAAACATTAACCCCTACAGCGCATTAAGACCATCACCTGACTTCATCATTAACTACAAATCACTAGAGAAGCTAATACAGAAAGAAACACAGGTTTGGTGGGATAGACATTTCTTACAATGGTACATTGACCACAACCTCATCCCTAAGGGACTTAAAATAAAGAAAAGACCCACCCATTACACGGACGACCTTGACTTTTTACAACAATGGGACGACACTATACACAACTGCTCATTAGATCTGATGAGATTATTAATACGCAAAAACAATAGCGAATTAGAATCACTATCTACGTCCATAGAAGATACTTACAAGAACATCGAACCGTACACAAAAGAACCAGGGTACACAGAGATAGAAGAGATATCACAAAAAAGACTGACACGCAAAGAGAACGACATTATCAACATCAAAATTAAAAAGGTACACCGTGACACAAAACCAAAATTAATTGAGACCGGACAACACCCCAAAAAAAACAACAATAAACCACAGACAAAACGCACACACAAGACATCGGGGTCATTGCTACCCAGACCACTCAACGGTACAAACAAATACACTAACAGTGGCTTGACCTACCAGCACTACATGACCAAACTACATAAGGGAACTCCAGTACATACCAATAACAGGACAATATCCATAACCTCAGAGACAGAGTCAGACACCAGTTTAGATACCACGGGCCACAC
The DNA here is from genome assembly GCF_055691185.1 of Crinia signifera. Classification (NCBI taxonomy): domain Eukaryota; kingdom Metazoa; phylum Chordata; class Amphibia; order Anura; family Myobatrachidae; genus Crinia; species Crinia signifera. The sequence goes on along the minus strand of NC_139219.1, from coordinate 75,380,142 downwards.
CTCCTTTTCAGTGTACGAAATCGAGGACGACAAAGACTACGACCATCTCACCAGACTCTCATTTGACCAAGGGTGGGTAACGACACAACGTAACTTCAACACCGACCCATCTAACACGATCACTACCAACGACCTTGGTAACAGTACCACTCTTCAAGACCATACAGATAGGGTGACCACCATTAATCCAACAACATGTACTGTATCCACAGAGGCTCCTACCTGGGGAGACCATTTTTTAGACACGGAGGCAGGTCGTCAGGCCTGCCTAACACCCATCACCGGCAACCACACACAAAACAAGAAGAAAAGACACATAAATCTAGAAGAGGTTGTAGAGGAGGTGACTCCAAAAAAACAAAAACACATCAACATACCACAATAGAACCCACCAATAAACACACTCAGATATTTAATCTAAGTGATACCACACTGTCCCAACAACAACTTGATGTCCTTGCAAAAGGCCTCAAGTTTGCTCCAAACAAGAAACCAGATAAATTTGACACTTACTGTGACCTACAGGCCTTCACACGAAAACTCTGTCTGAAGAAATATTTCATGACAAACCCAATCATCAGGAACAGCAACATAACACCAGACCGATACTCACATACCACATTAAAACCCAAGTCCACCTTCAATCCCACACATATCAAGAGCCACCAGATCAAAACATTTGAATCACTGGTTACAGAGGACTTGGAACAATTGACCACAACCAACCACAACAAATACAAACAAAACATGACAGCTAGCGAAAGACAAGCACTGAAAAACCTAGAACACAACAATCAGATCATAATAAAACCGGCAGATAAAGGGGGTGGCATAGTCATACTGAACAAATCAGACTACATCACTGAATCCCTCAGACTTCTTGAAGATAAAAACATATATCAGGTACTACCACATGACCCAACATCCAAATTCAACAAAGAACTCCATGATCTACTCAACACAGGACATACAACTGGAATCCTCAATAAAGCAGAACACAACTTCATCAGACAAACACATCCGAAAATTCCCGTTTTTTATTACCTACCTAAAATACACAAAAATTTACAGAAACCACCTGGACGACCAATAATCTCAGGCATTGACTCCATCAGCTCCAACTTAGCACAGTACACTGACACCTTCCTTCAAGATATTGTAAAACACCTACCATCGTACATAAGAGACACCACGGACATCATCAACACATTACAAACAATAGAATGGCAAGAAGACTACTGGCTGGTCACCAGTGACGTCACATCACTTTACACTGTTATCAAACATCACCAAGGTTTAGACAGCACCAGACACTTCCTCCAAAAAACACAAACATTACAACAGGACCAAATACAGTTTATCATTGACTCCATCGATTTCATATTACACCACAATTATACATGGTTTAACGGCACTTTCTACCTACAGACTACGGGGACCGCCATGGGATCAAAAGTAGCGCCCAGTTACGCTAACCTCTTTATGGGTAAGTGGGAGGAGGACTACATATGGGGGGAGCGTGACTGGAGCGCCAATTTGATCCTATGGCGACGATACATAGATGACTGCATTTTCATTTGGAAGGGCACTCACAACTCATTGGAACAATTCATGCAATATCTGAACGACAATGACAGAAATCTGCAATTTACTTCAACAGCCAGCCAAACTACAGTACAATTCCTTGACCTAGAAGTTTTCATAGAATCCAACAAAATACACACAAAAACATACAGGAAACAGGTGGACGTGAACAGTTAAATTCTCTACAATAGCGGGCATTACAAACCATGGCTTAAAAACATCCCCAGAGGACAGTTCCGCCGCATCAAACGGAACTGTTCTAAAAATGACGATTTTCATACACAATCCATACAACTCAGGGAACAGCTCTTAGACAAACAATATGACCAGGACATAGTTGACCAAGCATACAAAGACATATCTGCCATGGACAGATCCGCCACCCTCATTAACAAGAACCCTACTGACACACAGACGACACAAGAAATCAACTTCATAACACAGTTCAACCAATCCTCTGACCAACTTAAGAACATACTGAGCAAACACTGGCACATACTCAGACAGGACCACCAACTCAAGGACATTCTACCAGACAGGCCCAGACTCATATTCCGTAAAGCACCCGACCTCAGACAGAAACTTGTCAAAAACCACATCAAACCCAAAGAAAACAGACAAACCACGCTTACCGACAAGAAAGGTTTCTTCCACTGTGGTCGTTGTGCGGGATGTAAAAACCTGACCAATCCTTCCACAAAAATCTCACCGACATGGACCTCCACTACCACTAACCAATCATTCAAACACAGACACCAACTGTCATGTGAAACTAAAGGGGTCATAGATCTCCTAAGGTGTCCCTGTGGACTGGAATATGTCGGCAGAACCACAAGGCCCCTTAAAGTGAGACTTTACGAGCACATCCGAAACATAAAAATGGGTTACACTAAACATAGCGTGTCAATGCACTTCAAAGAGATACACAGTTCTAACCCCAAGGGATTAGTTTTTACTGCAATAGAAGCCCCCGACATTAACTGGAGAGGGGGGGACCACATAGACATCCTAAATAAAAGAGAATTATTTTGGATGTTCACCTTAAAGACACTGCATCCCATGGGCCTTAACATTGAATTTAATAATGGTACATTGGGCTAAGAAAAGGAGCCCCTTAGATGACCCATTCAGCACAGGCCATTCTTGATGCACACAGTGTGTTAACAATTATGCACCATTTAAAAACTTTCCAAACAGCAATTTAGTGCATAATCCCAAATGAAGGGAGGCCACACACCAGGCAATTTAAGACTGCAATTTCCATGACAGGCTGCTGCAATCACGCAACCTCATCATGAACACTCCCACAAGTGATTACAGCCTATCAGAGACTTAGAAGGCGGGATGACCTTTTGCAATAAATCACTGACATTTACCATGGCTCACTATCCTTGAAAAAGACCGCACAGCGGTTGAAACGCGTTGGACACAGCACTTCATCCACCACATCCACATCAAAGCCTCCTCCCGGCTGGGAGTAGAGCCTGCAGCGTAGACGCCACTGAACGCGGCTAGGGTCTCCTTGGCAACCTGGCGCCGGGACCCGGAAGTCGCGCTCGACCGCGTCTCTGCAGAGCCGAGCACACAGCGTCGTCCACACACTGTCTGTGCTGTGGCTAAGGACTACTACTACAAGGAACGCCGCGGGACCTCCGTGCTTCAGTACACAGGTGAGAGGTGCACTGCGGGGGGACGGGACGCCAGCCCCCTGCACCACCCCCTGTGCTCCACTTATCCATTGACTCTTGTCTCCCCCTGTCTGCACAAGCGGACGCACTTACCAGGATTCACCGGCCAACAGCACAAACACCCGTGCTGCCATTACCCCCTCCTTCATCCCCCTTCCCCCTCAGTGACTTATCCCCGCATTAGTGGGACAAGGACTTGCACTCACATTTTATTATCCTCATTAATTAATAAAGCAACGGTGCTTTCTCAAAATACTGCCTCCTGACCCATTATTACTTGGTCACCACCGCACATTATATTAAGCCGACAACTTTCAGCACGTAGTGTCACACAGATATATCACAGGGCAGACTTCTGCACACAGGCAGAACTCTGTCAGAAGGAGAGCGCATAGTTTACTTTATTTGCAACCAATTCTCTGTGGGTCTGGACAACTCATTACTGTGCAGCCCCTTCGCTCAACAGGTAACTGAGCGCTGGCAAACCCCCTTTTCTTAAGTTGGGGATAGGTTATGCAGCATGGGGGTTTGCTCTGTGCTTTACTTTGGTGGGGAGATAGTCAGGGATCCAAGTATTCCTAGTTTGGATTTTGGTTATAAAGGAGGGGGGGGGGGGGTATTGGTTAGGTTCACTTTGGGAATTTTTAGTATTCGGACAGATCATTGATTCATTTTTCATATTTTGGTAATAATGTGATTTTTAACTTTTCTTATCTATGATTGATTATGGTGTGTTTGTGTGTATCTTAACCCTTTGTGTGCCAACATCTCTGTGAGAGATGCGCAAAATATGTTCTAAAAAGGCCAACAAATTATCTTCTAAAATGGTCTACATCTTCTAAAAAGGTCTACATCTTTGTGAGAGATATGCAGAATATGGCTAAAAAAATTCAGCATTGCTCACTTTTGCTATATAAATTCAAATAAAATGTGTGTAAAAAAAAAGATTATATTTTCTATATAAAGTAAATATTACAGGTTATTATGATAAATAAAACATTTTACTTGCCAATTTTCACACCAATTTTGGTAAATTCACTTTGCACTCAGGTTTAAATGATCCTTTTTACTCTGTAAATAAATCCCTTTTTTAAATTTAGTTAAGCTGAATTGGCCCTTGGTGTTTTTTTTTAATCCCATCCTTTGAACGATGGGTACTTGTTTCCTAGCACGGCGCCCAGATTTTCTACGTACGGCACCATAGGGAAATTGCAGCGCATCGCATGGGCCATTATAGTGGCATGCAATGCAATGTGATTTTTTCATGTAATTTTTTTTTTGTACACCACAATATCGCATCGCATTGCATCGCATGTCCCATGAAATCACATGCGATCGCATGCAATTTTATAGGGTGTGCGTGCCATGACATTAGGTATACAATAATATGATTGTATGTCCCAAAAACAATGCACCCCCCCCCCACTATCCACGCCACCCCGAAGCGTGGCGAGTGCAGTGAGCCCCGCGAGGGGTGTCGGAACGCATCCTCCGACTTTTTCATTACCCCACTATCCACGTCGGCGTGGAGTTGATTTTATATAGTGTGGTGAGCGCAGCGAGCCCGAAGCGTGGCGAGTGCACGCGGATTACTTTACATGTATTTTGCATTTATTCACTGCTCTCCGGGGCTGAGAGAGCAGTGAATAAATTACATAGGAAAATCGCATCGCATCGCACATCGCATGGCCCTAAAATGGCCCATGCGATGCAATGTGATTTCACTACGCAGAATAGCCCACTAAGCAAATTGCCGTGCTAGGAAACAAGTATCGAACGATGTTTGCTATTCTCTTTGTGATTTTCTTTTATATCCTTATTTTGTATGCACCTCATTTTGCAAATGTCATGCTATCTTACCTTGACCTATTTGTAAATCACTGTAATTGTTATGTCCTTCTAAAATGTGTTTTTGCTTATGTGTAAACTATAATAAAAATGACTAATGTTAAACAATTTTCTGTATTTTACTGGCAATACTTAGCCCTCTTTGTGCACTATTAAAACTTTTAGGCATGCTAAAGATTAGTTATAGATTTTTAAATGTTTGTTCTTTTGACTACATGGCCCTTTTTAAATGTAAGATTAAAGAAGGTATACAGGTTCTTCTGCTTTATGTTACATGGTGAAATAAAGATAAATTTAGATTAAAGTCTGTCCTTTGTCCTTTGATTTGCCTATTATGCCATTAATACCCCTTTCACACTAGCAAGCTGGGTCGCACCAGGTAATCTGTGAAATTATAATGTTCTGTAATAAGAAACTTGTGGACTTGCAGTGCATTTTTTTTAAAATGTGGCTATTGTGTGACATAATTTGAACTTAAATACTATTGTGTGGTACTATTATACCCCTTTCTTGTGTAAACAAACCCCTATTGTTGTGTCATGCACAGAATACGCACGTTTATGAGCTAAAAGTGCGAGTGTACTAAATTTTATTTTGCAAGACGATGCGAAACAACTTTGCAACGGCCCTGCCTCAAATTTTTCTCAATTTCTTGCATTCCTAACACCTGACAGCTTGAATGTATTTTGCTCTTTTTTTTAAGTTTATCATGCATTTCTGAAACTCAAAGGTTAATTAGGTTTGACCACAAAAACTGTCCTTAACCCTTTGAGTACCAAGATTAGTGCCAAGAGTGTGAGAGATGCTTAAAATATCTGTTAAAAATGCCGGCATCACTCACATTTGTTATATACAATAAATTCAAATAACAAATATTGTGTAAAAATAGATTAGATCTCCTATATAAGGAAAACATTACAGGTCATTATGATGAATAAAAATGTTTGCAATTTTCCCCCCATTTTTTGACAAATTCATTTGGCACTCAAAGGGATAATAATCCTTTGTGTTTTTGGAGAATCCCTCCCATTTCAAAACATAAAGGCCTTTATTCAGATCTGATCGCAGTACAAATTTGTTTGGAAAATGTGCAAATTCATGTGCATTGCAGGTGGGGCAGATGTAACATGTGCAGAGTTAGATTTGTGTGAGTTATTTTGTTTCTGTGTTGGTTAAATACTGGCTGTATTGTTTATACACTGCAATTTAGATTTCAGTTTTATCACACACCTCCCAAATTTAACTCTCTCTGCACAGGTTACATCTACCTGCAGTGCACATGGTTTTTCCCATTTTCCAAACAAATTTGTACTGAGCTCAGATCTGAATAACGCCCATAATTTGAATCAGCTTGACTTAACACAATCCTCCTTAGACCCATTATCCTTATTTAACAATTTCATCTCTCTACTTTATATTTAATTTAGCTTTACTATTATAACACTATCTCTATACAGGCAGCCTAACATTAATTCAGCACCATTCCTACCAGAATATGAGACTCTGGGATAAATCTAACTTCTAAATTGATACAATTTCATTTATCAAACTTTGTTGCTACTGGCCAACATGTATCCTCTTTATATAGTAACTCTCCAGTGCCATAACCTATTCACCATTATCCAAGTCTTAACCTCAATCTAATGCTGCTTGCCCACTGCAGAGATGGTTAAAGTACCGGTATTTTTAAACGGTATTTAAAACGGTATCAGCATTCACATTGCACTAGATTACCGTTTTAAATACCGTTTAAGTGCTATTGACATCGCAGTGAACCATTTAAAAAAAAGAGTGCCTGTCTCTTTCATAACCCCACCCCCTCCCCTGGTACCTTTCCTGGACCCCCCCCCCCCCTCCCCTGGTGCATATGAATGAGCCGCTCATTACATATGCGCATATGTAATGAGCGGCTAATTTATATGCAAGGCGCTCATTACACATGCGCATAGTGGGAACTACTAGTTACCATCAACCCCAGGGACTACCCGGATCCCAAATGGACCCCACCCCGCTGCCTCCCCACTGCCCTGCATCCATCACCAGCCACAGGGAGGGACCTGAAGTGCTGTGCCCATGCCGGACCCTGCTGCCTGGATCCCCCACGCAGGTAAGTGCCAGAGGAGGGGGTTGGTGTGGTGCAGGTACCCTTCCAGGAAAGGTACCAGGGGAGGGGGAAGTAGTGTGGGATTTTAAATACCGTTTAAGAGGCATTCCCACTGCCTTAAAAACGGTATTTAAACGTGTAGGACTCTGCTTTTTAAACGGGTTGAAATACCGGTTAACTTTAACCGGTATTTCAACTCTGGCGCTTTCCCACTGCAGCCTTAAACAGTAAATTGTGGGGGGAAAACGGCAATTGACCGTTTAAGAGCTGCAGTGGGAAAGGGGTATAAATGACTATATTATTATTTATGTACATTTCCATTTTGTACCACCAAAAAGGCTTAATTATATCCGCTATCTAATACTTAATTATGACACACTTAAATCAATGTAAATATTTTATTGCATCCAATAAGGACTATCCTATTAATTCTCATCCAATTAATTGCATCCAATAAGACTATCCTATTAATTCTCCAAAAACTCTTAATGATTAATCATATTGCCGCACAGCTCCTATTACTATGAGAAACATGCATATTTCAGAGCATAATTAAATCCTTGAATGACGGGCAATACAAACGGCAATTTACATATTGACAGGCATACAATGAGCAATAGGGGAAACAGACATCAGTACTGACAAAGCAATACTTGTGAAACGGCAGGTGAGTATAGCAGCTCCTGACGTGTTTCGCTGTCACCCAAGACAGCTTTTTGAAAAAGATGTCCTTGGGTGACAGCGAAACGCGTCAGAAATTAAAGCGGTGCTTTATTATAAGCGGGGGGGCGCCCAAATTATGCTTACGCCGCTGCTCCTACAGATCTCTGCAGCACAAGCATCATAGAATAAGAGCAGGATGAAGGAACTTCCGCCGTAGGAGAAAACACCTGAAGGACATCTCAGATAAGGTTAGTGTCTGGACAAAGATAATGGCAGCTTATTTAGATGTGGCACCAGACTTGGGGGCCCATTTAGGAATACGTTTTAGCTATTTAAATCTAGTTGCGTAGACTGCCTAGCTCTCTGAAGCAGGGGTGGGGGATGCGGGACCCATGTCTCTCCATCCGAACCAAGCCCAGGTAAAAAGTACCCTATCCCCTCCCGTGTCTGCGGCTCTCGCTATGACTAGCGAGAACCATACTGCAAAATGCAGGATGGTCCCCACTCACTCCCACCATCGTTCTGCATTGCTGTATGCACTCCATCAGGGCCCCATCCCCTCCGATATCAAGCTGGGTACACATTGTCTGATCTGTACCCAGGTTTATTATTTCAGGTTCTAGTTGATTGTACAGTCTTTCACAGTTGTAAATGCATTTTAAGGCATCTAACGCAGTCTGTTCTTCATCTGTCCACAGGTCATCATGACCACCACATGCTTTCCCTGGCTCTCAGAGCCATTTGACTTGATTGCTAGGTGGGTAAGGTCCATAAGATTAAGACCTAACAGGGCCCAGCCAATTGACATTCAAGCGGTGATCGACGAGAACAACAGGCTCAAGTTATTACATTTCCATCTAAAAGCTAGGGCTAACATTCTTCGAGATCTGGTCATTGATGTAGTGCAGATAAAGGAAGCCGCCATCAGAACCGCTGAAGAGCAGGGCATCACCTAGTAGTTGAACAGTGAGGGAGGTACACCTGGAGAAGCAATAATCTGGAGATAAAGTGGAGATAAAGTAAATGGAGATAAAGTACCACCAATCAACTCCCAACATAGTTCATAGGCTGTGCTTTATCTCCTTTCACATTATCTCCACTTAATCTCATTTATCTCTTCTCCAGGTGTAATACATCTGCCCCACTGAGAGGTCTCTGTAGTCTACTAATTGGAATGGGTCACAGTCAGCACAAGGCTGTGCTCTTTTCAGGTTATTAGATTTCAGAAATCCCTCCGTGTATGTATTTCAGAAAACAGACTGAAGTTTATGATCTACCACCTACTATGTATATATTGTCACCTGTCCGGCTACTCTTTTATCATCACCACCAATAAAGACCAAAAAGCAGATATTTTCTTGAGTGTCTTTGTCTCTATTTATGTGTAGTGACAAAATATATTTTACAGTCTGTCGACGTAAATATAGAAATATGTTTATTCATAATATGATAACATTCTGTATGGTCAGGGCACACAAAAAATAGAATAATCCACTATTTCTCCTGGTGCTTCTATACAAGGGTAAAATGTCATTAGCTGCATGTGACAACGGCCTTGCTAGGGCCAAGATATCGTAGACAATACGATCAATGTGGAAAAATTTCACTGCATTTAAGTAATCTCTTATGCTGTATATTTAGCCAGAACTGTCAGTCTGTGACTGTGTGTATAATGCTGGGCGGAGTCATAGAGTGAAACTCCGCCCAGCGTTATACACATACAAAGATATGGGCTATATATGAAGAGACCGAGACCATCATGGCAAGGACCAGTTTAACGGTCCCCATGTGGACGGCAGCAGCCAGCAACACAGACCTATCTTACCACACCACCTTATAACACACAACATGGGCTCATGTGCCCTGACATGTCATGGCACTCAGCTGCCGCACATACCCGCCCTCTCACTTCTCTGCACTCCAATAAGCTGCCCGACAATCTGATGTTCCCTCCCAGGGCACGCCCCCACCCAGCTCTGTGGCCGGATTGCACATGACTCCTCTCCCCAACCAACAGAGTCTGCCGCTGCCGCACGTGGCCAACCTCTCACTACAGGCACAGCATCAGAGCCCTGTTGCTCCCCCCAATCACCCCCACACAAAGAGGTCCAGAGTGCACGCGCGCTTGCGGGAGTGCCCGCACGTGTGCCCGCGGGGGCATGCGCACAGATGGTGTGCACATGCTCACCCCTGGGGCATGGGGCGTTCAAGGGTGCACGTGCACAGATGAAGGGGCACGGTGAAGGGGGCATGGGGGGCGCAATGTTCAATAAAGTAGATCATGCTGCACCAACAATAAGTCTTTGCACACACTTCAGAGACTTCACACACCACAGTGATGGCAGCCATTGGCTGTGGCATTAGCACAATGATTCAACTGCCCATCTCCAAATTACGTCCCCCTCCCCTCTGTGTTATGGAAATTTTGGTGGGCTCCAAGTTTTTTTTTTCACATAATGTTTTTAATGTGTTTTCAAGACAATTTAGAATTATTTGTGAACTCAAATCTAGAAGTGAGATATAAGTTCAAATTGCAGAGGCAGCATCATGTTATTTAAGTATTAAATGGCACTGGTGGCCTCATAAAAAAAAGCCATGGTGACCATGCACTCTACTACAAAATATTTTTGGCCCAGGATACCTATAATATGTTCTAAATCAAGGGTTACCAAACACAGTTCTTAAGGCCTTCTAATAGTTTTCCACACGCTTGAGCACAGATGGTGTGCACACGCTACGCGCAGAGGGTGAGGGGGGACAGCTGTGAGGCTGACAGAATATGGGACTGGAAACAGAGGCACGGCAACCCGCAGAGCGACGCATGGCAGCTGCATACCTCCCAACATTTCATGTCCTCAAGGAGGGACAGTGTGCGTGAAATTTGTGGGTGTGGCCTAGCGGGACGGGTCCCTGCCCTGTAATCGCAGCACTGTCGCGAGGCCACACACCGTTTTCCACGCTGTGGGGGCATGTACATCAGCTCCGTGAGCTGCTGCCTATGCCCCCAGCCCACCTGACTGCAGTAATACATGCTGTGTGCATGGCACATTGTCTATTCATGGGTGACAGCAGTGGCGGAACTACCCAGGGTGCAGGGGGTGCAGCTGCTATGGGGCCCGGCGGCTGGGGGGGCCCGATAGACAGCAGACACTGCCCTGCACCGTGCTTAGACATTTTTTATTTATTTAAGTGAACCGATGCTGCCGCAGCCGCCTGTGTGTGAGGCTGAGCTGCTCACCGGAGGGAAAGTAATAAGCCGAGCGGGGGGCGGGGCGCGAGTCCGCAGCCCGGAAGAGACTGCGGGACTCGGGAGAGAGAGTGTGTGCTGCGCTGCTGCCGAGCTCTGGCACACTGACGCCAGCAGTGGTACTGACAGCGAGGGAGGAATCCTGAAGTATGGTGGTGGTCAGTGGCTGTGTTCAGACTGAGACGCACAGCCGCTCACCGCGTCCGCCACCTCCCCCAGCCTCCCGCCGATACTCTCCTCGCCCCACTCCTACACCCACTGCGGTCTCCGGCTAAACCCCCTCCCCGTGCCCCCAACTAGTGATACAAACGTGGCAGCATCTGCCTCAGGAGAGCGGCATATTCAAAATGCCGCAGCGGCTAGAGCAGACATTAGGGGGAGGGAGGGAAGAGTAACAGTGATCTCCAGTTCAGGAGTGTTGTATCTGGGTCCACAATACCACCAGTCTCATGTGTCCACCTGATGGTGGCCTTGCAGCAGCATGCACACTTGCGCCCCCCCCCCCCCCCCACTCCAACTATTGTCACCTTATTAAATGGACCCCCATGCTCCTACATGTACTGCCCAGCAGTAAGGTGAAGGTGCACAGATCTCTCATACTCCAGCACCTGTGACGCAAAGAGGAGCCACGTGGAACAGAATAAGAAAGAACATTGGTAAGTTTGTAATTGTTGCATAATGTATAATGGGCTTTGCGGTGTGTCGCGTAATGTGTATTGGGCTTTGCGGTGTGTCGCGTAATGTGTATTGGGCTTTGCGGTGTGTCGTGTAATGTGTATTGGGCTTTGCGGTGTGTCGCGTAATGTGTATTGGGCTTTGTGGTGTGTCGCGTAATGTGTATTGGGCTTTGCGGTGTGTCGTGTAATGTGTATTGGGCTTTGTGGTGTGTCGCGTAATGTGTATTGGGCTTTGCGGTGTGTCGCGTAATGTGTATTGGGCTTTGCGGTGTGTCGTGTAATGTGTATTGGGCTTTGTGGTGTGTCGCGTAATGTGTATTGGGCTTTGCGGTGTGTCGTGTAATGTGTATTGGGCTTTGCGGTGTGTCGCGTAATGTGTATTGGGCTTTGCGGTGTGTCGTGTAATGTGTATTGGGCTTTGCGGTGTGTCGTGTAATGTGTATTGGGCTATGCGGTGTGTCGCGTAACGTGTATTGGGCTTTGCGTTGTGTCGCGTAATGTGTATTGGGCTTTGCGGTGTGTCGTGTAATGTGTATTGGGCTTTGCGGTGTGTCGCGTAATGTGTATTGGGCTTTGCGGTGTGTCGCGTAATGTGTATTGGGCTTTGCGGTGTGTCGTGTAATGTGTATTGGGCTTTGCGGTGTGTCGCGTAATGTGTATTGGGCTTTGCGGTGTGTCGCGTAATGTGTATTGGGCTTTGCGGTGTGTCGCGTAATGTGTATTGGGCTTTGCGGTGTGTCGCGTAATGTGTATTGGGCTTTGCGGTGTGTCGTGTAATGTGTATTGGGCTTTGCGGTGTGTGGCGTAATGTGTATTGGGCTTTGCGGTGTGTGGCGTAATGTGTATTGGGCTTTGCGGTGTGTGGCGTAATGTGTATTGGGCTTTGCGGTGTGTGGCGTAATGTGTATTGGGCTTTGCGGTGTGTGGCGTAATGTGTATTGGGCTTTGTGGTGTGTCGTGTAATGGGCTTTGCGGTGTGTCGCGTAATGTGTATTGGGCTTTGTGGTGTGTCGTGTATTGGGCTTTACGGTGTGTCGCGTAATGTGTATTGGGCTTTGTGGTGTGTCGCCTAATGGGCTTTCCGGTGTGTTGCATAATGCGTTTTGCGGTGGGTCGCGTAATGTGTAATGGCATTGCGGGGTGTCACATAATGTGTGAGGGGCACTACCCTTTGAGGCAAGGCCACACCCCCTTTTTATATAATGTGTGCATTCTTTATTTTTAAAATATCTATTGGAGGGGCACATTTTTACTGTTCCCACTAATGGTGGCCACAAACGGTGTGCACTAGTAGAGACCTGAGTTAGGGGGGGCCCCATTGTAAATTTTGCTATGGGGCCCACAAAGTTTTAGTTACGCCTCTGGGTGACAGGAGGGGAGTCCCACCTGCCCCCCCCCCCCCCCCCTCTGGACACTGATGCAGGGTGGGGGAATGTCACAAAAAATGGGATGCTCACGCAAAAAGCAGGGCAGTTGGGAGGTATGCAGCCGGCCGGCCAGGACAAGGAAGATGATGATGATGGCCATTGGGGATGTTCATAGAAAAGTGTACAAGTGTCCCCACAGCCCATTGTCTGTGTGTCAGCCCCCAGTGCTGGCTCATGTCTCCCAGGGCATAAAGCACCCACAGCACCTCCGCACACCTCATTCCACCGTGTTGCACCCCACCAGCCCACAAAGGGCACCACCACAACTGCAACTCCACCAGCCGTAGTATCCCCGCAACCCTCCCAATCAATCTACCCCACCCACGACACCGTCGCACACGACCCTCGCTCACCCACGCCAGTGCCACACTCATCCGCCACACATGCCACTCCACCACCTGCAGCACACCCACATCCACCTGTGTAAACACCACACCCGCTCCTGCAGTATTTCCCCACCCACCCCTCCCACGCAAACCATGATTCATGCAATAAAGGCATTCACAGATTAAGGGGGGCAGAGCCCCTTACAACGGTGTGAGCGATGAATCACCTAGTAGTAAAATAATGTGTAAATCTCTGTATAGAAAAATATTTTCTTCTTAATATAGACACAAGGCTTGCATTAAACAATTTTACTTCATTTTTATTTGTCTCCAGCACATATCTGTGGGGCCACTGCTATACTGGGATGCCGTTGAAATCCCGGCGGTCTGAATCCCGGCGGTCGAAATGCCGACCGCAGAAATCCCAACACTTTCTCCCTCTATGGGTGTCGTAGACACCCATAGAGGGAGAACAAATTAGTGTGCCGAGTGTAGCGAGGGACCGGGCCTGCTGCGTGGCGAGCGCAGCGAGCCTGCAAGGGGGCGATCCATGTCCCCCCATGTCACAATTTCGGCGGTCGGTATACCGGCATCGGGATTTTGACCGCCGGGATTTCAAACCAATCCTGCTATACTATGTGGGCGCAACAACTCAGCACATGCGATCCATTGAATTGTATTGCAAATGCAGAAGGAGGGGTATACCACCCCCAGCCTGCATACTTCCACCTGCCTGCATACCCCCTTGTGTCCTCATTACTCCTCCAGCCTGTATACCACCCCCTGCATCGTACCCCCTTTACTGGCCTGGCCTACCCCCTACCTTCATTCCACCTCCAGCCTGCATAGTACCCCCTTCCCTGGCCTGCCCCCTGCCTTTATTCCACCTCTGGCCTGCATACCACACCCAGCCTGCATACTTCCACCTGCCTGCATACCACCCCGTTTCCTCATTATTCCTCCAGTCTGATTACTACCACCTTTCCTGACCTGACCTATCCCCTACATTCCACCTCCAGCCTGCATACCACCCCTTGCATAGTACCCTCTTCCCTGGCCTGGCCTACCCCCTACCTTCATTCCACCTCCGGCCTGCATAATACCCCCTTCCATGGCCTGGCCTGCACTCTGCCTTCATTCCACCTCTGGCCTGCAAACCACCCCCAGCCTTCATACTTCCCCCTGATTGCATACCACCCCGTGCCCTCATTACACCTCCAGACTGCATAGTACCCCTTCCCTGGCCTGGCCTACCCCCTGTCTTCATTCTACCTCCGGCCTGCATACCACACCCGGCCACCATTTGCAATCCTATAAAACTGTGACACAATTGCAGTTTAAGAGGACAGTTGCAATGCTCCTCTGTGACTGCAGCCTGAGTAAAGGTGTGTACAAAGTGGGTGATTTATTGAATGATATCGCTAATTTAGACCCTTCTGAGCAATATTGTAAAAAAATATTGCCCACTGTGTATGCTCCAAGTGACAAGCAATTCGTGATGCATGGCGATGTTCATACAATTGCTCGATGTGTTTGAACTGCACACTATGCCCATGTCCTCTGGTTTGTGTGTCAGGACCAAATGAGACACATGGGGTAACATTTAATGAGATGCAAAAATTAGATTTTTGCGCTTTTTTTTTGCCAAAAAACGACAAAATTGCACTTTTTCCCGAATTCGCATAATTAATGAGATGCGAAAACCGGCAAAAACCGCCTATTTTGCTGCGAAATCACACTTTTTGAAAGTGAGATTTTTAGTCGCGCCGGTACTCGCATCCAGATGTTTTCCCATTGAAAAGTATACAATTCACATATTTATTGAGATGTGAATTCGGGAAAATGTGTCTAAAAATTACCAAACATGTAGACCAGGTTCTGATATGCGAATTGGCCAGAACCCTGCACATCTGTGCATGGTTCTGTGTTAAAAAATGTGTTAAAGTGTTTTTGTTTTTTTTAACAGCGTGGGGTCCCCCCTCCTGAGCATAACCAGCCCCGGGCTCATTGAGCCGAACCTGGTTCCAAAAATACGGGGGACAAAAAGCATAGCATTTTGAACCCAGCACCGGGCTCCAACAGCCAGCAGTGTCATGCCACAGCCGTGGGACACTTTTTATATAAGGCATTTTATCACTTTTTGAAGCTTGATACAGCTGGCCCTTAAGAGCTTACTGACTTTTTTCAAACACAGCCTGTAACATGGCAGTTAGCAGGTGATTGGCTGGATGTTTATCTCTCTTTAACACCCTTGCATTTATCTCTTGTTAAGGCTTAATCCATCTGCCCCAATTGGACAACTTGTATCTCCTCCAGCCTGAGTGCTTCTCCATGTTCTAGTCTCCATTTTTAAAGTAAATAGGGTGTCTGACCCTTCGTTATAGGGTCACTTGATATATTTGTACATGTTAAACATGTCACCAATTAAACAAAGCCATTATCCAGCGTAACACCAAAATATCAAACCAATGTTCAATATTTTGTTACCATGACACCTGGGAAATAAGGGGCCCACTGCTGAGTGTTCCTTTGGGCCACTGAAAACTATTTTTAGTAAAATCAGATGACTGGCTCAGCAAAGGGAGCAGGGTCACCTGCTACTGATCTCAGGGAAGAGAGGTTGACCTTGCTTTTGTGTAGCTACATCAAATTGCCATCTGAGTCAGACTGATAGAGCTGGTCCTGCTGTCTGTCAGCAATGATGATCACAGACACGTCCTGCCTCTAATTCATAGAGCTTTGATTTTTTTTCCTGACTCACAACTGTCTGTAAAATGAAGGCAGGTCACGGCCAATGTAATTGGTGTTGTCATCCCCTTGGTCTCCACAAAGCACAGGACATTGTTCCGTGCTGCACCCCTTCAATGGAACACACTCCCTAGCTCCATTAGACTCTCCCCGACCTTGCAAAGCTGCAAACGGGCACTGAAAACTCACCTTTTCATCAAAGTGTACCCTTCCGCTGCATAAACTAGTCCTGAGGCTGGTTCTCCGTCCCTAGAGCCACCTCTCCTGGATTTCCTGGATTCTCCCTGAATTGGTGGCAACCCTCCAGGACATTTTTGCAGTCTCCCGGATTCTGGGATTCTCACGGAATCTGGGTGACTTTGAAAGCCTCTACAGCCTCCCAACTGAGTGTGCACACTGTCAGGGGTGTAGGGAGGGTGGTTCCGGCAGAGAGCGAGCTCCGGTCACCAGAAAGGCCACAAGGCATGCACAGTGCAGTTCCAGCACTTATGAGTTGCGAAGAGAAGTGAGGGGGTGGGGGAGGTTGCTGTGAAGTTGTTGTCACTGGTGTCAGGGTGAGCGGAGGATGTATGAGGTATCTCTGTGTAGGAGTTGTCAGTAGGGGATATGTGTTATTAAATGTAACAATAGGGACTTCAATACATGTCTGTATTAGAGGCCATGCCCACTTTTCCAAAGAGGCCACGCCTGTTTTACAAAGCCATGCCCTCTTTTACGGGAGGGCACGTGTGCCTTCGGCACGTATGAAAGTGAGGGGGGAGTAATCTCCAGGAAGCGAAGATTCCTAAGGTGGCAACCCTATCCTAGTCTGTTTACATCCTGCTATCTAGCCACCACCCACTTGCTTGCACCTCTTGTAATCTGTCTGCCTCCTCTTCCTACTAGATTGTAAGCTCCTCTGAGCAGGGCCCTCTTCCCTCCTGTTGTAAAGCCCTCTTCTCTTCACATTTCACTCACAGCTTTCCCATACTCAAACACTCAGTGACCATCTTTGTTCACATACTCATCTCCATCATTGGCCTCAAGCCTCTAGTTGTATGTTAATTGAGTCCTCACTACTGTGGCGCTCTTTATTTGAACATCTGATGCTTTTCATTTAAAGAACAGTCTGCATTGTAAATTGTTTTGTTACTGGGAGCCTGCATCTTCCCCCCACCATTAATTAGCTTGCTGAGCAATTTGTTCAAACACCAGCCCCACCCCCTGTACCAGCTGACCCAAACATTCCTTTAAAATTGGAAATATTTGGAAGCCTGCTCAAGGCTTGCCTGCCATCTTAAGCATGTCATCTGAAGCATGAGTTTGGACTGGATTTGGACTTCCACCCGCATATTGCATAATTTTATATTTCACCAATCACCATCTCTCCCAGCCTCTAAGCTGATGGAAGCTAAGCTATGTATTACTTTTTTTGCTTACTGTTTCTTTACCATTATTTGTACCATGTACCTCCACCCCCACTGTATGCAAGGGTGTGGTATAGGGTTCCGACGTCGGGATCCCGACTGCCCGGACTCAGACAGCATAGTGAGTGCAACAAAGCCCCTTGCGGGCTCGCTATGCTCGCCACGCTGTGGGCACGGTGGCTCGCTACACTCACCACCTATTCTATTCTCCCTCTATGGGGGTCATGGACCCCCACGAGGGAAAATAGCGGGTGGCCGTAGGGCACCTGTCTGTCAGTGTTTTGACAGTCGGGATCCCGATGTCAGGTAAATGACTGTCGGGATCCTGACTGTCGGGACCGCGTCCGGCACCCGTATGCAAAGCCTGTATGCTGTACAATCACTGGTTGCACACCCTGCCAGCAACAAGTTGGCAGGGTGTGCCAGCTATGGCAGAAAAGTGTTATGAGAAAGCGAGGGCTGCCTAGGCATGAGGGAATATAAGAATCTGTGCAGTTTGGGATGGTATGACAAAAGCTAGAAATCAGAGTGTCACTTACCCATAGAGGTGCAGTGTAGATGGGGTAGCCAATCAGGTGTGGAAGGGGTGGTAGCTTAGGTGGAGGTATATAAGTGGTAGTCAGGTGATCCATCTTCCTCTTGAGTCTGGATTTTGATGGGACCTCGGCAATAGGCAGCACGCAGCAAGGAAAGGTTAAGTGCAGCGTTTTTAACATACATCCTTTATTGTACAGTGTCCTCTCCCCCTCCTTGGGTTGTGAAACCATGCGCCGTTCTTAGCGCACAGCACTCCCTCCCATGTGGCTGGCGGACCCCACCAGACCCATCTCAGTGGGTGCCTCAAGCGGCACCGGCCGGTGGTCAGGCAGTGCGCCTGTGCCCCAGGTCGCTGCTCCCGGCGGTTCCCCCACCTCATCCCCAGCCGCCAGGGTGGGTTTCCGTTCCTGCGGCACCCGGCGGCATCGCGTCACCTCCTCACTCCCAGCTCACCCTCTCCCCTCGTGTCACTCAGCCGGCGCAAGGTGCGGGGCGGTCAGTGCGCACGGTCACACTGCAGGCCACCCCCGCACCCCCGGCCAGCCTGCCTGCCGGTCCTTACACCCCCTCTCTCCCAGCCATCCTTCTCCCCAGCACCGACGCGACCATAAGTAACGGGTCTCAGGCGGCGGCTGGGGGAGATCAGAGCTCCGGGGCATCAGGGGGCAATGCAGGGGAGGCTTTCCCGTCCGTCCCCGTCCCCCCCCCAGTCATCCACCCCAGGGTGGGGACCCACACATTATCCGCATCCCTGGGGGAGCCAGGAGGAGCCCCCAGCACGGTGGGGGTTAATACAGCCTTTCCGGAGTTTTTTATACACAGCAGCAGGGGAGCTTTGCCTCCCCCTGCTGGCAGGTTAGCAGCAGCAGGTTTCATCAGTGTGGCTGCCGTCATACCATTAATGGGCTTTTGTCACGGCAGCATTCCAACATGCCCCAGTAGGCCCTCATTCACCCAGCTGGGGGCGTGCATTACCAGTCCCCCAGCTGGCTCCCTCCGGACCAGGTACAGGGTGGGCGGCACAACCAGGAGGCTCCCACCCTGATTTATTTCCAGGGTTTTCCACCAGGGCACCAGCAGGGGTTTCACACACGTGGCGGGCGACGCACGCCCTCTGGGTGGCTATACCCTGTCCAGCCGGCCCCCAGCCTCCCCTCAGCACCCGGCTCGCCAGCAGTACGCCTGCCCATCCCCCTTTGCGGGTCAGGATCTGGGGTGTCAGCCATTTATGGGCCCTGCCGGTCAACAACACAGATATTACGCAACTTTGGGGCAGGCACCCAGCATAATCAGGGGCAAAGCTTGCACCCGTGCCCTTCAAGCGCAATTTTCCCTCAATACCCTGCCCCCTCCAGCCCTCAGGCTTTCCCGGCTCCTCCTCCTCATTCCGGGGATGATTTTGTCGGCACAGGCTCACATTTGCCGGGGGCAGAGGGGTGGTCCAGGGCCTCTGAAGTTTTACTAACCACTGTGTTTGTTTCTCCCGAGCTATCATCAGTTGCACGTCAGGCGGCCTCAGAGGGGGAGCATCCGTCTTTGGAGAACATAACGGCCAGAGTCGTCAGCACCGCTACAGGGTCAGCAGGAACGCCTACAGACACGCCTATACCTTCTGCAGGCATGGGGGCCACGGGGACCGATCCAGCAACAGCAGGAACGTAGCAGGGAACAGAATCCCTGGAAGCGGGCAGCCTGGCTGGTGATGGTCTCATCGTTTGCCAGGTGGGCAGCCGCGGAAGGGGATCATCGTTCTGGAGAGAACATTACGGTAGGGCCGCAGGCGCTGAAGTGTGGTCGACAGGCGAACAGGCAACAACGGCGATAGCTTCCCCAGGCAGCTGCAGCAGGGGCGTCGCATGAGGCCAGGTCTCTGGAGGCTGTTGACTTTCCGGGTTATAGTGAGCATGATGATTATGATACCTCTGAGTCTTTTCCGGGCCATTCCTATGCCGGCAGCGAGGAGTCAGGAACCATTAGACGCCCCCGCAGGTTTGCCAAGCTTAGCGCGCGCAGTTGCACAGCAAGCAGGGGAAGGGGTTAGCGGGCTAGCAAGACTAAATCCTTCGCTGAGTCCCAGCTTTCCTCTGACATGGTCCATCGCAGCAACACTGCAGGGTCCAGGGGTCTCATATGGGCACAAAGGGTAAAATAGCCAAGGGGGAGTTCGTGGATGTTCACGTTGCATGTAACTGATTTCGACAAGGCCAAGAAATCGGCCGGTGTTGGTGAAAACTCGTATCGGAGTTTTCACCCTAGCTTAAGCAGTTCCTTATATTCCATCTGGCTATTTTAACTCTAGACTCAAGGAGCGCAACAGCGTTCGGCGGTGCATTTTCCTTGGGCATGGGTTTTTCTCGCTTACAAGGGTATGGCTCGGAGGGATTAGGACGAGAAATTTCGTCTGACCCACGCCGACACACGGGTTACGCCCGTGGGCCTTAAGCGCGTCAGGATATGATTGCAGGTCATGGGTAAAGGCCACGCTACTTCTGAGTACCATCCCAAGAAGCCATTTTCCCCTGGCAAGTAGGGTACGAAGCCAGCCGCTAAAGGCCAGTGCTTTGCCTTCAATGATTCAAAGGGCGATAGAGGCGTCAAATGCCGTTTTCGCCACGGATCCTGGAATTGGGGGTCCAGTCACCACTGCCGAAGCATTGCCCAACATGTGTTTTTCGCCCTTGGGAGTAGTACCGAAGAAGGCTCTGGGTAAATACCGTTTAATCCAGCACCTGCTTGCCCTCGCTGGGCATCCATTAACGATGCTATTACTGAGTAGGCGTGCAAGTGCGTTATCAGCTGATTGATAAAATACCCTGGCTAGTCCATAAGTTGGGCACTGTGCACTCAGGGCCAAGTTGGGCATGGAGTCCGCTTTCTGCCTCCTTTCATGACACCCTAACTTAGGGGTATCGGTGGCCTACGCCAGGACCGAGGGCCCAACATGCGTCATATCTGGCCATGCTTAGAGATTGGCACTGCGGCCGGCGGCTGTAGCCTGCCGGCTGACCGAGCCTGCAAGTTTCAGGTCCTTATCCAGGGCTGCCGGGCCAAGAAGAGGGCCAATCTAAGGCAGGTGCAGTCATTACTGGGGGTCCCTTAACTTTGAGTGCTGGGCCGCCCCCAGGGGCAGTGTTTTGCCACAAGCGGGTAGGGGCCACAGCGGGGACTAAGGCTCCCCTTACATGGTTAGGCTGTCCCGGGAGATACGCTACGACCTGGTCGTCTGGTCTCCATTTCTGGTGGACTTTAATGGGGAGCTTCTTTGGATCGCAGAGCCTTCGCCCATGGCCAGGCTTCAGTTACTTACGCAGGCCCCGGGGTCCTCGGGTTTCGGGGCATTTTTTCAGGGCGAATGGCGCGCAGCCCCATGGCCTCAATCATGGATTGGGAGGGGTTTCACGGCCAATTTGCTGCTATTAGAGTTCTTTCCCATCGCTGTAGCGGTGGGATGGTGGGCCCATAGATTGGCAAGCCAGACGGGAGGTTATGGTGATATAACCTAGGAGGGGTACACACCACTAACAACCAGGGCACCTTTTTTCACCCCTGACACTGCTCAGACATTTGGTATTACGCTACTTGCAGGTCACCATACATTTCATGGCGCAGCACGTTACAGGGGTTGACCATGGCATCGCCGATGCCCTGTCGCGGTTCTACTTTGCAAAGTTTTGCGAGTTGGTACCGATCGATGAGCCCCTTGGGCTCACTTATCCATGTCCTATAGGGCAGATCGTAGAGCAGACATGGGTGGATTACCTTGCCATCCCTGGCCCCCTCCACCCGTAGGGCATATGCAGCCACGCTGCAGGACGGGGCGGCCTTTTTAGGAGTCCCCGGGGAACAGCGGAAGTCGGTCGATGACCGTTGCTGTTTCGGGCGCGGGCATTATGGCGCGGGCCTGTCCATCTGCCATGGCTGCGGCATTAGCCGAGATATATTCCGTGCTAAGTTACGCGGAGAACGGGACCCCACCAAAGCCTTTGCGCTAGCAAGGGTTTTGATTGGTGGGCGAGAGCGCAGGCTATGACAGCGGATTCCCGCAAGTCCATCGAGCTGTAGACGCGGTGGAAATTGTAGCCTGTGGTCAGGGTGTAGTGGAGAGCACAGAAGAGACGTCACTCTTTCGGGTGGCGTTCTCTTTTGCGTTCTTTAGGGACTTTAGGGTCAGCAAACTGGTTGCGGCCAGCAAAAATGCCACTGATTTAGGTGCGGTTCGAAGACATGGTCTTCCAGGACGGGTCGTCCTTTGTGTGCTCCGCCAGTCTGAGACCGATCAGTTGGGCAGAGGTCGCTGGGTATCCCTTAAGTCCCAGCTGGAAGGAGAGATCTGCACCGTGCGGCTGGCCACGTCATATCTGCCTTTGAGGCCTCCCGCTCCGGCACAGTTCCTCGCACATGCTGATACATGGCCGTGACGCGCTTACTGTGCGCTGCTGTGTTTAAGCGTTGTGTGGCTGCGTTGGGTTTGGAGGTCGCCGATTGCGGGACGCATTCGTTCTGTATTGGTGCGGCCACCAACGCAGCAGCGGAAGGTCTTCCAGTGAATGCCATACAAGAACTCGGCCGCTGGAAGTCCTCCGCTTATAAATCTTATATTCGTTTAGATAAGGTTTAGCACGCGCCTTTGGCGCTGGATCCAAAAACGATGTTTACACTCGGTTCTGTAACGGCAGCGTTACAGAATTGAGGGTGTGACGGGAATTTTTTACTTTTTCCTCCGATAGTGGGCTGATTACAATTGGCTTCCCCCCTCAAGTCCACCGGAGGTTTTTTAAGGTTTTCCCCTTCACTTGGATTCTAGTGTACTAATTTATGTTGTGCATTATATGTCTAACCCTATGTTGTGCATTGTACAGTTTAAGTTTGAATGCTAACTGGTTAGGGTTTTCTTTTTCAGCCCTTCCCCCTCCCCCCTTCAACGACTCATGCCACTGTCTGGTTCGTCGGGCATTCATACATTTTCCGGGCATCCAATCATCAGTTAGCTCTCAGGGCCCGGGCAGAGCTAGGGGCGAAGGCAGTACATTGGTTCGGTGTCAGGGGTCTCCGGTGGAATGGTCTTTTACCATTGTTGTCAGACAAAGAGCGTCGTTGGGGTCGCCCGGATGTTTTGGTGGTACACCTAGGGGATAACGACTTAGGCCAGGGAACCAGCATAGGCCTTATTTTGAGGATCGAGGCTGATTTTAAGACTCTGGTTGGCCTTTGGCCTGGATTGCGGATAGTTTGGTCCGACATAGTGCCTCGGTTCAACTGGAGAGGCTGCTGGAACCCTAAGTCCTTAGAAAAGATCAGACGCAAGGTTAACTTTGCGGTCTCCAAGGTGGTTACGTCCATGGGAGGTACAGCGGTTAGACACCCCTCTTTAGCACTGGAGACCCCATCCTTCTACAGAAGTGATGGTGTCCTTTTGTCAGAATCAGGCATGGCCGTTCTCCTTCAGGACTTGTTTAGTTGTTGCAGATAGGGGATTAGGTTTGTTTTACTCTGGTTGCCTTAGTTTATTGATAGGGTTGGCGGGCTTGGGTTCTACAGTAATTGTCTTTAAGTGGCAATTTTTGAACCCAGCTGTGGCGGGAGGGCGCTCTCGATCAGCAGTCCAGTTTGAAGTACAGGAGGTCACTGTGAGGTATTGCCACCCTCTGCCAGGAAGGCTGGTGAGTTCTGCCCCCGAGGGGGGACGCAGGACACTTTTAGAACTGTCCTCACCATGCCCTAGGAGGGGCGGCAAGACAGTCACAGCGCAGGCTGGCTTTGAATTCAATGGGGGCGGTTCATCGCCCTGGTTACAAGTTGGGGCGTTGTAGTCGCCGCCATTGTTAACGTTTTATGACTGGCTGGTCTCTAAGCGCTCTCTAGGCCATCCCTTTTCAATAGGGTCATACCACAATAAATACCCTTGACCTTTTAAACTTATGCAGTGGTTGTCCGTGTTGTTATTTCAGGTCACGTGTCCGTGTGAGTTATTTCAGGTCATGTGTCCGTGTGATTTACTTCTAAGGGTAATCAAGGTTTAGGTTGAAAGAAAAAGGTTCATCACAATAATGCAGTAGACGCCTTAGAGAAAGCGAGGGCTGCCTAGGCATGAGGGAATATAAGAGTCTGTGCAGTTTGGGATGGTATGACAAAAGCTAGAAATCAGAGTGTCACTTACCCATAGAGGAGCAGTGTAGATGGGGTAGCCAATCAGGTGTGGAAGGGGTGGTAGCTTAGGTGGAGGTATATAAGTGGTAGTCAGGTGATCCATCTTCCTCTTGAGTCTGGATTCCCACCCTCCCTCCCTTGTGCTAATCTACCACCTGGCCTTTCGGCCTTCACCCAAATTTGGCTCTCATTAATTCAATCTTAAATGGCGGGAGGGCGCTCTCGATCAGCTGTCCAGTCTGAAGTACAGGAGGTCACTGTGAGGTATTGCCACCCTCTGCCAGGAAGGCTGGTGAGTTCTGCCCCCGAGGGGGGACGCAGGACACTTTTAGAACTGTCCTCACCATGCCCTAGGAGGGGCGGCAAGACAGTCACAGCGCAGGCTGGCTTTGAATTCAATGGGGGCGGTTCATCGCCCTGGTTACAAGTTGGGGCGTTGTAGTCGCCGCCATTGTTAACGTTTTATGACTGGCTGGTCTCCAAGCGCTCTCTAGGCCATCCCTTTTCAATAGGGTCATACCACAATAAATACCCTTGACCTTTTAAACTTATGCAGTGGTTGTCCGTGTCGTTATTTCAGGTCACGTGTCCGTGTGAGTTATTTCAGGTCATGTGTCCGTGTGATTTACTTCTAAGGGTAATCAAGGTTTAGGTTGAAAGAAAAAGGTTCATCACAATAATGCAGTAGACGCCTTAATAAATAAAATTATTATTTTTACTGCTGCCTTTGAGCAGCATGATCAAGATGTCACCGCAAATGGCTGCCTAGGAACTGTGCCACTCAGCCATATGTAACCCTGTGTCTCCCCTGTCTCGCACACTGCATAGCAACCTAAAACTGTACTGTCCCTGCTTAACTGTTACCTACCTGGCTGTTTGCAATGACCAGTGGTGTCGTTGTTTGCTGCCTAGGCACTGTGCAGCTCGGCGGGTGGGTGTTACCTGTGTGATAACTGTACTGTCTCTGCTTATATTGTTACCTGGCTGTTGCAATGACCAGTGGCGCTGCTGATGGCTGCCTAGGTGCTGTGCAGCTCAACGAATATATGTTCCCTGCGTCTACAATCCCCAGGGCACATTGAGCATATACCTCTATGTGTTATGTATATCTGTACTGTGACTGTTTTAACTGTAACCTTAATGGCTGTTACACAGCAATCCAAATCAAATTCCTAGTATACGCAAGTATACCTGGCCAATAAAGCTGATTCTGATTTGTACTCTATTTTTGTTATTTATTCAATGTAATGCCAAGTTTTGTCTCCCTGTGCTGTTCCTTTGTACGGCGCTGCGAAACACTTGTGGCTCCTTATAAATAAAATTATAATAATAATAATTGTCATTGCACCCCATCAGCCTCTCCCTGTCACCCACTGCCACTCCCATTCTGTTCCTCTCTCTGCCAACCTAATGCTATTACCTGTCATCCTCTGCCTCTATATGTCATTCACTACCATGAGGCATATTATGAATTTGGGGTGGGTCAGAGAATTGGGGCCTAAACTACATTTTTGAGCATTGGCCCACCACTAAGTTTGGGCTCTGTTCATAATCCACAAGTGTTGTAATTTGAGTAATGCAGCAATACTATAACCTAATTATACCCATGCATATACAGATAGACTAGCTGCGTAAGAAAATATAATATTAGATGATGTGGTTGGGAAGATTAGCAGACTTTGCTCCAGCAGACATGTCTTCTCATGAATGCCATTCGTAGCACTAATCACCTTTTACCAGTGTGGTGTATAAAGATAGGCTATCAAAACTGAGGAAATGAGGCTGCCAGGAACACATCCTGTACACTTCAGGTGACTCAGACTTGGATGAGAATCAGAGGTTATTTTAATGGTAGGATTAAGACTTACACATGTTATTGGCAGGGCCAGATTAAGGTCTAAATGGGCCTGGAGCTGAAAATTATCAAGGGCCTATTATGCGCAATAATAGGGGTTGTGGCCAGCACTTAATAATGTGGGGGGCTTGACCAGTGTTCTGGTTGGGCGGTCTGCTCATGGGTCTCTATTTGTGTAACTACTTTCAACTAATTATATATGCCTGGAAAAAGCAGGAGGCTGGCATAGGAAAAATGTAGTAAGATATATTGGCGGGTGCCCTCCAAAAGGTGCACCCGCAGGATGCCGATGTCCTAAAATCCTAACATACTTGCGGGTTGAGGCGGCACTCCAGTCATAAAAAGAATACTGAAAGACAAAACTTGATAGACAACATTTCAGCACCTTTTATGTGGTCATCTAAGTTTACCACACCATATACTGGGATGCGGTCAACATGCCGGTGGTCGGAATCCCAGCGGTCAAAATACCGATGCCAGAATCCCGACCACTGCAATGCACTTTGTCCCTTTATGGGTGTCCCCCGCAAGGAGGAGCGATCCACAGCCCCCCTTGTCGGCATTGCGGAGGTCAGGATTCCGGCGTCGGTATTTTGACCGCCGGGATTCCGACCACCAGCATATCATACCGGACCCCATATACCCCTTATACAAATCATGCAACAAAAGAGTAACCCCTTTATATTGTACTTGCCTGTTAGACATTATGCCACATGGAATGAGCAAAAATTCACACCGACTGAGCCAAAATTCACGTTATGCCACACAGATTAAGGCAAAATTTTGCCACATGGATTGAGCCAAAATACACACTATACCAAACAGATTAAGCAATAATGCACAATATGCTTCATAAACGGGCATTGCGCGCCAAAGGTGCGCATTAAAAATTACACCATAATGCCCATTATATGTTAAGCCACACACCATAATGTCCATTAAGTATTATGCCAAACACCATAATGCCTATTAAAAATTATGCTATATAAGTGCTGCTTACCTATATGCTCATTGCCAGGGGTTACATGCTCATTGCCATGTGGAATTGCATGCTCATTGCCAAGGGGGAATACATGCTTGCGGTAACTGGGGGGCAGCCGCCGCCGGGCAGAAATGACAGCCATTGACAGCCGGGCAGAGAGCAGGGGCTGCCCCGCTGTATTCAGAGCAATGCAGGTCCCGGCTATTTGAAACAATACCCCTTTCACACCAGAAAATGCAGGGATTTACTCGGGCTGGCCCCTATTACACCAGCCTAGTTCCGGCATTTTCTGGTGTGAGGAGAGAAAACTACCCCCCCCCCTTTAAACTTTAGGGGTAGTTAACCAGCATTATCTTCGGAACCAACTGACCCATTTGCATGTGGGCTTCGATTGATTTTCAAATGATTTTGGTCCTGTGAAACTGGGCCATTTGGTTCCAGAGAAATCTGTCCTCAAACAACATGAACAGCCATGAAATGACATTTCAAACATGAAAATATCGGTTTACCCGCAATATCTTTAGAACCAATGAACCCATATGGACCAACCTGGTATCAGATTGAAGGCCCAGCAATTTGAGTTTAGACTGAGATCAACTCCGAGCTTCTGTGATGCCGTTGGAACCAGGTGGGGGTCGGAATTAGCAGGTCTCATGTTATCCTATGGGGAAAACGTTCCAGCTTTGCCTGGCGGTATCTCTGGTTCCCGGGGGGCTAGCAACGCGGGGCCAGGCTTGTTGGAAAGCCCTGACCCTCAGATATAAAATGGGCCAATTTAGAGAGTGGGCCTGGAGCTGTAGCTCCATCAGCCCCATTGTTAATCCGGCTCTGGTTATTGGATGCACCCAATCTAATCCTCTCACCAAGAACTATTCTATTTTAGGGGTTATTTTTCAGCAAATCTTGTTGATTTGTCATTAGTATAAGTGTCCCAATATGAGAAGATACCAAATATGAGAAGACATTTTGCTATATTCATACTGTATATAGCGTATTCTGTATATGTACATATTTTCATTCCAATGACTCATAAGTATAGCCATCTTTTATCTTCCTTAAGGTGCCCAAACATGGTGCATTTTGTTTGGGATGCGATGCACGCACCCGCGCACATCACATCGCAAAGTAGAAAAAGTATGTGCAGCACAGACTTTTTTTAACTAGATCTAGTACAAATCGCACGCTGCTGTATCGAATCACATATATTTAGAAGTAGATGCGATGTGATCTACTGTAGTTCAGAATGCATGGAGCACATCACACCGTGTGTAGCCACCTTTACAGCACTTGCCAAAAGTTCTCATTTTTTAAAGGTCCTGTGGAGTAGTCGGTGGTAAATCACACATGATCCAACTCACAGGTCATGTGATTAGCCATAGGTGTGGAGTTCTTCTTGTGATGACCATGTTGTCTCTGGTAGGTATTATGATCTATTGTTAGGGGACTCTTTTTGTTTGTGACTTTTTGCATATATTCTGATGCCATTAATTGAACTACCATTTATATGCTTGCATATCTGCATTTTGCTTTTTAACCTACACTGTATTTAACATTAATTTAGTTTTAACATTATTAAATCATTTATCATTTTTCTGTTCCACCCCCAAGAAAATATTATCATATTGTGCTATCTCAGTGTCCGTTTTTGTGTCTCCGAAACACTGCCACTTGTTGGCAGCGAGCAAAACTACATCTCCCCCCCCCCCCCCCATTGAGCCTTAAGTGTCTACTTAAAATAAGTGGACAACTATATAGGGTACGGTTCCCCATTATTTTGGTCCATATATAATGTTATGGTATTACACTGTGTATGGTCTCTTTTCTCTTTTACATGTATATTGAGAGATACCAGTAAAACTTTATTGGACATAAAGAGAAATTGAGAGTGAGGAGCGCCTGAAAAACTGTCAGTATCTTTTTTCTTTGAGTACATGTTTTATATGTGTTGTGCCATATTAACTGTATAGTTCCAGGCGCATTAATCTATTCCTAAACCCAAATCTCACATTGTGTTTCATCAAAGATGTCAGGTTCATCATTATTAATTTACAACATAGATATCACAAGCACACATCAAACAATGGGTTAATTATATGACTGATGAACTGAAACTAAATGCAAAAAGTCCCATTAGTTCCTGATGTAGAGGTCATTTCCCTTTAGGAATTGACAAATGACCAAATTGGAGCTTGTTGATTCAACCAAATACCAAAGCAAACATACACAGAGTTCCAAAGACACAGCTATAACAGCCACACCATGGCCCTTATTCTGATCGGTGCGGCCAGAGCCGATTATGCGGCCAGGACCGTGCGTGCGAAACCCCGCCTTCCATACGGCACGCCAACTCCGTCCGTATGCGGTAAGAAGCTGTCCGAACGGACCGCACGTGTATTTTTCATGGAATACGCCTCCTCCATCTAAGGGAACCTCCCCCATCATTCGATGGTCGCAGACCATTGAATGCAGGACCGAGTGCTCCACCAGCACCCGCAACCTCAGACCACACGGACATTTTTCCGTGCAAAAGCAGAGATCTGGGCGGGCAGCTTACATCCGGCGATGTCATATGTCCGCCCCCTACACGTGCGTCACGGCCGCATTACCATACGTACGCCCAGCGTTTTCATGGGAACTCCCATGAAACGCGGGGCGTATACATATGGTAATGAGCCCAAATAGCCCTTCACGCCCCTCTCCACCCCCTGTTCGGAGTGTTCACATATCATGCGGAATTTGGCCGTACGCCCCGCTCGCACATGCGCAGAGACGCCTCTGCACATGCGCAGACACAAAACATCGGCGGGCCGAACGCACGCGGATATATCCGCACCGATCAGAATAAGGGCCCATGTCCGAATAGAGAATGATTACAGAGACAAACTTTAACTTTGCCATCTTCCCTTAATCTCTCTGAGTCTGTACATACCAATATGTATTAGCCCAAATTAGTGGAATTAAAATAGAAGAAAGCACGGATAACGCATCGTTTCATAGAATAACACAGTAAAGCATATTGTAAATGCACAGTAACAGCAGTTGTATGTACTGGATGTACTGTACTGAGCCATTGCTTTAACAGCCTAATCTTCATTACTTCCAGAAGACCTCTCATAAACCAAATTCACTATGAAACTCATTGTTGGGTTTATATGAGTGTACGTATTATTAATAGTATTCACTCTGCTAAATCCAGGGCAGCGTCAACTGATGCTAACATTTAAATAACGCAGGGCCACTACCCTAACTATGTGACCCAGTCCCTTGCTTTGAGCCTTGTAGACTCTGATGGGTCTGCATGTTGCAAACAGAGAATTAGTGGGTGTCGCTTAAAAAAAAATTCATCTTGTACATATATCCAGTCATAACATAACTATCTCAGTATTATGTCTTCATATGTATCTACACTACAATCAATAAATAATGTTATATTTTACTAGATACTGATTGCTTACAGGAGTTTTACTTTTGTGACAGATCCTGAATCCATTCATCTACGTGCGCAGCTATTTCTTTCTTTATTCATTTTTGTTTCTTTAACAAATAGGCACATTTGTTTTTTAGCTACAGCATGCAAATGACTGGATGCAACTGAACTAGTTCCTAAAAAAGTTATTTTTCCAAAACCTGGTCTGGATCCTCCACATTACTTTATTGTGGGAGAATGCTGACTCAATACCATAATACAGAGGTAGGCAACATGTACGAATATTCACAACATGTGCAAACTTTCACAAAATTAATAGAAGGGTACAAAAATGTTAGTGGCGTTCCAGTCCTTCTATGTTTAAAGCTGATTTTCCAGGATAAATTGATCATTTGTAGTGTGGAGTAGATAATAGCTTTATAAAAGCTGAGAATTCTAGCCATACTTGCTCTAAAATGAAACATTTTGAACCCCTTTTAAATACCGTATGTTTGCCCCTAACCTAGGCCAACTTAGTAGGAAAGAGTAGAGCAAACTATGCTAATCAGTTATGGTATCCAACTTGTGTTGATGTGCTGAGACTTGCCTTGTGCCCATCTACAATGCCTATTCATGCGCTATATGATCAACACAGGATAATATTATGTTTCTATCCATGGACTAGTAAATAGCACATAATGCTATAACGGAATAAAGCAATATATTATTGATAAAGGAAATAAAAATGTCAGGTTTTTTTTAGAGTATATAACAAATCCTTACCATAACTGCAAATGTGATATGATTTAACTCCAATATATGAGCCTGTGGTACAACAGGAGAGAACATTAGTATATGAGCCTGTGATACAGCAGGAGAGAAGAGCAGTATATGAGCCTGTGATACAGCAGGAGAGAACAGTAGTATATGCTTCTGTGATACAGCAGGTGAGAACAGCAGTATGTTGCTCACAGGTAAGTATTGTTTTAAATCTCATGAAAGTATACTATTCCGGTGCAACTCATCTTTCCTTCTTTTATTGAAGTGACAACCGCTTTAAAGACCGAACTACCACACGTGTCCCTTAATTGTCAAAAGGCATTATGCTAAATTATAAAAGTAATACAGAAACAAGAACAGTTTGTAAAAGAGACTGGGGAGGTGGGGAAAGTAAAATTTACTGACTATAAAGCCTTTTTCCTGAAACCTAATACAAAACAATTTTATGGTGTAAAGCCAGATGTGGGCCAATGGGAAGGCCCTATCACGCCATTGTAGAGCTGTGCTGAGTGCATTCAAGAGCTATTATCATTATAGTCCAAACACTAGTTACAGTGAATAATGGCAGAGTACCTGTCCAAGTGTTAAACCCTCATGACTACTCCATCCGTGTGACTCACAACCAGACTATGGTGAGACTGAGCTGGATAACTTTCCAGGATGTGTACGATTTTGTCAACCTCAATGTGTCAAATACCACTTCTCAAGATAAAGATACAGAAAGCACACCATAGTGGAAAGAGATCCACATTGGAGAAGAGAACACCACAAAGGAGCTCATAGAGGGGATTCTAAAGGTAATCAAGAAAAATGCTCGCACATTCAGTAAGAATGCCTCTGATTCCGGAAAAGTCAAAATGATTAAACATTTTATCCCAACTGGAAATGCGCCTCCAATAAAAGAAAAATATAGACCCTTAGCCCTTGTATCGACCAGTAAAAAAAATTTGGAAGATATGAAAGAAAGTGAAGCCATTCATAAAAGCTTTTGCCCTTGGGCTGCGTCCATTGTTATCATAAAGAAAAAAGCTGGGAGTATGAGATTCTGTGTAGACTACAGAAAACTTAAACAAGTCACACACAAGGATGCGTATCCACTGCCACGAATAGAGGAGTCCCTGACTGCATTGAAATCTGCGTCATACTTCTCCATCTTCGATCTTACAATTGGGTACTGGCAGATTCAAATGGCAGCAGGAGATCATGAGAAAACTGCCTTTACAACACCCATGGGCCTATATGAATTCTATAGGATGCCCTTTGAGTTTTTAATGCCCCAGGAAATTTTCAGAGACTAATGGAGCACTGTTAAGGACATAGAAATTTTGAATGGTTTTATTATATTTGGATGATGTAATTGTGTATTCAGACATGTATCATGATCATTTACAACACCTCCATGATGTATTCCAGCAACTTGCAGAATTCGGGTTAAAAGTCAAGCCCTCTAAATGTTTCCTTTCAAAGAGCAGCCTACAGTACCTGGGACATGTTGTAAGTGCCCAAGGGATTGTTCCAGATCCGGATACAATTTCTGCTGTTCAAGAATGGCCAATTCCAAAAACTGTTAGGGATATGCCTAGTTTTCTTGGATTTATTGATTATTATAGCAGATTCATCAGGAACTTTTCTCAAGTGGCAGCACCCCTACATGAATTACTGTGAGGGATTAACAGACATAATCAGAATAAACATATGCCGATCATTTTAACAGAAACTCAACAAAAGGCGTTTGAACCTCTAAACAGTTGATGGTGACAACCCCTATTCTAGCGTACCCGTACCCAGCCGTTTAATTTATATACAGATGCTAGTTTCCAAGGGCTCAGTGCAGTACTGTCACAACAGCAGCATGGTCAAGAACGCATCAATGCTTTTGCCAGTAAAAACCTAAAGAAACCGAAAGATATGATAGTAACTACTGTGCTTTTAAATTAGATCTCTTAGCTCTCATCTGGGCAGTTACAGAAAACTTTGGAAACTATTTACTTGCCACTCGGTTTATTGCATTCACCGATAACATTCCCTTGGCTCACTTAGCAACTGCTCAATTGGGGGCTCTTGAGCAAAGGTAGTACTCCAGGCTGGCCAATCTTCAGTTTGTTATCAAGTACCGATCTGGACGAAATAACAGTAATGCCGATGCCCTGTCCCTTATTCCTCAAGAAAATGTAACAAATGATAATGGAGATGAATGGGAAGAGATAGAAATGCCGGCTTTCCATGCTCTTCTAGCCAGTAAATAGACCTGAGTCAAAACAGAAGACTCCCCTGCTCCTAATTGTCAGTCATTACCCCCTTAAGCTTGTCTTGATTGATCATGTCAAGTTAGAACCTAGTAGTCATGGCAATCAATATGCGATTACAATAGTAAACCATTTCTCAAAATTCACAGTCATTCTACCAGTAAAAGATTTGGCGGCTCAAACTACAGCTGAAATACTCTGGAGAGCATTTGTGTGACAATATGGATATCCCGAAAAAGATTCTCACAGACCACTTTTAAATCCAATTTATTTCAAGAGTTGTGCACATGGTATGGATGTAAGAAACCACACACTACCTCCTACCATCCCCAGTGTAACGGAGATTGTGAAAGACTAAATCAGTCCCTCATCAAACATCTTGAGAGCTCTCCCAAAATTAGTAAGACAAGATTGGCCCAATTTACTGCCCGAAATTACTTTCATTTATAACAATATGGAACATGGAGCTACAGGATTTACTCCTTATTACTTATTATTTGAAAGAAATGGCAGGCTACCAGCAAACATGCAACTAGATGTACCTAAAACCAAGCTGTTGATTTAAAAACAGAGTGGGTACAAACTCATCAAAAAAGGCTCTGGAGATGCATATAAACTCGTTGAACAGAGAAGTAATCAGTCACAAATAAAATATTACAATGAGACTGCTCTGGCAGAACCCTTAGAAGTTGGAGACATTGTCTGGAAGCACAAAAACAATCCTCATAGTAAATTAGATTCTTTTTGGGAAGACCAGACGTACATGATTAAAGAAATCCCAAACCAGAGTTACAGTAGATGTCTAACAAATTGCTAAGTTGGGTGAAGAAGCATCAGTCATAGTCCACATAAATCAACTGAAGAAATGCAGAAAAAGATGTACCAAAAGTGTTATCAGATGAACTCACTAGCTCTCTGGATCTACGGAGACCGTGATATACATTTCATAGTCCCTCACATTGTGGTTCACAACCCAGCTCATAAAGCTGATATTCCACACTCTTCCAGCTTCCTTCTCTTTTGCCATACATCAGTGTATCTCTCTGTCTCTCCTCTCTGCCTTTACTGTTGTCCCTACTGTTTATCTTTTCTCCATCTTGCCCTTCTTCATCCACCCCTCCCCTTCTTATTCCTACACACCTACACCCTCCCCTTGCACCGCACACACATCCCATCCCCATGCTTTCCACCTTTTGTTTCATGCTAACATCCCAGCCCACCCCAGTGTTAACTGACCCTTACACATCATGCAAATCCTTCCTCTTCTACCCCTCTATTTAACCTGTGCCATCTAGTATTACAAAGTCTGCAATAAATTGCCCCTATCCTTGACCTCTTCATCTCTTACGGGACCTGCCTTTTTTGTCAGTCTTGGGCCCTACAATTTCTGGTGGCAGCCTTGCCAAGCACAAACCTACTTTCCATTTCAATTAAATATTGAAAATTGCATAAAATTCTAAGAAAGAGCTGGTTATTTATAATTCATTGATATCAGTGGTGATTAGGGATGGATTTTTTTAATCCTGGGATTGAAAAATGCTCAAACCCGGGATTCCTGGGATCCTGGGATTAGCTTCTTTATTTAAAAAAATGCCCTGGGAGCTGGGTGGTGCCGCAGAGGCAGGCAGGTGGTGCATGGGAGTGAGACAGGCTGTGTGGCCAGGAGGCAGTGAGCAGTGGGGATAGAGCAGTGTGGCCGGAAGTTGGTGCGACTTGAATCATGGGTCCGGGATCGGCTTTTCGGCCTGCGCAGCGTGACTAATGACATCATAACACAGTTGCGCAGAGCCGCATGCTGGTGATGGGAGAAGCGCAGTCTAATCCTGAAATCCCTGTGATTTTGGGGTTAAATCCCAGGTTCCTGCTAATCCTGTTACCGTGATTGGCCTCCCTTGTGGTGATGGGCAAATCAAACATATAAAAATTGCATTGCTTATAACTTGAAAAAGATCCAAAGAATGTTTATTAGGGTAAGTGCCCACTCCTCTGACACAGGTGTCTCTTCCATCATTACGTTGTCCTCTGAATGTAGATTGCAGGTGGCAGTGTGTGTCAGGCTGGTTCCTTAATCTTTCAGCACAGAGAATACCATTTCCATACAGGGATGAACAGCAATCTCCCACTATCCCTCAGCCACTCAGTGAGATGAATCACTTAAGCACATATATACATACATGTTATCATGTATGTAATATATGTGCTGAATGGATCCCATGAATATCAGCAGCGCTGCACACATCGAGTGCCATGCATCACTCATCAAACACTATTAAGTCAAGTTCTGTAAATCTAGCCAATGGGTGTCCTTGGGCAGGCTTAGAAAGAGTGCGTGAAGGCTCATGCTGATGATCCAGGACATATACATGCAAACATGTATGTATATATGTGCTTAGCATTCACCCCCTACACTACACGGTTGGTGCTGGCTACCAATGACCGGTACTTGTGTACTTTCACGGCTCCCATCGCATGCCATCGCATGCCATATGTAGTGGCATGCGATGCGATGCGATTTTCCTGTGGTTTTGTGCATTTTTATAAAATCGCATGCGATCTCATGCGATGTCATTTTTCACAGAAATTATGGACATGAGTTGACATCATGTAAAATGCACCCCAAATGTCATTTTTCACACTGTACCACCCCCACTATCAACGCCAACCCGAAGCGTGGCTAGCGCAGCGAGCCCGCGAGGGGTGGCGGTACGCGTCCTACGACCTTTTCATACCCCCCACTATCTACGTCGGCGTGGAGTTGAGAATAGAAAGTGTGGCGAGCGCAGCGAGCCACAGAGCCCGAAGCGTGGCGAGCGGACGCGGATACCTTCAC
The DNA here is from genome assembly GCF_055691185.1 of Crinia signifera. Lineage (NCBI taxonomy): Eukaryota > Metazoa > Chordata > Amphibia > Anura > Myobatrachidae > Crinia > Crinia signifera. The sequence goes on along the minus strand of NC_139219.1, from coordinate 75,343,641 downwards.
AGGTATCCATGTCCCCTCGCGGGCTTCACAGGTATCCGTGTCCCCTCGCGGGGCTCGCTTCGCTCGCCACGCTTCGGGCTCGGTGGCTTGCTGCGCTCGCCACACTTTCTATTCTCAACTCCACGCCGACGTGGATAGTGGGGGTATGAAAAGGTCGTAGGACACGTACCGCCGCCCCTCACGGGCTCGCTGCGCTCGCCACGCTTCGGGTTGGCGTTGATAGTGGGGGTGGTACAGTGTGAAAAATGACATTTGGGTTGCATTTTACATGATGTCAACTCATGTCCATAATTTCAGTGAAAAATGACATCGCATTGCATCAGATCGCATGCGATCTCATGCGATTGCATGCGATTGCATGCGATGCGATGCGATTTTTCCCTGTACGATGCACATCGTGGGAGCCGTGAAAGTACACAAGTACCCAATGACCTACCCCATCAACAGGGGAGCTGCAGGGAGCCCTTCCCCATAAGGACTTTAGATAACATGTAAACTCATTTAAATAATCCCACCTAGCAAAATACGGGTTGCCCATATGGACAGCGTGATGCACCCATTTATATACACACAACTACACATTATACATTACTAAAGAGACAATTTGCAAGTAGAGAGATTAAGGAGTTTAAGTAATTGCTGCAGCAAGAGTATTATTGCGCAATAATAAAATTAATATAAAACAAAATAGTTGTACTAGTAAAATCTATACTCGTTGAACTGAAATATTTTATTTTATTGGAAGAATATTTGTGTTTCTTGTTTGTTTAATTCAATTGCTTAGTTTGTTGAAGGAATTAGAAATTATGTTAATATAATTAATATTAATTACAGATAATCTAAGGCAGCAGTTTCCAACCTTTTTTCTTTCCCATATCCCTTGATTATGCATTTCATTTATGAATACCCCCTCATCTCAATTTGAAATATTCACCTTACAAAGGAGTGGAGTGGAATTGAGTGGTATGTGTGTCCTTATATAAAGGAGTAGCTGATGAATAGTGTGCTGTCAGGAATCGTGTCTTTCCGATTCCGGTGTCTGGTGGCTGGGTGCAGGGGTGGATTGGGCCACCGGGATACCGGGAGAAATCCCGGTGGGCCGGCCCAATCCACCCTCTGTTGGGCCGGCTGGTGATGTCTGCCGGCCGGCCTGTCATGTCTGCCGGTCTGGTTACTCACAGGTCAGTGTGTACTGTTTCCAGGGTTCCCACTAACGTCTATAGGATTAATGCCATGGATTCCTCCAAGAGTGTCAGCATGGGGCAGATCATTGCTGTTTTCTGAGGGCAGCATGGGTATCTCCCAGTGGATGGCTGTTTTCACAAAAGCATGAGGAGATGCTGATGATGCTGCAGACGGAACTGGAAGTGACACAACGTGGTTCATCTCCATGGTAATGAGAAACTTCTTCCGCCATTGGGAGACTTTTTCTTCCGCCAGTACCAATATTATTTTTAAGTACCCCCAACTGGTCTGCAGAGTACCCCCAAGGGTACTAGTACCCCATGTTGGGAACACTGATCTAAGGAGAAAATTCTATAAGAAAGTGCCACTTCATTCCCGTTCCAGTAAAATAAAAGAATTTTCCTTATTTTTGAAAGAAAAGCACTGTTTTTTCACTGAAGATAACATTAAATGAATTAGAAATAAACTCTACATATTGTTAACTAGGTGATTCATCGCGCCCTACGGGCGCTCTTCACACCGTCGTAAGGGGCTGCGCCCCCTTAATTTGCCGCGAATCGCTGGAGGGGGGTCGCGGAGGGGTGCCGGGGGGTCGCGGAGGGGTGCCGCGAATCGCCACAAGAAAAAATCAACACAGAAAGGTCAACACATGTAAATGTTGACATAAGTGTGGCACTTCATTGGTGTCCATGTCGACACATAAGAATGAATATGAAAACATTCAAAAATTGAAAAATGTTTTGCTGCGAATCGCGGGAGGGGGGGTCATGGGGGGGTGGGGTGTGCCGCGAACCGCAGGAGGGGGAGGTGGTGGGGGGCGCGAATCGCGGAAGGGGTGGCGCGGGGGGGGGCGCTCACCTGGTGGCTGTGGAGTAGGTTCCTGGGCAACATGGGGAGGCAGAGGGTGTCTGGCACTGTGGGCTCACTGGGCTGGTCATGTGAGTCAGTCATGTGAGTCAGAGGCTCCACCCAGCATTACAGACACACTCACACACTTTGAGTGCCAGATGTAGCCAAATATATAAGAGATGTGGTAAAAGACTATACTAGCTGCAAACATCTGGTTTTTAAAGGAATATCTACACTACAATTCAAAAGTTTGGGGGTCATCCAGACAATTTCGTGTTTTACATGATCTTCAGATTACTTTAAAATATTAACAGCTAGAATGCCAAAGGTCTGTAATGCTGTAATTGCTGCAAAACAAGCATTCTTTGATGAAAACCTTACCCAGTCATTTAAAGACTAGATGGCATACTGGCAGAGACAGACAAGGATGAATAGTGGGGGTCATTTCAGGGTGGTGGGGGAAGATCCACTGACTGTTTAGATTCCTAAGGTAGGCCAATTTGTAGAAGATTCAGCCAGAGTGGACACGTAGAGCAAATGTGCCATAGTGAAGAGCCTTTAAGCCCGCATGCCCTGAGGAAGGAGACCAATCCTCGAGGAAAGTAAAATCAAAAGGTCTATCCACAGAAGAGTGGTCGCCATGCAATGTTCCATAATACCTGAAAAAATTAAAGTAATCAATGTTTTAGCTACTTTAGATACAGGATCACAAGTCACCATCATCCAGCAGAGTTTGTTCTGTCAATATTGGGGATCAAAAGGAACATTGGGGCAGATGTATTAAGCCTTAACAAGAGATAAATGCAAGGGTGATAAGGAGAGATAAACGTCCAGCCAATCAGCTCCTTACTGACTTTTTTCAAACACAGCCTGTAACATGGCAGTTAGGAGGTGATTGGCTGGACGTTTATCTCTCTTTATCACCCTTGCATTTATCTCTTGTTAAGGCTTAATACATCTGCCCCATTACCCCCACAATACTTCTTGCTAGCAACAGTCTTGAAATTGATGTTGAAGATCCAACAGTGCCTGCCACCATTATTGGCATGAATGTCTTACAGGATTGTCCTGAAGCATTGAAAATGCCTTATGTCCCACCTGTAATTCAAAAAGCCTTATTAAAAACGATTCTATTATAAGTTATACAAGGACAGCAGCGATTCATACATCCCAATGCAGAGGTTGGAAAAGTTAAAATCAGTGATAAAATACCTATACTTTAATAACTTTACATTCTAACACAGACACTAATGTGTGGGGAAAATAAAAGTTTAGACTATTAGGGAGAGACTATGATGCTGTCGTGGAACCCTGTACTATTATGATGAATAGTGATCTAGTGATATGTTCAGCTTTGGTCACAGTAAGAGATGGTTGAGCAACTGTAAGAATTCTGAATTCTCATGCTCACCCCATCAAGAGTCACCAAAATTGAGCTGTGGCAAAATTGACGTGGACGACAATTTAAGATGTGTTGGAGATATTTACAGAGGTTATTCAGAAAGGTATGACTATGAATAATAATGGGTACTTGTTTCCTAGCAGGGCGCCACCGATTTAATTGTATGAAATTGGGTCGCAAAAATCGGGTCGATTGCATCGCATGCGATGCGATCGATCCGATATTTGCATTGGAACCAATGTTAAATGGTCCCGGAGACCCGATTTTACATTGGCCCCAATGTTAAATGCTCCCCAGACCCCATTTTTCATTGTATACCCACCCTGATGGGTAATTACTATGTGAAATGTCCCCCCATTGTTAACGCCACGATCAATGTCAACCCGAAGCGTGGCGAGCGCAGTGAGCCCACGAGGGGCGGCGGTACGCGTCCTCCGACCTTTTCATAACCCCACTATCCACATCGGCGTGGAGTTGATTTTATATAGTGTGGCGAGCGCAGCGAGCCACCGAGCCCAAAGTGTGGCGAACTCAGCGAGCCCCGCGAGGGGACGCGCATTACTTCAGACGTATTACGCATCCCCTCGTGGGGCTCGCTGCACTCGCCACGCTTCGGGCTCGGTGGCTCGCTGCGCTCGCCACACTATATAAAATCAACTCCACACCGACGTGGATAGTGGGGTATGAAAAGGTCGGAGGACACGTACCGCCGCCCCTCGCGGCGTTAAGGTATGCGATGGGACCCGACGGGCGCCGTGCTAGGAAACTGAATAATGTTTTTGACAAAGAACCTTTATGGCGGGAAGAGATACAAATAAGAGATGGCACCACATCCGATGATTTAAAGGAAGGTGTATTACGAGTTGTCCAAGAAAATTTGGCAACCTTTAGCAAAGGGCCAACTGTTTTTGGAAATTTAAGCCAAATTCAATATAGAGTACCAACTGGAGATGCGCTACCCACAAGAAGCTAAACCGGATTACGCATAAGGAGGCCTACCCACTTCCTCAAATTGAGGAATCATTTACAGCATTGAAATGGCCACATATTTATTGACACTTGACTTAACAAACAGGTATTGGTAAGTACAAGAGATGCCGGAAGAACAAGAAAAAATACCCTTACTACACCTATGGGTCTTTATTGGTGGGAAAGTATGCTTTTTGGTTTGACTAATGCTCCAGGCACATTCCAACGTGTGATGGAGCACTGTTTAGAGAAAGTGTTGTTATACCTTGATGATATAATAGTTTACTTCCAGACTTATCATGACCACCTTCAACATTTAAGAGATGTTTTTGTTCAACTTGCTAATTATGGCCTTAAAGTAAAACCTTCCAAGTGTCATTTGTTTAAAAAAAAGTATACAATATTTAGGGCACATTGTAAGTGCGGGAAAGGTGATGCCTGATCCAGAAAAAGTCACAGCCATCAAAGATTGGTCAGTACCAAAAACCCTGAAAGACGTTAGGGTTTGTAGGCTATTATTGCCAATTCATTCAAAAATGTGCCCACATAGCTGTCCCTCTACATCTGGCATGTCCAAAGTTGAGCCCGGGGGCCAATTGCGGCCTGTGCTGTAATTTCAAGCGGCCCGCATCCTCCAGCCAGAAGCGGGAGGAGCATCAGATGCGGGACACACAGCACTAAAGGTGGGGCCCAGGCAAGCATGCCTTTACCTTGCTGTCTGCAGCAGTGAAAAGGTACCAGCCGCCACAGTGAGATGTGAGATTCATCCAACCCCTGCAGCTGCAATTGTATATCACCCTGGCAGGTAAGTGTAATATGCCAAATTAAAGATAAAATGTGTTATTGCACTACTTTTAGGCTAGCTTTAATCACTGAGGCTGCAAAGCAGCCTTGGCAACCCAATATGTGTTCATACCGCAGTAGTATTGTTGTTATCTGCATTGCTCAATGCGATGACTGCAGATCAGAAACTCTGCTGTCTATGCAATCACTGCTTTTTCAGTAGCATTACAACTTTTGCACCGCTGGGTCTGATCAGTGTGCAAGCATGAACTGCATTTCTGCATGAAACAGATAATTAAAGGGCTATAGTGGAGTCTTTTTAGGAACCATGAAAAGGATTCAAAATTATCTATATTCGCAACTAGTATTTCCTTCCCATAAGGAAACGGTGGACTGGAAACACTCGCCATCTATTGATGTCATCAGTTCCTGCAATCAAGTTCTAAAAATTACAATTCATGTTGAGTATAGGTCCAAATGATATTGTTTGGGGACAGCATGTCAAACAGGGACTGAAAAGTACACAAGTGATACAGTATTTGTGCTATCTCTAGCATTAGCTTTGAAATAATATTCAACATTACTTTTCTACAAAACTTTAAAAAAATGAACAATGCAAAAAAACTTTTTAGGAAAATACTTATTGATTTCTGATATTAAATATGATAAATATATTTTTGTATTTTTAATATTCACACACCAATAGGAGTCCATCCCTGCAACATACAAAAGTAAAGTGATCAGTAATGTGATCAATTTATATTCTGCTTCGGTGGCTGGATATTATACAGCGCAACCTTGATCGTCAGACATCATGAAAGTGCTTTTCATTTAAATTTTGTTTTATTATTTTCTTTCACATGATGTGTCCCACAAAATTAAAATTAGTTATACCCTGTGATTATCTTAATTTTGTGATATTTGTATTGTAAATGTTTAATTCTGTTCAGTAGGGCATATATTACATTGAACATATATGTATCATTATTGTATATGTATCTAAGGTCATTGACATTTTAGTTTGTTCTAAGCTAAAGAAGAACTAATACAAATATTTGAAAAAAAAATACACTGGAACCAGATAATAAAGAAATTATATGTCTTATATAATAGCCCAGAACTGTCAATCTGTGAGTGTGTGTATAACACTGGGCGGAGTCATAGAGTGAACTCCGCCCCCGCCAGATGGCCTTGTGGGACGATTTTGTGCAGAAAGTTCATAGAACTTAGAAGTTCTTAAAACTTTCTGCAGTAACGCTGAGCCCGATGCCGCGTCGTGCCAGCCCCCCCCCCCCCCCCATCATGACGCGGTAGTCCTTGAGCCCACTGCCTCCTGGCCGTCAGTCATTATGCGCCGCCCACCCCGCAAGTCATTGCGGCCCATCCAGTCTAAACAGCCAGCATGGGTAGGGGGAACTGAGGGTGCTGGGGCCAGGGCAGTCCACATGTATGGATCCGTCCTGGCCTGCATGCTGCCTGTGCCACAATGCAAGCAAGTATCCTGCTCATTTTTGGCTAGTCCTGATTCCTGCCCCTACCCTGCACACCTCTGACATATCTCTGCTGCCTGTGGCTGAGCAAGGTGAATTTGCTCTCAGTAGTAATAATTGCAATGGCCCATAAAAATGTTTAATGGGCATAAGGATTGTGTCATATTCTGCAATGGGCGTTACGACAGTGTGTGTGTCATAATGTGTGATGGGCATAACGGATTGTGTCATAGTCTGTAATGGGCATCACGGTGTGTGCCATGCTGTGTAATGGGCACAACGGTGTGTTCCATAATGTGTAATGCCTCCTTTTTGTGATGCCACGCCTCCTTTCCATATAGTCATGCCCCCTTTACACTGCGCGGCCTCACCTGCTGCAGGTGGGCCTGTGTGCTCAAAATGCCAGGGTCGATTTCTGGTCCCAGTCCGCCCCTGCTCCTGGCCTATATATGAAGAGACCCAGAAGTAGCACCTGGATACCTGGCCTGCAGCACGGCCACCTATCCAGCCTACCTGCCCCCCATGAGTACTATTGTGCTTCCTCCGAGAGGTGCTCGGGGACAGGCGGCTGGACTTCTGCTCTCGCTTTCTGTCATTCTTAGCCGGCGGCCCTCTTGGATGGGGCAGTGTGTACGGCTGCGGACTATGCCATCGGCGATTTTACAGCTGTTCCCACCGCCTGTGGAGGTGCACCCCCCCCCCCCACCCCCATCCCTGTGAGTACTATTGTGCAGTGCTAGCAGTGCTCAGGGGTGGGCGGGCGGCCAGACTTCTGATCCGGCTTTTTATCATTCAAGGGAGGCGGCCATCTTGGATGGATAGGGCAGTGTGTACAGCTGCGGACTATGCCTGCTGTCAGCTAACTGCTCCCTCTCCCTCCTGAAACACCAGGTGTCCTCCAACACTGGGGCACAGTCTCAGTGCCTCCTGGCTGGAACTCCATCTAGGCTCCTGCCCACCATACACTGCTGCAGAATAATTAAATTAAAAAAAACAACAACTAAAAAAAATCACAGATCTGGCCGAATATTCTGCACTACTATACTGATTTACCAGATGGAAACTGCAGCCCCTCCAGTGAAAACCAGGCACAGCATCATAGCTCCTATCCAGGTGTGCAACAACCCCGCACCCGCCACTCCCCCGGTATCAATGCTCCAATGGCACCCCCACAACCCACAGTACCCCCGCACCCAGCCGGACCAACACCACACCCGCCCATCACCCACAAGCAGTACCTACACACCCATACCTCCCCCATCACAACACCATTGGTCCAGCACCCGCAGCACCCCAGCAACTGCACCTCACTTAACCGGTGCACCCTGCAACTCACCAACCCACAATGGGCACCCTCACACCTGCAACTCCAGCACCTGCAGTATCCCTGTACACCCACCACTTCACCACCCCCAATCAACCTCACCCACCAATTGCACCCGAACCACACCCACCCACCACACCACAGCACCCACCACTCCACACCTACAGCACCCCCACATCCACCTGTGAAAACACCACACCAGCCCCTCCCACACCCCCAATATTTCCAAACCCGCCCCTCCCGAACAAACCATATTTCACTCAATAAAGGCGTTCACAGATTAAGGGGGTGGAGACCCTTTCAATGGTGTGAAGAACGCCCGTAGGGCGCGATGAATCGTCTAGTACTAAATAAAAGCCTAATAAAATGTAAGTATAAGAGCCCGGTATATAAGAGCATGTATAAATTAAAGACCAATTAATAAGGCGTGTCAAGATTTTGGTTAGATGCAATAATCTGTTTTCCTTATTGTCACAACCAATTTTCCCAGACGTTACATTTCCAGAGAAACCTATCCAGCTCAAGAGCACAAAGCCCCAGTAATGCTTTTTCAATAATATTTAGCCAACACATCTGATTTATTGCGTGAGAACTATGGCTAGACCAAAGTAAGAAAAGGAACAATTGGAAGTGTTCCAAGGATTTACTTGTTAGAATGAGAATGTTCTTTGTTTCAGATTAATTCTATTTTCTGGTAAGCCTTCTTTCTGAGCCTGACATGGTCCAACATTTCCTCCACACCACCGTCAGATTGTTTTCTTACATACTGACTTATTGTCCGACTTAGTTCTGTATGCTTTATGTCAGTGTGTTGTTCATTTGAAAACAAAAAAAATACAAATTTATTTTTTTTAATTACCAATGCACATGTATAATCTTAAACCATGTTTTAAAGTTACAGCTTGTCGAAGTTTCAAAATTTAGAAAACTTTAGGTTAACTCAGGGGCATTAATAGATATTTGTAGGCCCCATAGCAAAGGTTTGTAAGGGCCCCCTCTTTAGCAACTGATGGTGACCAATGTATGTAAAACATATTACTTAGACAGTAAAAATGGGCCCCCTTCAGCTCTGGCCCCATAGCAGCTGCACACCTTGCACCTATGGTAGTTATGCCCTTGGGTTAACTTAAAGATATAGGGAGTTCATAGTTATGCCCTTGGGTTAACTTAAAGACATAGGGAGTTCACTTGCTCCCTATGACTGTGAAAGTTGTGGCTGCTGCCACAACTTTCACAGTCATAGGGAGCAAGTGAACTAGAGCTCCATGTCCAACAAACAGTGGCGTAAGTTAGTTCATGGAGCCCGGAGGCAAGATAAAAGTTGGTGCCTCCCCCATTTCTTGATAGCTAGAGAGAGGGACAGCGAGGGAGAGAGAGAAAGAGAGAGAAAAATAATTATGGAGAAAGAGAGAAACAAGAGTGTCAGAGAGAAAGAAAGTATGTCAGGGAGAGAGAGAGGCTTTCATAGACTCACAGTCTGCCGCTGCAGCATCTCCCACCCAGCTCCCGGCCCTTACCAGCTGCCACTGCCTCCCGCCCGACTCCCGGCTCTTCGTCACTGTCTGACAGTGACACTGATGGCTGGCTGGCTTGCCAGGTGACAGGGAGGAGCGGCGATGGGACCGCGGCTGCTACACACAAGGCTACGGGGGAGGGGGCCGCCCGTACCACTGCACACAGGAGTACGGGGGAGGGGGGTCGCCCACCCGCACCACTGCACACAAGGCTACGGGGGAGGGGGTGCCCGCCCGCTCCACAAGGCTATGTCGGCCTGCGCTGTGCTGCATAACATAGCTGCATGCCGCTGAATAAGTGCGGCAGCGGCACTAATGAGCAAAACATCTGAGGTAATGGAGCCAGCACCCCCTGTAAGCATTGCGCCCAGTGGCAGGTGACTCCATTGCCTCCGGGAGTTCCGCCACTGCCAACAGATAACACAATGCCAAACAAATAAGCCACATTCAAAACTACTCTTGGCGGACAACATAAGGGAGCTCATGCAGAACAAAAAATAAAAGCCTTGTCCAGAATGGGAACAGGAAGATTTGGTACAATAAATAGTGAAGAGAAGTGGTGGATTCCAGCATCTTTGTTAAGATCTGTACAATTACTTGTCATCTGTTATGTTGGTGCCTTCCACTGTATCTTCACAATCCAAACATATCACATCACTGATAGCCACACCGAAATGCCATTCGGCAATGACTGATTTAATATAGGTGGCTGATAATGTTCCATGTCATTGTGCATTACGTGTTAGTATTATGCAGTGCTCCCATAATATGTTGCAAACATTATAAATAAAGAATTATAATGATAATGATAATAATAATAATAATAATAATGTAATGGAATAAGAAAAAAAACTGTTCGTCAGCATACACAAATCATTTACCAAAGAACTTCATAGGATATGGTTTTGTCACATCTGGGGGGTGACTTTGAACTGAAGCTGGAGTGTAATGGAAGCTGGGTTCTTTGATGAGCTTAGACTGCATATAGGACCACTAGGGATAGGGATAGAGGAGGAACCCCACAAAGGAGTATTGCCAAGGTCTATGAAGAATTGGAGCCAGGGGATAACTGGTATGTATGGACTGGCTCAATTAACGCTGATCATCAGTGAAGACTGACTGAGGACGTCACTGCAGTTAAGTATGCTCTAATGAGTATCACTATTACAGACACTGGAGAGGTTCGCCAATGTTGATGATGGCAACAGCAGAGATGGTGGTAATATCAATATTGTCTCTCTGAATGGTGACTGGTAACTGTAGTGATAAGGAGGAATGAGCTAGAGGTAGACCGGATTGGAGGTTTTAGATGATCAGGTAGAATCAGTTAACAATGTAATGAAGGATGCAATATCCCAATCAGGACACTGGAGGGAGTCAGGCTGCAGCAGGATGGTAAGCCGCAGATGCTGTGAATAGCAGAAGTACTCAGAGAACTAGTAACGCTGCCTCTCAACATTGCACAACAAGGACCTACTCCAGCCTACGCATCTATATAGGCAGAGTACACCAGTGATTGGCTGCAATGGAGCGATGTCAGAGATGACCTGACCAGGATTGGCTGAAAGAAGCATGTGAGCAGATCCAATATGGCGGCACGCATGCCGGAGACTGGTGTTCACGTGGAAAGCTTAGTAATAGCCAAGCGCTGGAAATTGTTTGTCCTTGCTGCCGTCTAGAGGGGATACTCAACCCCTCTTTAAAGAAAAAAGACAATAGATACAAGGACGTCGCGAAGGGACACTATGGATACTTGGTTTAATAAAAATCAGTATAATTTTATTTACTACTACAAAATTTTATACACTTTTAAAAGTGAGAACACTGGCCGGTGAATTTTTACATAAAATAAATCACATAAAAAAGCATTTATATTTAGCACACTATTCATTCTTTGTATTGTGCTTTTGCAGTTTACAGCACAACTAGATATTTTTCAGGCAATTAATATCCACACTCTATCTCTCCCAGACAGAGAGCAGAGATAATTTATCTTGCAGGCTTTTGGGCTTGGTTAGGCATGCATGGGGTCCAATGCAAACAGTTTGCTAATTTCCAGCCAGTTGTTAATACTCAGCTTTTAGTTGTTAGTAAGCTTTTGGAAATATAAATCAGGGTTGCCGAAAAGTCTCCCGAAAATCGGGTACCCCCTCCCGGCCCCCGGAAGGGTGGGCAACCCTCCTGGATTCAGGGGGGACCCCCGCTGACCCCCGGATTGCGGCATTAAAATGCCGCAATCCTCGGGTCTCAGAGGAGGGGGCGGAGCTAAAACGGCAAAATCGCGTAATTTTAGCCCCGCCCCCTCCACGGAGATCTCTGAATTCACTGCTGTAACAACATGGGGCGGGGCTTAGTGATGTCACTCATAAGCCCCGCCCCCTGAGCGGCTGCTGAAACTCTCCTCTCCGGGCTTCTCCCGGAGAGGAGAATCTTAAAGTCGGCAACCCTGATATAAATGCGAAGAAAGTAAAAAAGTTATACTTATGCTCCGTGGTTATTCATTTTGTAATCCACATTGGGGGAGTTTTTGTTCAATTACCCACGCCGTGAGCGGGTCCCCGGCTGCTCCGTTTGTCTGGTCAGCCTTCTCAGGAACGCTCAGCTCCGGCTTCCCCCAATAGGTGGTGTCTCACGTGTAGGCAGTGAGGGACTCCTCGATGACGCGTTTCCCCGCCTTTTAGAATGTCAGCGGCTTCATCACGTGGAAAGGTCTGAGGCCTACACTGGAGCAGGATACCAGTGCCAGATGTCGCAGCGATTAGGCCGCATGCATCTCAGCAGCACCGGCCAAGATGATATCGCAGGAGACGCTGGTTACATGCACTCAGGGCTGGTCAGGCACCAAATTGCTGCAGGATTGAAAGTGACACATGCTCAATATACACAACTGCCTATTTGTAGTCATACCTGATCCAGGCCTTCAACAAGTGATTCCATGTGCCTGTACTACAGTGCTGGTTTAAGCCTTCGGGGGGCCCGGGGCACTTTAGACAGGGGGACCCCCTCCCACTTGTCATTACTGGATGCAAACTACAAGGGAGAATATTACACTGTCAAAACATAGAGTAAAGGCAGTATAAAAGTTGTTCAATGGGTAACTGCAGGGGGTGGGGTGGATTTTATTGATGAGGACACTGCTGCGCTGTCCTTTAATCAGAGCTCAGCACAAGTCTCTCAGCCTCTGACCTCCTAGTCTCATGGGATTTAGTCAACTCCCAGTAATTCACTGCACACTTGTGCAGTCAGTGTGCCTTGGCTCCCAATGCTCAGCACCATTAATAATTGTCACATTGGCAGCATAGGCGTGTGCAGGGGGGGGTGCCGGGGGTGCACAGGCACCTCCTAATGACTCGGGACCATTTTTACAGGGGGACGTGCCGCGCAACTGCATGGTGTGCTGAACGGCTCGTCCCGCTGTTGCTTTTGCCTATGGAGGATAGGTCTCCTCCTTCAATTCAGCACAGCTCACCTGCCTGCGGCTGCTGCTGTGCAGAGCATACAGTCTGGGAGGGATTTGCAATACTGTCTGGTGCCATCCTCCATACACACACATCAGTTGCCGCCTGCAGACAGCTTTTCCTCCTGCAGTACGCACCCACACTTCCGGCGCGGAGAAGCCGCTGGACACACCGCTCAGCAAGTGAAGAGTACTGGGGGGGTTGGAGGTGTGTCTCTGAAGCTATGGAGATGCCACAGCCTCCTTCACACAAGCCGGGGTGGTTCAGGTACTGCTTGAATGCCTTCAGCAGCACAGCCACTCTACTCAGCAGCCAGTGTCCTCTCCACTCCACCTCTGCTTGTCTGATGCAGCGTGGAACCACCAAGCGGCTCCACCAGCTGTGGTCCCTTCTGTGAGGCCGCTGTCAGGCAATAAAACTTGCCAGTGCTGCCCAGTCCCTCAGCACTGCCCAGTCCCTCAGTGCTCACTGTCCTTATTTTACTAAACGTTGTCAAGCCCTGGCATAATGAGCATTACGGTGTGTGGCATTATGTGGATTTGGCATGCTTGTGTGTGGCATTATGTCTAATGGGCATTACTTTGTGTGGCATTATGTGTGCTGGGCATTATGGTGTGTGGCATTAGGTGTAATGGGCATTACTGTGCATGGCATTATGTGGAATGGGCATTGCAGTGCGTGGCATTATGTGCAATAGGCATTACAGTGTAAATTTCAGTGTAAATTTCTAGTATGTTTGGGGGGAATGATTCATTCTGAAGTGCATATACAGTACATAAATAAGTCACCCTCTATTTAGTTTGCGTTGATGCCCAGTAGGCGATGGTGCACACGCCCAGTAGGTGGTGATAGACACGCCCCTCAAATGGTGCACCCCCTAAAAAAATGGGCTGCGCACACCTATGTGTATATATATATATATATATATATATATATATATATATATATATGGTATAGTGCTGGGTATACTACCCCCTCCATACCTAGCACTATACCACTCCCCCTCTACACCCAGCACTATAGCACTGCCCCCTCTATACCCAGCAGTATACCACTGCCTTGCTATAATCCCTATATACCCAGCACAATACCACTGCCCCATCCTTACCCCGCACTATACCACTGCCCCCTCTATACCCCCTCTACACCCAGCACTATACCACTGCCCCCTCTATATCACATACTGTATATACCCAGCACTAGACCACTGCCCCTACTATACCCCCTACATACCCAGCACAAGTCAACTGCCCCTACTTTACCCCCTATATACGCAGCACTAGACCACTGCCCCCTCTATACATAGCACTATACCACTGCCCCCTCTATAACCACCACTATACCCCTACATCCACTATACCTCCTCTATAACCTGCACTGTACCACTGCCAACTCTATACCACCAACATATATCCAGCACTATACCACTGCAGCCTCTAAACCCCCTATATACCCAACACTATACCACTGCCCCCTCTATACCCAGCACTATACCACTGTCCCCTCTATACACCATATATACCCAGCACTGTACCACTGCCCCCTCTATAACCATATATATATATATACCCAGCACTATACCACTGCCCCCTCTATAGCCCCAATATACCCAGCTCTGTAACACTACCCCCTGTAGCCCCCTATATACCCAGCACTGTACCACTGCCCCCTCTAATCCCCCTCTATATACCCAGCACTATACAACTGCCCCCTCTATACCCAGCACTATACCACTACCTCCTCTATACCTAGCATTATACCACTGCCCCTCTATAGCCCCAATATACCCAGCTCTGTAACACTTACCCCTCTAGCCCCCTATATACCCATCACTGTACCACTGCCCCCTCTAACCCCCTCTATATACCCAGCACTATACAACTGCCCCCTCTATACCCAGCATTATACCACTACCTCCTCTACCCAGCATTATACCACTGACCCCTCTACACCCATCATTATACGACTGCCCCCTGTATGTCCTGTAGTCAGGCATTTAGACAAACATTTCTGCATTTTAATATTAATAATTATCTAGTTATTACAACCAGAGTTTAAGCCAAATCATCCAACCTCAACAAAGAAAAAAAAATAACCCAGTTCAATTAATCTCTGTAAAAGTGGTGCATGGATATTGGCGGACCCTGAGTCCAGGATAGTGAGCAGTTACTTTAAATTATACATTTTGCTACTCAAGTCAACCAGGTAAGTTAAGGGCGGAAGGGGGTCTGCCGGAATCCGGGAGGGTGGCCCACCTTTCCGGGGGGCCGGGAGGGGGACCCGATTTTCGGGATCCTCCCGGCCATTCCGGGAGGGTTGGCAACCCTGATATATATATATATATATATATATATATACACAACCAGCCCATATATTACATATATTATACATAGATTTTTCAAGCAAGTACTTCTGCAGGGCTCAGTCAATGTAATGGGGATCACCTACATATTATGTGTATATGGATTTTTTAATCATGTGCCTCAAGATTTAGTGGCAAATGCATATATACCATTGCCGCAAAACTTTGTCTGACGTGCCAAAATACATATTTTTGTCAGATTGATACTATTCAGTATACATTATAATATTGTTTGGAAACAATACAGTAGAAAGATAGGTAAACATCTTACATGTACTCTGAAAATTGGGGGATTTAATGATATTTAAATCAAAAAGGATCATTTCACCTGTTTCAATCACATAGTGCTGGATTTATATTATACTTATTTTTTCCCCCACATCAGTTACAGGCAATCTATGGTTTTAAAAGTGTTATTCTAACTTCATTTGTCTTTACTTGACCATGTGGCATGAAATCAGTGTAGCCTAAACAGGATAATGAACTGCTTGCGTGCTAGCATGGTTTTAAAGACTAGAAGTGATCAGAGAATAATTGTCACATGTCCAAAAGAAACATGAATTAAGAAAACTGTCACCTTCTCTTGGGCCGGTTATTCTACAGCTCAGCCAAGTTCCCTTTTTTAAGAATTTTAATTAGCATTAAGTAGAACAAAATCCAAAAGCCTCTCAGAGTTTACATGAGCTACTGTTTGGGATTTACTCCCTTATATCCCAGTTAGTTCAGGCTCCCCTCCAAGCGGAGGATTAGCCGTCCAGTGCAATGTTATCTACAAACCTTGCAGTCATTCTTCTAATCCTATCAGCAAACTCCTTGGGAGTAATGAGAACACACTTCTATTGGATATGGATACTACAAACTATTACTATAGAAAAAGTTTTATGCCAGTGGTGCACAATCTGTGCCACCCTGGGAATAAATTTAAAGAGGGCATTTTATCTTGCTTCAAAGTTTAAATTTGAAGAGGAATAGCTGGAGATTGACAGGGAGCAGGGTGAGCACCTGCTATTTTCTGGTGTGCCCGAAAAACACACAGCCGTCCCCAAGAGTTTCAAAGGAGGGTCTGTGACGTCACGCCGGCCTTGATCAGCCTGTGTTAGTCGCCGAGTTGTGGAAGGGTCAGTCTTACTCATATGCACAGACTGGGAAAAACATTTGATGGTTTGTGAATTGCGTACGGGTTTGCAATTTCCTTTGCAAATTTACATGGGGCTGGTTCTCTTTCTGTCTACTCGCAGTCATCTGCAATTTTACAGAGCAGTGATTAGACCTCTAATGTGTGGCTTGGCTACCTCGGTGAGACATTCCTTCCTCCCAGCAACCATCTTCAGCACATCTGTTGTCAGCCCCACCTACAGATGGAGCCCCCTCTCATGCTTGCGGGGGCTGGCGATAGAATCGCCAGCCCCCGCCAGCTGCCAGGCCCCGCCATCTGTTGGAATGGGGCACGCACACGAGCCGGTTGTGCGCCACGTTCTTATGGAGCTTCCCGTTGGTCACCACCACCTAGGGTGGCCAATCCCGGGATCGGGATCGGCGGGATCCCGGGATTTGGCCCCTAAAATGCCTGGATTTCAATCCCGGGATTGGAGTTTCCAATCCCGGGATTTCGGGATTAGACTGCGCATGCGCAGTCTAATGCCGGCCAGCGTCTGAGCGTGTGCTCAGACACTGCCCGGCTTCTCCCTTCCCCGGCAGTACATCCCTGTGCAGCGTGACGAGTACAGAGGTCACGCTGCGCAGGCCAAGCAGCTGCACAGAGCCAGCGTGGCTCTGTGCAGCATGCATTTGCCCCTGCCCGCCAACCCGGCTGGCTCCCCAGAAGCCCACCCCCCCCCACCCCTGGCTCGCTGCCCACCCCGCTAGCCGCTACCCGCCCATCCACCCACCCTCCAGGCCGGCTCCCCGCCCATCCACCCACCCTCCAGGCCGGCTCCCCGCCCATCCGGCCGGCTCCCCGCCCATCCACCTGCCGGCTCCCCGCCCATCCACCTGCCGGCTCCCCTAATGCCCACCAACCCACCCGGCTGCCTGGCTCCACAGACACCCGGCCGGCTGCCCACCCACACACCCGGCCACACCGCACCCCAGCCCACATGTAAGTAAATATGCGGGGCGGCCGGGGTGCGTTTTTTGAATTAGGGAAGCCAATCCCGGGATCCCGGGAATCCCGGGATTAGGCATTTTTCCAATCCCGAAATCAGGGATTGAAAAAATGCTCCGGGATTGGCTTCCCTACCACCACCCCTCACCCCCCTCACCCTGCCCGTCTCCCTGAAGTGGAAATGGTCTGGGTCCCGCTGCCCAGCTGCCAACTAACTGGGACGCACGTTCGTGCGAGGCGCTTGCGTGTCCCAGTCTGTAGTGAGGATCGGTTGGCTCCAGTGGCATTGGATAAAATCAGTTGTGAGAATAAATTCTGGTTGCGCATCTATCCTGTAGACATTGGGGGTTAATCAAACCTGAACAAACGATTGTGTTTTCACAGGCCAGGCACCAATCAAACGACTATGCATGTGTATGGCCCATATGAGGCATGCGTAAGGCCTCCTCGCCATAATATTCTGCAATTGTTTTTATTGCTGGCTATATGAAAGTCGACAAAAAGCCATGAACTTGCATATGAGTGATAGCCATCCATTTTCAGGGAGTGTAAAGGAAAAGGCAGATGTGCCCAGGCATTTGAAGGAAAGTCCTGTGACGTTAGCTCCGGCCCTGATCAGCCTGTTTCTATCGCAGCCGCCAAGTAAGTTCTAGGCTAGGCACGGACTGCACACACAGGAGAAAGAATGGATGATGAGTGAATTGCGAATAGCATTGCAGCTAACCGCCAACCCAGCTAACTGTTACAAGTCGTGTTAAGCAAATTGCAGGCTTGCATGGGTGGAATTTCACTCTGGCTGGGCAGTGTATACTTGATCACGGGGCTCTGCAAATTAGCAGTCGTGCGATCCGAGATAAATAAACCCCATTGTACACTGTAAAAACATGTTCTATATAGAAATATGGAAGTATAAAAATCTGTCTACAGAGCCTAAGTTTTCGCAAACAAAAATGTCATTAGCATAATCACATAGCGTATAGGGGAGTGACTGCTACTGGGCCAAACTCTCCAATGGCCTGAAACTGCTAAGCTTTCTCGCAGTGTATTACTTTATGATTCCATAGCTTTTCTAGTTTCCCAACTTTTATTTGATGTTCTACTGTTTGTCTTTATTTGCTGTTCTATGCAACTTTCAACTCCCAAAATACAAAGAGTTTTAAAATGTTTATGAGCTGTGTGGTACAATAGTGCCACCTTCTGTACGATTTTAATTAGTTACACATTTAAATATTTAGATATCAGTTTAAAAGTGGACAAAATTCACAAAACTAGCTGGTTCCCAGGGTGACACAGCATGTTCAACTATTTTACATAATACCACTTCTTGGAACCAATTAGAACTATATATATAATTAAAAGAAAATTCGGTACTTATGTAGTATCTGGGCACCCAATTTTAAAATCAGGTCGGAAAAATCGCATCGAATCGCATCCGATATCGCATGCGATCCGATGCGATTTTCCATAGGATTCAATGTTAACATAGTCCTGTTCATTTCCCCACTATCCAAGTGGGCATAGAGTTGATTTTATAAAGCGTGGCGAGCGCAGCGAGCCACATAGCCCGAAGTGTGGAGAGCGCAGCGAGCCCTGCGAGGGGCCGCGGATTACTTAAAATGTTTTCCGCGTCCCCTCGCCACGCTTCGGGCTCGCCACGCTATATAAAGTCAACTCTATGCCCATTGGATAGTAGGGAAATGAACAGGACCTTGTTAACATTGAATCCTATGCAAAATCGCATCGAATCGCATGCGATTCGATGCGAATTTGCCGAAAATCGTGTCGAATCGCATCTGATTGTATGCCTTAAGGTAAGGCATACAATCACAAAATCGGGCGCCCAGATACTACATAAGTACCGAAAATTCTAACTCACACTCAAATCATAGGTGCAATTAGTTTCATCATACCCATGGCTGCCATCAAGGGGAGACAGTCGGGACTAAAGGCAGCTCAACAGCTCCTGATTTGCTGTTTGTACGTGAGTTCCAGTTGACTCACAACTGGCGCTGTATGGAATAATATCACATCTCTGTCTCTCCGAGGTTGCCTTGAACCATGCTTCTGTCACCAGGACCTTCTCTCAGTGGCGTAACTATGGAGGGTGCAGGGGATGCAACTGCTATGGGGCCCGGGTCTTTGGGGGGCCCCATGGCCCTGCATGCAATCCCCTGCACCCTTTCAATCTATTGAAATGATGCTGCAGTGCATGGGCAGCATTTCGGTGGCGCTGTTCCGCCTCCCCCTTCCCTGTCAGCGCGGCAGTGTATCATCTTGCATTACTATTAGTGAATCGTGATCCGGGCCGGCTGATCCAGCCTCCTTGCCTGTCCCCCCCCCTCTCTCTCCTCCCCCCTCCCCTCTCTGATGCTGCCGGCCGGGGCTCAACGTCACTATCTAGTGACCAGCCCCAGCGTGGATATCGCACGCAAACCCGTGCGGCGTGCTGCTGCCAGCCAGCGCTGTGCGCCATAGCCTGCACTGAGATGGCACGGCTGCATCAGCTGAGACCCAGCACTGACCAGAGAAAGACCCGGCGCCGACCAGGACACCCTGATGGAGGTATACATACAGTATACAGCAGCAACATGCTTAAGAGTGAGGGGGTGGGGAGACACACAACACAGCATGTACACGGGCTTTAGAGGGGAGAGGATGAGATTGGGAGGAATAAAGTGCACTACTGTACCCCTGTTTCTCACACCTCTATTTAACCTCACTCTCTATCCTCTCTCTCTCTGCCAGCCTGAGTGCCTCTCTCTCACCCCCTCCCCCTCCATATATCCTCATTATCTCTCTCTATCTCTCTCTATCTCCTGCACTCTCTCTCCGCCTTCATCTAACCTCTACCCCTCTCTCTCCCCCTTCTGCTCCGTTTAACCTTTTCTCTCTCGCTAATTACCCCCGCCTCTTACTCCCTCTTCATCTGACCTCTTTCTCTCTCTTGCAATCTCTCCATTTGCCTCTCACCCCTCCCCCTCCATCTAACTTCTCTCCTATCTTTTTCTCTAACGTTAGCCCCTTCCTCTCTAATATTTTTCGCTCAGTCGCCCTCTCTGGCACTGTTGGGGGGGGGGCCCTCTCAAGATTTTGCTATGGGGCCCAGAAGGTGCTGGTTACGCCCCTGCCTTCTCTCAATGGTAAACTGAGGGGACTACAGGAAGGAGAAGCTTGAGTCACTTGTGTGTATATGAATGGAACAATGTGTTTGTGTGTGTTTTAATGGGACTGTGTGGTATGTATGTCTGTGGGACAATGTGTGTCTTTGTGACAGTGTGCTGTGTGCATGACTTTGGGGCTGTGTATAGTGGGAGTGAGTGTGTGCTCGGTTGCAGGGAGGGCACCCCACGGCCTTCTTATTCACATGCAGACTGAGACCATGCGACCAGTGAGGGGGAATGGGGTGGAACGGAGTTCCACCACCTCTAATGGTGAGGTGGAACATTGTAACCTCCACAATGGCCCAGCACAGTAATTCTCTCAGAAAAGCATTCTAGTTTGCAGGGCGATGCCCCAAATCCTACTGGACCTGTCTATACCTAATTGGGAGTAGAAGAGGGGTGGCATAGAAAAATGAGGGGCAGAATTATTTAATTCGGTGAAGTGATAAAGTGTCTTGTTTTTATCACCGGCCAATCAGCTCCTAACTGTGAAGTTACAGGCTTGGTTTGAAAAATGGCAGGTAGAAGCTGATTGGTCAGTGATAAAAACCAGACACTTTATCACTTCACCGAGCTTAATAAATCTGCCTTCGAGTTCCCCCACCTCTGCATGACCACTTTAAACCCTGCATGCAACCCTTCAAAAATAGCCACTAGGCAAGCATTAGAGGTCTTCCTGCACTTTCTGTGTCTGTCAGTGATGCACAGAGCACTCAGCGCTAACTTGAAGTGCAGAATCCAGGAGCACTGGCACGCAGTGCCCCTGCAAGGAGCATGTAACCCCCCCTGGTAATGAGCATGTAACCTCTCCTAGCAACAAGCATTTAACCGATCCTGGCAACCAGCATATAACCTTTCTCAAGAAACAAGCATGTAACTTCCCCTAGCAATGAGCATGTAGCCCCCTTGGCAATGAGTATTTAACCCCCCTGGTAACGAACATGTAACTTCCCAAAGCAACAAGTATGTAACCCCCCTGGCAATGAGCATTTAACCCCCCGGGCAACGAGCATGTAAAATCCCCTAGTAATGAGCATGTAACCTACTAGAAACAAGCATTTAACCCCCTTGAACAAGCATGTAACTTCCCCAGCAATGAGTATGTAACTACCCCCTGTCAATGAACATGTAACCTCCTCTGGCAATGAGCATGTAACCCCTGGCAATGAACAAGAAAACCTGGCAACTATAATGTAACCCCTAACCCCCTGGCAACTAGCATGTAGGTAAGCAACACTAGTAGGGTTTTTTTAAGCCGCATATTGCTAAAAAAAAAAAATGCATTTAAAGGCCTATCTTGGGTACACAATACGTGAGGTAGCCTCTAATACTTCTAGAACTAATGACATGGAACAGTGGATAAGGGATAGTGATTCTAATTTAATGATTCAATCGGAGGCAGACACTCAAAAACTAAAATGATTTGCATTATTATACCGGACCAATTACATGTAACTGACAATGGACACACGTTGTTATTTGATGATCCAGAGGCAGCACAAAAACATTTCTTACTGAGACATCCTCAAATTCACCAACATCCTCACTACCTCACACTTGTTCTCCTAAACGTTCACTTATACTTTATAAAGACATGTTTTTTGAAACTTACTTTATTTCTGATAAAGGTTCCGTCACTCCTATACTTACACTTGGATGATAATGAAGATATTATATGAATCATGGTATTTTGGGGGGATTTAGGTTTTCATTCTGTACGTAATTGGTAAATGTTAAAGATTATGACTGGATGATCCTGATCACGATCTGCCAATCACGATTTGGTTGGGGGAAAAAATGAAAATAGAATTGAAGCTTCTTTATAGAAGTAGTGATGATGTTTTTTTTATGTTGTATCCCCATGTATATCTTCTTTTAATTATGGGTATCATTTTGAAATTCAATTACGTATTGACTGGTCATAGTGTCCAGAGGGATGTTCCCTTCTAGCTGGGATGGGGGACTATTTTATTTATTTATTTTTTGGAAATTGCCCTTTTTGAGAGATACGTCCGTAGAAAAGGTCTTGACTGATGATGAATAGTCACACGACTCTTCCCTTTTCCTCCCCTACAGACTCTATTAAATGCCTTTCATGAAATATAGGAGGACTCAAAGGGGATGCCAGTACCAGGCCCCAAGAGTCAGAGGAGCCTGAGGATCAGGTTCACAAAAAAAGGTGTTTGCAGTGCCTATTTATTATTTTTATATTGTCCGCTCTGCCACCAGTTCGGAACAGACAGTAAACATGTCCCAATGAATGCTCCTTCCCCACCACCCCTATTACCGGTCACTTGATCTTGACCTTCACTCACAGTGATGTCATTATGCAGGACACACGTTGTACTGTGCGTTCCCTGTCTACTCCTGCCTCCACCGAGGAGCTCCCACAGCCCTGAGCCCAGCAGGCAGGATGGTGCACTTCTTTATGACAGATAGGCAGAAGCAGCAGCGTGTGAAGCCCAAATGCAATCCCTGCAGACAGATTCACACTGGCTGTTGTGAGTCCCTCCAGGTTCTAGCTCCCTCACCAGACACAAACATATATATCCTGATTAAGGCTTTCAATAAACCAAAGCGTTAATTCATCTGATACCTGCGATAGTCTGAGTCTATTAAAGTCTGTGAGTCCCGCCTTTCCATTCCATATTGCATATCTGTCTCGGGAAGACACCCAGCCGTATTAACTATTACATGTCCAGAGTGCTCAGTCCACCCTCAAATACATAAATATATATGTATGTGTGTGTGTTTGTATTTGGGAATAGGTGTGGTAACACAACATATGAGGAGGAGTAAACTGTGTTTGAGGGGAGCCCAGAGTACTGGGCCCCAAGATTTCTGTTGCCGGCCCTACTCACTGATGTTAAAATTGGGGACGTTCCATATACATACCTTAATGATCATACACCAAACACTAATGTTTCTGCGTGAGGTCTATACTCTTATATTTGGGGCAACCTTAACTCTGTTAGAGATCCCAAATTGGATAATTCCCCAGTCCCTACGAATTTAAGAACAAATAGCATTTTTATATACAGATATTACGAAACAGGAAATCAATTCCTTGCTTCACACATATAAAACAGGTCCAGATGGTTTTTCAGGGGAATGTTATAAATTATTGCATTTTGAGGTCACTCGTACTTTATTAGAACTATTTTGTCATATCCGTAGAAACAACCCATCATACCCCTATGGCCTTTATTCAGATCTAATCGAAGAACAAATTTGTTCTCAAAATGGGCAAAATCATGTGCACTGCAGATGTAATATGTGCAGAGAGAGTTACATTTGGGTGGGGTGTGTTGAAACTGAAATATAAATTGCAGTGTAAAAATAATGCAGGCAGTATTTACCCTGCACGGAAACAAAAAAAACCTCACACAAATCTAACTCTCTCTATACATGTTACATCTACCACACCTGCAGTGCACGTGGTTTTACCCATTTTGAGAACAAATATGTACAGAGATCAGATCTGTATAGGGGCCTATGTTCCATTACGCTTTTATGACATTAATTCCTAAATAGTGATCTGACCCCACCCAATTAGACTCTTATTGCCCCATTATCCTTTTAAAAGTTCACCTCAAGATTTAAAGTCAATGACCACTCGAATACAATTTTTATACTCTTCTAATCTTTATTCCCACCAGCAAACTGATTTTATTATTTAATACAATTCTTTTAATTTACACCACACCTTCCACTAACAATACCAAAAGTGACCCTATAAAAATAACATGAGGTACTTGTCAGGGTTGCACCCTAACCCCTCTTTTAATTAACCATTATTTAGATCCTTTACTAAAAATTACTGATGCTTCGCCTATCTTGGTGGGTTTTAAAAATAGGTACAGATGAAATCAGAATTACAGCCTTCAATGATGATGTTTTAATATATATATATATATATATATATATATATATATATATATATATATATATATATATATATCAAATCCAAAGATTTCTCTACTTCCCCTTCTAGATAAACTTAAAAATGTAGGATTGGTTTATATTTAAATCTTGGATATTCTCAGCTTAAGTTGGCAACACATTCGCATCCCATGTGGGCTAAAGGACATATCCCATATTTGGGAATCATTCTTCCTAAGAATATTCAGTATTTAGATATAACATCTGACCTCTGAGAACTGAGCCATCTCCGGTTATTTTATCTGAGTGAGCCAATTTATTACGCATGGTGTTCTTTCCTAAATTTCTATATCATCTTCAAGTACTCCCAATTCTGCTATCTACAAAAGAGGTTTCATCGATCACAACTTTCGTAATTTTATATTAACCCCTTCCCGACATTTGACGTATATATACGTCATGGCCGGGATGTACTTCCCGACACATGACGTGTATATACGTCATGACTTTAAACTGTCCCCGCGTCTATAGACGCGGTGACAGTTTAAACATGTCTGCTGTCCCTGACAGCAGACATGTCCCTGCATGCCCAGGGGGGGTGGCGATGCCTCCCCCCTGTCGGCGATCGCTGTGATTGGCTGTTCAATGTGAACAGCCAGTCGCAGCGTTTTCCTGTGTTACCGGCGAATCAGACGCTCGGTAACACAGGTGTCAATCACCGCCGGGTGTGAGGGGGCATGAGGGGGTCACCGGTGATGACCACACCTCACCCCACCTCACCCCACCTGCCCCCAAGGCTGTGATTGGTCCGTCGGACCAACGGACCAATCACAGCCAAGGCGCGTCATTTAAACTAACGGTGACTGCGCTGCAGACGCCATTCCGGTCTGGAATTGCGTGCAGAGCGGTCACCGGCCACTCTGTCGTGCTATACATACCTGAACCTTGCCTGATACTTACCTGATCACCGCTGATCACCGCTGGTAGCGTGCTGCCAGCAGCTGGATGCTTCCTGGATCTTGTGACTTCCTGTGTCCTGCTGCTGCAGTGTCATAGAGTCACAGATCGTGAGAGATAGTGACAGATAGTGACAGAGAGTGACAGAGAGTGCTATATTTTGTGTCTGCTGCACCCCTTTTGTGCTGATCAGTATATCTGTGCTGATCAGCAACTTTTTGGTTTTTTTTTTTTTTTATATATATACCTGTCAGTTGCACCAAAGGTTGTGCTGCCTGTGCAACTGACTGCTGCCTCCCCTTTTGTGCTGATCAGTTTAAATTAATTAACTGATCAGCAACTTTTTGGGGGTCCAGGTTTTTTTTTTTATATATATACCCTGTCAGGTTGCACCCACAGTTGTCTGCCTGCTGCCCCTCACTGCTAATCAGTGTCGTATCACTGCATCACTGATCTGCAGGTTTTTTTTGGGGGGGGGGGATTGCAGTGGGGTTTTGTTTTTACACCCACGTTGCTTTTGTGGGTGCTTTTGTGGGTGTCCTGTGGCCGCTGATCAGTGACGTACATCACTGAACAGCATTTTTGGCACAGGGTTGATATCATTTTTTTCTGCAGTTTTTTTAAATTGTTTTTTTTTTTGGAGAGTGCTGTGGTTTATTACACCCACGTTGCTTTTGTGGGTGTCCTGTGGCCGCTGATCAGTGACGTACATCACTGAACAGCATTTTTGGCACAGGGTTGATATAATTTTTTTTCTGCAGTTTTTTTAAATTGTTTTTTTTTTGGAGAGTGCTGTGGTTTATTACACCCACGTTGCTTTTGTGGGTGTCCTGTGGCCACTGATCAGTGACGTACATCACTGAACAGCATTTTTGGCACAGGGTTGATATAATTTTTTTTCTGCAGTTTTTTTCTGCAGTTTTTTTTTTTGGAGAGTGCTGTGGTATTTTTTTTTTTTAAATTGTTTTTACACCCACGTTGCTTTTGTGGGTGTCCTGTTGCCTTTTAGCGCTGTTCAGTGACGGACGTTACTGACCAACATCTGTGCTCAATTTTTGGCGCAGGACCTTTTTTTTTTTTTTTTTAACCCCTTAATTTTTTTTTTTTTTTATTGGGATCAAATTCCTGTATAAAGTATTTTTTTTCTGCACTACATACACACTACACACTACATACCCCCCGTGTTGAAATAAAGTTTGTACCCCCCCTACACTATACACGTGTTGAAACATTACACTTACAGAAACACAAAAATAAAAATGGCATCCCAAATGTCATCCCAAATGTCATCCAGAAGAATGTATTCAGCGGAGGAGGCATATGCCATGCTTGCCTCTGACTCTGACACAGCCAGTGATGCAAGTGGGGAATTTGAAGGATTCGTCTTAAGCTCCTCTTCCTCCTCTAGTGATGAGGGACCCCCTCAAAGACGCCCCCGTAGAGCAGCTGAGACCCCCCCCCCCCAAATGATTGATCCCGTATGGACCCCACCACCAGACAATTTTGAGCCCAGGTTCCTGAGCTTTTGGCCATCCCAGGAATCCAATTTGATTCAACAGGTCTCAGAGAAATTGACTTTTTCAAATTATTTTTCTCTGATGATTTTATAAATTTAATGGTGGACCAAAGTAATTTATATGCCCAGCAGTTTATTGCTCAAAACCCCACGTCATCATTTGCTAGGTGGACCCCTGTAGATGCAGTAGAGATGATGACGTTTTGGGGTCTGGGGTTACATATGGGCATAGTAAAAAAGCCAGAAATTAGGCAATATTGGAGTACAGATGTTCTGTACAGCACCCCATTTTACCGTATGGCCATGACTCGGACTCGTTTTGAGACAATCCTTAAATTTTTACATTACACCGATAATGCACAGTGCCCACCCAGAGATGATCCCACCTTTGACCGGCTATTCAAAATCAGGCCGGTCATTGATCATTTCAGTGCCAAATTTGCAGAGATGTACATCCCTGAAAAATTTATTTGTATCGACGAGTCCCTTATACATTTTAAAGGAAGGGTTAAATTCCGCCAGTACCTTCCCAGTAAGAGGGCAAGGTATGGCATAAAAATGTATAAACTGTGTGAAAGCACCTCAGGGTACACCCACAGGTTTAGGGTATATGAAGGGAAGGATTCAAGAATTGAACCGCCAGAATGCCCCCCCTCCCTCGTAGGTGTTAGTGGAAAAATTGTCTGGGATTTAGTGCACCCCTTCCTGGATAAAGGTTATCACCTCTATGTGGATAACTTTTACACTAGCATCCCCCTGTTTAAGGCCCTTGGTTCAAGAGGTACAGCAGCTTGCGGTACTGTGCGCAAGAACCAAAGAGGCCTCCCAAAAACGCACGTTGCCCAATTACTGAGAAGGGGTGAAAGCAGGGGAATATGCACCGAAAATATGTTGTTGGTCAAATATAAGGACAAGAGGGATGTCCTTATACTGACAACAATTCATGGGGCCTTATTCTGATCGGTGCGGCCGGATCCGAATATGCGGCCAGGACCGTGCGTGCGAAACCCCGCCTTCCATACGGATCGCCAACTCCGTCCGTACGCGGTAAGAAGCTGGCCGAACGGACCGCACGTGTATTTTTCATGGAATACGCCTCCTCCATCTCAGGGAACCTCCCCCATCATTCGATGGTCGCAGACCATCGAATGCAGGACCGAGTGGTCCACCAGTTCCCGCAACCTCAGACCACACGGACATTTTTTCGTGCAAAAGCAGGGATCTGGGCGGGCAGCTGACATCCGGCGATGTCATATGTCCGCCCCCTACACATGCGTCACGGCCGCATTACCATACGTACGCCCAGTGTTTGCATGGGAACGCCCATGAAACGCGGGGCGTATGCATATGGTAATGCGCCCAAATAGCCCTTCACGCCCCTCTCCCCCCCCTGTTCGGAGTGTTCACATTTCATGCGGGATTTTGCCGTACGCCCCGCTCGCACATGCGCAGAGACGCCTCTGCACATGCGCAGACACAAAACATCGGCGGCACGAACGCACGCGGATATTACCGCACCAACCAGAATAAGGGCCATGGAGACAGTACCACCTCCATCCCTGTACGAGGTACCAGTACCCACACCTCAAAACCTAATTGTATCCTAGATTACAATAAGTACATGGGCGGAGTGGATCTTTCAGATCAGGTACTGAAGCCGTACAGTCCCCTGCGGAAAACAAAAATCTGGTACAAGAAGCTGGCCGTGTATATCATCCAGATGGCACTGTATAACGCTTACGTGCTATTCCGTTCTACCAGCCAGAGGGGGACATTTATGCACTTTCAAGAGGAAGTCATAAAGGGCCTAATATTTGGGAACCAGCAGGCAGAGGGCCCCAGTACTTCTAGTACTGGCCCCCGTATTGTACCAGGGCAGCATTTTCCTAATGAAATCCCCTCCACTGCAAGAAAGGGCAGGACACAAAAAAGGTGCAAAGTTTGCTATAAAAAGGGAATAAGAAAGGATACTATTTTCCACTGTGAAACTTGCCCCGACAAACCCGGCCTATGTATAAAGGAGTGTTTTAAAATATACCACACATCTATGGATTATTAGGTTCATCATTTCACCGTGCTTCGGGGGTCTTGCTAATGCCACATAGCACCCACCATTCATTCCACCAGAATCTGAGCTGCAAAATCCAAAAATCACTCCTTCCCTTCTGAGTCCTGCCATGCACCCAACTGGTATTTTTTGGTCACATATGAGGCATTGCCATACTCGGGAGAAATTGGGGCACAGATTTTGGGGTGCTTTGTCTCCTTCATTCCTTGTGAAAATGAAAAATTTTGAGCCAGAACTGCATTTTTGTGTAAAAAATGTAATTTTTCATTTGCACAGCCCAGTTGTATCAAAATTGGTGAAACCCCTGGGGGTTTGAAATGTACACTATACCCCTAGATGAATTCCCTGAGGGGTGTAGTTTGCAAAATGGGGTCACTTGTGGGGGGTTCCACTGTATTGGTGCTTCGGGGGTCTTGCTAATGCGACATAGCACCCACCAACATTCCACCAGAATCTGTGCTGCAAAATCCAAATATCACTCCTTCCCTTCTGAGTCCTGCCATTTTTTGGTCACATGTGAGGCATTGTCGTACTCGGGAGAAATTGGGGCACAGATTTTGGGGTGCTTTGTCTCCTTCATTCCTTGTGAAAATGAAAAATTTTGAGCCAGAACTGCATTTTTGTGTAAAAAATTCTAATTTTTCATTTGCACAGCCCAGTTGTATCAAAATTGGTGAAACCCCTGGGGGTTTGAAATGTACACTATACCCCTAGATGAATTCCCTGAGGGGTGTAGTTTGCAAAATGGGGTCACTTGTGGGGGGATTCCACTGTATTGGTGCTTCGGGGGTCTTGCTAATGCGACATAGCACCCGCCAACATTCCACCAGAATCTGAGCTGCAAAATCCAAAAATCACTCCTTCCCTTCTGAGTCCTGCCATGCACCCAAATGGTATTTTTTGGTCACATGTGAGGCATTGCCGTACTCGGGAGAAATTGGGACACAGATTTTGGGGTGATTTGTCTCCTTCATTCCTTGTGAAAATGACAAATTTGGAGCCAGAACTGCATTTTTGTGTAAAAAATGTAATTTTTCATTTGCACAGCCCAGTTGTATCAAAATTGGTGAAACCCCTGGGGGTTTGAAATGTACACTATACACCTAGATGAATTCCCTGAGGGGTGTAGTTTGCAAAATGGGGTCACTTGTGGGGGGGTTCCACTGTATTGGTGCTTCGGGGGTCTTGCTAATGCGACATAGCACCCACCAACATTCCACCAGAATCTGAGCTGCAAAATCCAAAAATCACTCCTTCCCTTCTGAGTCCTGCCATGCACCCAAATGGTATTTTTTGGTCACATGTGAGGCATTGCCGTACTCGGGAGAAATTGGGGCACAGATTTTGGGGTGCTTTGTCTCCTTCATTCCTTGTGAAAATGAAAAATTTGGAGCCAGAACTGCATTTTTGTGTAAAAAATGTAATTTTTCATTTGCACAGCCCAGTTGTATCAAAATTGGTGAAACCCCTGGGGGTTTGAAATGTACACTATACCCCTAGATGAATTCCCTGAGGGGTGTAGTTTGCAAAATGGGGTCACTTGTGGGGGGGTTCCACTGTATTGGTGCTTCGGGGGTCTTGCTAATGCGACATAGCACCCACCAACATTCCACCAGAATCTGAGCTGCAAAATCCAAAAATCACTCCTTCCCTTCTGAGTCCTGCCATGCACCCAAATGCTATTTTTTGGTCACTTGTGAGGCATTGCCGTACTCGGGAGAAATTGGGGCACAGATTTTGGGGTGCTTTGTCTCCTTCATTCCTTGTGAAAATGAAAAATTTGGAGCCAGAACTGCATTTTTGTGTAAAAAAATTAATTTTTCATTTTCACTGCCCAGTTGTACCACAATTGGTGAAACCCCTGGGGGTTTGAAATGTACACTATACCCCTAGATGAATTCCCTGAGGGGTGTAATTTGCAAAATGGGGTCACTTGTGGGGGGGGTTCCTAACTTTTAGCATCTTATGGTGCCTGGAAACCTACATGGTGCCTAAAAAATAATCTCATAAAAAGGAGGCTCCAAAATCAAGTAGGTGCTCCTTCTATTATGAAGCCTGTGGTTTGGTCAACGTGCACACTAGGGCCACATATAGGATATTTATGAAAACAAAAGAATTGGGAGAATCAATTTTTAGTCAGATTTCTCTAGTAAAATCTACTGTGTTCCTTAGAAAAATGTATTAAAATTGCAAATCTGCAAAAAAAATGAAATTTTGAAATTTCACCTACACTTTGTTTTAATTCCTGTGAAACACCTAAAGGGTTAACAAACTTCCAAAATGCTGTTTTGAATACTGTGAGGGGTGCAGTTTTTAAAAAAGGCATCATTTATGGGGGTGTCTCACATACAAGTCCCTCAAAGTCACATCAGAACTGAACTGGTCCCTAAAAAAATCAGTGTTTGAAATTTTCTTGAAAATTTGAGAATTTGCTATTCATATTTTAAGCCTCCTAGTGTCCAAAAAAATTAAAAGGATGTTGAAATAATGATGGAAACATAAAGTAGACATATGGTCTATGTTAGTTATTAACTATTTTGAGTGGTATGATTATTTGTCTCACAAGCAGAAAATTTAACATTTTGAAAATTGCTAAATTTTCCATTTTTTTACGACATTTTGGTATTTTTCACAAAAAACACAGACTGTATCGACCCAAATTTACCACTAACTTGAAGTACAATGTGTCACGAGAAAACAATCTCAAAATCACTGGGATAAGTAAAAGCAAAAAAAAGTTATCCCCACTTAAGTGATACATGTCAGATTTGAAAAAAAGGGCTCTGTCAGGAAGGCAAAAACATGCTGCGTCAGGAAGGGGTTAAATAACAAAAAAGCAAGCATTGGGATGATCAAATGCATGAAACCTTTGAGAGATAAAAGTAAAGAGACATTACCAATTTGCAACGGTCATGATGCAGGCAGTAAAAAAAAAAAAGGACAAATAGGAGCAGATTGGTTAGTACTTTCTTTCTCTCCAAGCTTTGGTACATCTCCCACATAATCTTTTGATGGCGTTGCTCAACCTTTTTCGTACTCAGAACAAAAAATGATCCCTTTACTTTTTAGCCTTTGTTGTCGCTGGATTTTTTTTTTTTTGGAGTCCATTTCTTGGAAAGACCACATTGATAAATTGGACAGATAGTTTTAATGCCACAATGTGGCTATAGGAAATAAAAGTTATTAGGAAA
Source organism: Crinia signifera (assembly GCF_055691185.1). NCBI lineage: Eukaryota > Metazoa > Chordata > Amphibia > Anura > Myobatrachidae > Crinia > Crinia signifera. The sequence continues at coordinate 75,311,426 of NC_139219.1, read as the reverse complement.
AAAGTCAGAAGATTGTAAAATTAGCCCACACAAATGCAACACAAATAAATATTGGGTACTTGTTTCCTAGCACGGCCACAAATCAAATATTAAGGAGAATGACAGGGCCGGTGCAAGTCACCGGAGCGCCCCAGGCGAGTCGGGGTGGGGGCGCCCCGGTGCCGGGGGGGGGGGGGTGGTGGTGGTACCTGTCGTTCGGCGCTGTCTATTTCAATCTGTCGGCGGAGGCAGCGGGGGTCCCTGCAGTCCATTAAAAATCACGAGCGCTATCCGCCGGGCTATGCGGAAGCGCTTCTAGTGTGAAAACACTGGCAGCACGCTGATTGGCTGAGATCAGCGTGCGCCGTGCTGCCAGAGTTTTCACACTAGAAGCGCTTCCGCATAGCCCGGCGGATAGCGCTCGTGATTTTTAATGGACTGCAGGGACCCCCGCTGCCTCCGCCGCCAGATTTAAATAGACAGCGCCGTAGGACAGGTACCCGGGCGGCACAAAATGCCGCCCTCCAGTGGCCGGCGCCCTAGGCAAATGCCTAGATTTGCCTAGTGGTGGCGCCGGCCCTGGAGAATGATCTTTATCTTTTGCATATGTTTTAAGAATGTTTGCTGCCTCACATTCTGAAAAGGCCTAATTCCAATCAGTCCGGTAATGTGCCATAGGTACTTGTTTCCTAGCACGGCACCAGCGATTTTAATTGCATCCATCGGGACCCAAAAAATCGCGTTGATTGCATCGCATGCAACCAATTCACATGCGATGGACGCGATTTTTTACATTGGAACCAATGTAAAATGCCCCCCAGACCCCAATTTTCATTGTATACCCACCCTCATGGGTGAAATGCCCCCCATGTTAACGCCACCCCACGATCAACGCCAACCCGAAGCGTGGCGGTACGCGTCCTCCGACCTTTTCATACCCCCACTATCCACGTCCGCATGGAATTGATTTTATATAGTGTGGCGAGTGCGAGCCACCGAGCCTGAAGCTTGGCGAGCGTAGCGAGCCCCGCGAGGGGACGCCCATTACTTCACAGGTATTACGCGTCCGCTCGCCACGCTTCGGGCTCGGTGGCTTGCTACACTCGCCACACTATATAAAGTCAATTCCACTCCGACGTGGATAGTGGGGGTATGAAACGGTCGGAGGACGCATACCACCACGCTTCAGGTTGGCGTTAATCGTGGGTTGCCGTTAACAATGGGGGGGCATTTAACATACACATTACCCATTAGGGTGCCTATACAAATCAAAAATCGGGGCCATTGGCCCATTAAACATTGTTCCCTATGTAAAATCGTGTTGATCGCATCGCATGCCATTATAATGGCATGCGATGGACGCGATCAATGCGATTTTGTAATAGCCGGCTAATTTAACATTGCTCCCTATGTAATATCGCGTTGATCGCATCGTGTGCCATTATAATGGCATACAATGGACGCGATCAACGCGATTTTCTCATTGCCGGCAATAAAGGCTAAAAATAGCTAAATATCGCGTCGGTCGTGTCCATCGCATACCTTAAGTTAAGGTATGCGATGACCCACGACGGGCGCCATGCTAGGAAACAAGTACCGTGCCATATTATCAGAATGCTCCAAGTTCATCTGCAGTTGATCATTTCCTCATATGTGACAAAACGAATACTGCAGACATTCAAAATATCCTCCTTTTTATTCATCCTGAAACATTTACAGTTTCAACCAAAAATATCAAAATACAAATCTGTCACATTATAAAATGACACTGTAGTAAATATAGTGTAAAAGACATATCACATGTTAAAAACACAGACCCAGTGTACAGATATTCTAACACAATTTGTCACTAAATTTAATGTGGAAAGTGGGTTGCCATGAAATGCTTAAGTTTTAGTTCCAGAAATAGCTGCAATTTAGTTAACCTGACTTTACACTTCAGCATACTGTATATTAATTTTTACATAAATTTGAGGCAAAACTAAACATTTTTTTAGTAGCTACCGTATGTTTACAAAATGCATTTTAAGCAAGTTTCATTGATGCAGTTTGTTAGGATTTCATTTTACACATAGAAGGGAAACATCTCAGCGGTGTGTGTGTGTGTGGGGGGGGTTTGTTAGTTATTACTGTAACTGTAATGTTCTGGGGACCAGAAAAATTCAAACTGCCAGCTATCGCTTCTCAAAGTTCCATTGCCGTATAGGTTTAATTTCCACATTCTCATGTTGTTGTTCTGTGACGTGTGAATCATGCAAGTACCAGTGTGCCATGTACTTTCTGACATGAAAAGATCTCTATCAACATTACACGGTCTTTCTAATTTATATAGTTCCTATACATTTGTCTTTACTAGAGCAGTAGTTGAATTATCACCCACAAAACACCAAATTGTTGCAAACTTAATTTCATTAACCAGACATAGATTTCACAGTCATCTCTATAAGATCAATATTTTTCAGAAGGCCCATAATTTAATGGCTAACTTTGGTCAATATAAGGTGAATAAGGAGCGCACTGAATATGTTAAACGAGTGACACCTGTAAAAAAAGGGGGGATTTTTTGGTTAAAACATAATGTTTACACTCCTTTTTGGAGTACTTAAGAGAGTTCCTGATGACCTGACTTTCCCTACCTTACCGGCTGAGCCAGCGGGACAGCTCAGCGGCTGTCAGATGTTTAATATCGCGGCTCCGTGTCACGCCGGATTTTCGCAGCTCCCGATGTCAGTTTTCGGCGGCGTCCCGGCACTGTCTCTTGATGCTGCAGTTCTTGGTGCTGGTGGGGATAGACGGTCAGGTATGTTCTCTCCGCTCCAACGCGTTTCATGCCGCACGGGCACTTTTTCAAGGATGCGGTGTGTTTGGAAAGAATCTTCTTTTATTGATAAAACTTTATTGATTGCACAGGAAGTGCCAAAAAGGAAGTAAAAGATTTTTTGGTGGGAATCACATGTATTCCATTTATTCGGTGTGACTCGATTTTAATATGAAGTTGATTTGGTTTTAGTTAGAGGTCTGTTATTCTAAAAAGGCATTTAATGAAATATCTATGTTTAGTCCATATGGATGGAGGGTTTTCAGCTCGAAGATCCATTTTGTTTCATGTTTTAGGAGATCTTTCACGATATCTCCACCTCTCCAGTTCTGAATGATTTTTTGTATTAGAATGAAGTTCAGTCCGGTGGGATCTTTATTGTGGTTCTCTAAAAAATGGTTGGAAACACTGTGAGTGGTCAAACCTCTTTTGATATTATAAATATGTTCTGCTATTCTTATTTTAGCTTTTCTTTTGGTTTGGCCAATATATTGCAGTTTACATGGGCATTCTAACAGATATATAATGCCCTCAGTTTCACAACTTAAATGATTTTTTATTTTATATTCTTTTTGTGTGATATTAGATTTAAAAGTTTTTATTGCTTTGGTGCTTGATGGATTTAATTTGCAGCCTTTGCAGTTGCAACAATGATGGAATCCTCCATTTTTATTGTTGGTTCTTGTGTTTTCTGTTGGAATAAAGCTAGAGGTGATCTCTTGTTTTAAATTTCTAGCTTTTTTATATATTATTTTTGGCTTGTCTGGAATGATGGTTTTAAGTGTCTCATCTAATCGGAGTACGTGCCAGTGTTTTTTTAACATGCTCTCCAAGTGTTTTGAGTTGCTGTTGAATTGTGTAATGAAAGCAGTGGTTTGGAACTTTGGGATGTCTTTTTTGTCTTTATATTTCAGTAAATCTTCTCTCTTTGCTTCAGTGATGGTGTTTAGTTGTAGCTGCAGTTGTTTATTATCATAACCTTTTTCTTCAAAGTTTTTTAGCATTTCTTGACTTTGTTGTTGGAAAGTTTCGTTTTCAGAGCAATTTCGTCTTAGTCTGCGAAATTGTCCTCCGGGTATATTACTTATCCATTTGGTATGATGGTTGCTTGAAGAATGTAGAGTATTATTTCCTGATACTTCTTTTATATGGGTTCTTGTATTGATGGTGTTGTTTTTTATATATATTTCCAGATCCAAATAAATTATTTCCTGTTTGCTTTGTACTGTGGTGAATTCCAGATTTAAATTGTTCGAATTGATGTACATGATGAATTTCTTTAGGTCTTCTTCGTTTCCAGCCCAGATGAACAGCACATCATCGATGTATCGATGCCATGTGATCAGATGTTCTTTATAGATGTTGTTATTCCATATATGGTCATCTTCCCATTTCGCAACGAACAAGTTTGCGTAGCTGGGGGCTAGGGGGGTCCCCATAGCGGTCCCACAGAGCTGGAGATAAAAGTTATCATCATACCAAAAATAATTATGCGATAATATGAAATCGATGTTGGTCATCAAAAAATTTATTTGTTCATTGTTAAGAGTGGTTTGTTCTGAAAGGTAATGTCTGGTGTGATCACATCCTTTGTCATGATGGATTGATGTGTATAATGACTTTACATCAGCTGTGCACAGAGTATACGTGTCTTTCCACTGTATAGTCTCCAGTATCTTCAGTATACTTGTTGTGTCTTGAATATAGCTCTTCTGTTGTGACACTAGGTCTTGTAAGAAGCTGTCCGTATATTTGGAAAGGTTTGCTGATAATGATTGGATTCCCGAAATTATCGGTCTTCCGGGGGGCTTTTCAGTATTTTTATGAATCTTCGGCAGGAAGTAAAAAGTCGGTATTTTGGGGTTTTTTTGTATAAGAAAGTTGAATTCTTTTTGGTTGAGGATTCCCATTTGAAGACCTTCTTGTAAATGTTCTGTTAGTTCTTTGTTAAATTGATTGGTGGGGTCTGTTTTCAGAATCTTGTATGTTGAGGTGTCTGATAGGAGGTTATTTGCTTCTCCTTCATATTGTTCTTTTGACATAATTTGATTAGATTGGGAAACTTGAAGATGACATTATACTGCAAAAACAAAAAAAGTTCAAAAGGGATCAAGAGGAATCCGAATTCAACTTTCTTATACAAAAAAACCCCAAAATACCGACTTTTTACTTCCTGCCGAAGATTCATAAAAATACTGAAAAGCCCCCCGGAAGACCGATAATTTCGGGAATCCAATCATTATCAGCAAACCTTTCCAAATATACGGACAGCTTCTTACAAGACCTAGTGTCACAACAGAAGAGCTATATTCAAGACACAACAAGTATACTGAAGATACTGGAGACTATACAGTGGAAAGACACGTATACTCTGTGCACAGCTGACGTAAAGTCATTATACACATCAATCCATCATGACAAAGGATGTGATCACACCAGACATTACCTTTCAGAACAAACCACTCTTAACAATGAACAAATACATTTTTTGATGACCAACATCGATTTCATATTATCGCATAATTATTTTTGGTATGATGATAACTTTTATCTCCAGCTCTGTGGGACCGCTATGGGGACCCCCCTAGCCCCCAGCTACGCAAACTTGTTCGTTGCGAAATGGGAAGATGACCATATATGGAATAACAACATCTATAAAGAACATCTGATCACATGGCATCGATACATCGATGATGTGCTGTTCATCTGGGCTGGAAACGAAGAAGACCTAAAGAAATTCATCATGTACATCAATTCGAACAATTTAAATCTGGAATTCACCACAGTACAAAGCAAACAGGAAATAATTTATTTGGATCTGGAAATATATATAAAAAACAACACCATCAATACAAGAACCCATATAAAAGAAGTATCAGGAAATAATACTCTACATTCTTCAAGCAACCATCATACCAAATGGATAAGTAATATACCCGGAGGACAATTTCGCAGACTAAGACGAAATTGCTCTGAAAACGAAACTTTCCAACAACAAAGTCAAGAAATGCTAAAAAACTTTGAAGAAAAAGGTTATGATAATAAACAACTGCAGCTACAACTAAACACCATCACTGAAGCAAAGAGAGAAGATTTACTGAAATATAAAGACAAAAAAGACATCCCAAAGTTCCAAACCACTGCTTTCATTACACAATTCAACAGCAACTCAAAACACTTGGAGAGCATGTTAAAAAAACACTGGCACGTACTCCGATTAGATGAGACACTTAAAACCATCATTCCAGACAAGCCAAAAATAATATATAAAAAAGCTAGAAATTTAAAACAAGAGATCACCTCTAGCTTTATTCCAACAGAAAACACAAGAACCAACAATAAAAATGGAGGATTCCATCATTGTTGCAACTGCAAAGGCTGCAAATTAAATCCATCAAGCACCAAAGCAATAAAAACTTTTAAATCTAATATCACACAAAAAGAATATAAAATAAAAAATCATTTAAGTTGTGAAACTGAGGGCATTATATATCTGTTAGAATGCCCATGTAAACTGCAATATATTGGCCAAACCAAAAGAAAAGCTAAAATAAGAATAGCAGAACATATTTATAATATCAAAAGAGGTTTGACCCCTCACAGTGTTTCCAACCATTTTTTAGAGAACCACAATAAAGATCCCACCGGACTGAACTTCATTCTAATACAAAAAATCAATCAGAACTGGAGAGGTGGAGATATCGTGAAAGATCTCCTAAAACATGAAACAAAATGGATCTTCGAGCTGAAAACCCTCCATCCATATGGACTAAACATAGATATTTCATTAAATGCCTTTTTAGAATAACAGACCTCTAACTAAAACCAAATCAACTTCATATTAAAATCGAGTGACACCGAATAAATGGAATACATGTGATTCCCACCAAAAAATCTTTTACTTCCTTTTTGGCACTTCCTGTGCAATCAATAAAGTTTTATCAATAAAAGAAGATTCTTTCCAAACACACCGCATCCTTGAAAAAGTGCCCGTGCGGCATGAAACGCGTTGGAGCGGAGAGAACATACCTGACCGTCTATCCCCACCAGCACCAAGAACTGCAGCATCAAGAGACAGTGCCGGGACGCCGGCGAAAACTGACATCGGGAGCTGCGAAAATCCGGCGTGACACGGAGCCGCGATATTAAACATCTGACAGCCGCTGAGCTGTCCCGCTGGCTCAGCCGGTAAGGTAGGGAAAGTCAGGTCATCAGGAACTCTCTTAAGTACTCCAAAAAGGAGTGTAAACATTATGTTTTAACCAAAAAATCCCCCCTTTTTTTACAGGTGTCACTCGTTTAACATATTCAGTGCGCTCCTTATTCACCTTATATAACTATCCCTTAACTGGAGCTGCCCAAACCCTGAGCGCGGTGAATCCCACATTTTTAACTTTGGTCAATAATTATTAGATCCATCTCTTGTACAGAATATGAGCATGTATGTTTCTCAGCAAATTTTCACCATTCAAGAGACTGGGTTTAGGTTTCGAGTTGGGGTGCTCGGATGCTGCGCTTTGGACTATTCCAGTTAGGTGGCTGCAGAGTGTATAGGTACACTACAATACCTAAAAGTTGCGTCAAAAGGGTTAAGGGTTCACCGGGAAAAGGTGTCACTCTGCGCTCGCGTATAACAAGAGTATGTGTATCTAAATCAGGCATATCCAACATTGGCCCTCCAGATGTTTTGAAACTACACATCCCAGCATGCTTTTCAATAGTTTTAGCATTCTCTAATAGCAAAACTGTGGCAAAGCATGCTGGGAAGTGTAGTTTCACAACATCTGGAGGGCCAACATTGGACATGCATGATCTAAATGGACTTAAAATGAAGATCTTGATTCAAATACTTTATAAACAGGTTGTTCTTCTATTAATCAGTCTATGAGGTAAAAAGATGTAAATACATAAATTCTCTCTAAAAAAAATTATATATATATATATATATATATATATATATATATATATATATATATATATATATATATATATATATATATATATATATATATATATATATATATATATAGTACGGTGTGCGAGCCGGCACTCCCTTGACGATATCAAAGTGCCCCAGGTGCCATCCAACAAATACTGGATATGTGCAAAAAACTGGCATCACTCCGAGGGCTTGTAGTCAGGAAAACTTTCTTTTATATATATGCAAAAAAACGTCTACACCAACATGTCACAAAGTCGACGTTTCAATGTCGCTAAGACATTTTTTTCAAGACAAGACATGCAAAGGTGTATGCACCTTTGCATGTCTTGTCTTGAAAAAAATGTCTTAGCGACATTGAAACGTCGACTTTGTGACATGTTGGTGTAGACTTTTTTTGCATATATATAAAAGAAAGTTTTCCTGACTACAAGCCCTCGGAGTGACGCCAGTTTTTTGCACATATATATATATATATATTAAATCAATTAAGATCGTTCAGTATAATTTGCATAAATAAATTAATCAATCAATTTATGGTATACATTGAGAGTATAAAAAAATCGATATTGCACGAGTTATTAACCACTAGAGCCGGTACACACAAACATTAGGGTGGGTGGGGAACGGGAAGACAAACGTGTTGTGTATGTGTGTGGAACCGGTAAATATTTACTGTTGAAGAGTGTGGTCCTCTGGCATCAATGTATATGCTGCTTCGTTTCAGAGCTCAAATGAGCTTACAGATGAGTGTTACTCGATGGTGTGGCTCAAATGTGCAAAGTACATTGCCTCAAAAGATAGAGGTGAAGTGTCTGCCGACAGACTCCCGTTTTGGCGTTGCTGGTGTGCACTGCAGCGCTCCGTGGGTCCAGTAACACTCACAGAGAGGTTTCTCTGGCCACATCCAAAAGATCTTCTTGAAATGACATACAGGTTTGATTGCAAGTCACGCTGATGGATTAATGGTACGACACCCCACCAGGAAGCATCAGTGTGTGTCAGGAGTCTCCCAGTTATTCCTAGAGAGTAGCCAAGTATACCCCATCGCCGTATAACAAATCTATCATCAGGATTAGTGCAAATGGCTTTCCTGAGCCCACTGACGTGGGACAAATGATGCATCAGCAGCAGACAGGCCGTTGTTCCTAGTGTTTTTCACATTGAAAACTCCTCAGATATTTGTTACATATATTGTGCTATAGTAGAAGGCAACTAATCAATAAGATAACAGTGGTCACTTGCGGTGATGCAGCATACATATCATTTAAAAGGGCACCATGGAGCAGACTTACAGCATCCTTGAAAAAAAAGAGAACCGCAGCTCGAAATGCATTGGCCTGGAGTACAGGAGCAACTGCATCATCTGTATGCTGCATCAAGACCTTGGTACACAAAAACATGCGAGTGTCTAGCACTGAGTTATATGGAAACTTTGTGCTGAGAATCCTGATTGATTCTCCCCACCACCTACTAGTACGAATCACTCCGGTGCATACTCGCTTGCAACAGATTTTATTTCTATTACTTGATTTTATGTGTTTTTATTCTTTAATCGTATTTGTACTATACAAGTATACATTATTAAATCTCAACACTGCACATTCGTTTTTTTGCACTTTTCAAACTGCCAAGACAGAAAGTGTATATGGTCTATTTTGAATATGTTGTCCCTCTCTAAAAGGTGGTATTCTCCTTTAAAAGCAAAATTACTTAGATTTTCTTTTAACCAAATAAAAACAAAAAATAGAATGTCCTCAATGATTTATTACGTCTGAAGGTGGAAAAACAAATGTTGGGGCATTTATGAAAACTATGGTTTGGTTGGAGCGGGTTACAAATCCTTTCCTGCGCTCCAGTTTTCACAAATGTCTCCAAAATATTTTTGAAGGAAGAAACTTCATTAGATCAATTATAATTTAGGTAGATCAAAACAAGTTACGCAATGTGTGTTGTCCATACACAATAACGCACAATTTTATGATTTTCTCTTCTAGAATTGAAAATTTTTCTTGAATGTCTGGTCTGTTATTAATGGTTATTACATGTAGGGGTCAATCCAATCTGTAGGAGTTGTAAATGACAGCAATGGAAATCACCACCTTCTGTCCCTATTTTTCCAGTCCCTATTCACAGATGTTTGATTACACAAATCTGGTATTAGCACAAGTGTGATTTATAGCCACACTTACACGCACCCACAGATAAATCATAGCAAATAGGATCAAGGGCTCAGCCATGTGCTACAAAAAAAAGAATATTTCATTACATTTTCAATTAAAATTGAATAATGTCTTTAAATCATCACATGGCTCTGAATACAGATACTGTATTGGTCACCCACGATGTGGTCCGGCATTGATAACAGTTACTTAATACCCCTTTCACACCAGCCTAAATTCCCGGGTTGGGTCCGGGAACAACCCGGGACTAGATCTGGTGTGAAAGGTTCCAGGGACAAATTCCCGGGTTAATTTGCCGGCAATTCAACCCTGCTAGGTAGCAGGGTTGCTCCCGGGTCCTTCCAGGGTTACTGGCTGGTGTGAAAGGTGCAGGGACATGTCCCTGCTTCCCGTGTTGCCTCTGCTAGTGCTGATTTGCTAGCAGGACAACTTCCTGTTGTGGTGGATGATCACAGACACGCCCAGAGGCAGCATACAGCCTGCAGGGAGACACTGAGCATGTTCTGTAGCACCACAGACCCCAGAAGTTCATTTTAACCCCTGAAAGCCTGCAATGTGTGCCATGTCTTGGACAAATGAGGAGGTGAGAGAGCTATTAATCATGAGAGGGGAAGATGCTTTTATATGCCTTTTAATTTGTTTTATACAAGTAAACAAATGCTGAAACACTACAAATGTTTTGTGTCTTAATTATTAATAATCAATAATCTAATGTGAGCCTAAAAAAGGCCATTTTCAATGCTATTCTCATAGAAATGCAGGGTCATCCCGGGTTCAGTGTGAAAGGTGCCAACCCGGGTTATCCCTGCTTCAAAAGCATGTGTGAAATGGTCCCAACTCGGGAATGTCCCTGCTTGTCCCTGGAATTTAATTCCCGGGTTTGTCTCTGCATTTCTGGTGTGAAAGGGGTATAACTGAATCAGGAATAGATAAATAAAAGTAGAAAACATTTAAATTCTTCAAAAAAATCTAATTTTTAGTTTTTGAGGTTGCATCAATATTGAGGTACTGTAGTACTGCCAATTTCCCAATATCCTGTACATGACAAGAGTAGTGGCAAACTAATTCTTGTTATATTAATACAACCTTCAACTGTAAAAAGCTTCTTCTTTCAAAAAAAAACCCAGTAAAAATTAAATAAATAGATAAAATACTGGTGCAAATGATCTGTTTAACAAAAAGTACCAATGCAATGACATTCAATGTTCTGGGGGATAAAATACATATCTCATATGGGGCTCTGCCTATGCAACACTGCTACAGAAGTAGATACAGTAGAATTGACAAAGTTTGTGGTAGAAGAATCTGAATATATACGGGTCACTCACTCATTTTTGCTCACTGCCCATCCATAGAGGTATGAGCAAAATGAGCTACGGTCATTTTTATGTGCGGAACGCACATCAAGAAGATCTCTTCATATGTAGCTAAATCTTCCCCATAATGAATATTCTGCTCAAGCTTGATTGCAATCACTTATCAATTAACAGCACAATCCGCTAGTATTCCTAGAAATTCTTATACAACTGTCAAAAATAAAATGTACATGTAAGTATGTAATTCCCAGTAATGAAATATAATTTTACAATTACTGTACATGGACTGTGAAATTATTCCAATGACTTTACTGATGTAAAAACAAGTTATAAAATACTGTGCCTGAATGGTGCTAAAATGATTGAAACAAACCAAACGTGTTAGAATTATAATACCGTTTTATTTCTTTACCATTTACTGAAAACTGTTTTCTAAAGTAATTTTATAAAAATTCAATACAATCTCAATAAATTACTCAACCGTTTTGTAATGAAAGTACTGAAACGTTTAAAGTGCATTTTAGGAAAATGCACCATTGCTAAAAAGTATATTGCAGAGTCTGTGGCTCTGATAAAATGGGGTGGGGATAACAATATCTGTAGCACAGACTTCCCCACCTATGCCTTATAGGATCAATGTGAAACTGTATTCTAAAAATGCAATATTTTGCCAGTTCAAATACCTAGTTACGAACCAATGCACTCCAACACTTGTAGTAACCAGACAAACTCCAGTATTAATCCCAAAAGAGGAGTCACGTGGATTAAAGTCTTGCCAATGGTTTATATATACGTAGAAAACATTTCAATGCAAGTAAAATCAGTTCAAGTAAGGCTTCTGGTACCACTGAGGCATATGTTCTATGAGCAGCATTTTATAATGTTTATAGTCTAATTTGTAATAGGAAGAAATCTCTGGTTTATTCATCTGGGTCATAGCTGAGAATGGGGCTGAGCCATTTTTCAACCTCTTCAATAGGCGAGTGTTTCCTTCGTGAATAATCTTCAACCTAAAACAAATATATTATATTATTAGTTTAAGATTATTTGAGAATAAGCTTTACATGTGCTACCGTTTCTGATCAATTGGATTTATACATTTTAACAAGTAAGAATATCAATAACTGCTGTATTAATATCACTGGAGTTTGCGCCTATCTTAGAAGGTTTTTCCTGTGTATTCGACAGCATTTAATTAGCCATCCACTAGGTCGTCCACCCTATATAATAAAATAGGAGAATTAGACGGTCGGGATCATGGAATTGATGCTCTTTAACTTGTTTACTATACCAGATTCTATGACCTAGCCATAGGAGTACCGGGAATGTACTGCAATATTTTGTGTCTGTTTGGGTGCCTATACATTTTATAATCTCCCGATAGGACAGATTTTATGGTAACACAGGAAGTCATTGAAGGGTATGTTATTAGTCATATTTATAATAATATTATTTTGCACTTCTCTGAATCTGCAGCTGTAGAGAAGGAAGATTATGCACAGTATCATAGTACCTGTACAAATAGAACATTTGTGAATTCTAAATTCTAATTATTAGAAACATCCAGAAAAGTCCAAGAGACGCGTCTGATAGACAGTGATATATATGAAAGTCTAAGTTATATTTATATGTCTTAATTAGCAGAAATATTTAAAATGCAAGAAGTGTTCCAATCAGTGGCATAACAATCCTGAGGCAGACCCCGTGGTGGCTTGGGGGAGCCAGCGCCGATGGGGTCTGTGGCAGCGTGAAGAATATAGGAGGCTCTGCGCTGCTGCAGGGACAGGCATTGCAGCACTCCCGGGTTCCCTGCTGCCGTGATTGACAGCCACTGGATGTTCCCCCGACTGCTTAGATAGTAAAGTCCCCAAGTAGAGGGAAAGCTCTGCTCTCCCCCGTGCCCTAGACTCTGCGCTCAATAGGCTGCACTGCACTTTGACTGAGGTCCTAACAGGCTGGGAGACAGAGCAGGTTGGAGGGTGCCGCCGCGCTGTCCCTGCATGCAGATGACGCACTTGGAAGATCAGTAGCAGGAATTGGAGCAGAAGTGGACACTTACAATCCAGATAAACAGTATATGATCCAAGGAGAGGGGGTATCAGTTACACAGGTGGAAGCAGGGATAAAGGCTCACACTGGGGGAAGGGGGGGGGGGGTGGTCATGGTTTACACAGGGGGAAGAGGGGATTTAATTTACACAGGGAATAGGGGCATGACTCAAACAGGGGGAAGGGAAAGAAGGGAGATGGCTCATACAGGGGCCAAGGGAGGGGATGACAACACAGGGGCCCCTAGTTACTGGGATGGCCATCAACGCTATTGCCATCGATGGTTGCCATCAATGATGATAGTGCAAATGACCATTGATGGTAGCATGCTATGTGATGATTTCAACTATCGATGGCCATCCCTTTTATTTGACTGACAAATAAAATGAATGGCCATCAAAATGTGTAAGTAGCATCATGGTGTATGGCATATAGTGTAAGGTGCTTTTGGATGTGGGGCATAATTTGTAAGGGGCATTACAGTATATGGCATAATGTGTAAGGCGCATTACAGTGTATGGTGTAATGTGTATGGGGTATTATGGTGTGTGGTGTAAGAGGTATTAGGGGGGGGGGGGGGAGGAACGCCATAAATTATTTTGGCTGGGGGGAGCAAAATTTATAGTTACGCCACTGGTTCCAATAAGGTTGAAACATAGTTTACTTTAAGTGAATCAATTTTAGTTTCCTGCTTCCCTCAATGATCATACATAGTCTGTATAGTCATAAATATGACCTTGTGATATCACAGCAATTATTATAACTGACAAACCAAGTCACTAATCTGATTTAAATGCTGTGGCTTTAATATTTTGCAATGGAGTCTATAGAAGGCCCAATACGCAGGTCCAACAAAAAAAGGTGGAATATGACTAGACACTGCATATTCAGGCCAGACTTTATATTTCAACATCTCAATCTAAAAGTTAAGCTTTTATTTTTATTTTTTAATGAAATAGGATACAAATGTAACATATTAAAATTATATCCATAAATTAAAACATTTGAATTTAAAAAAGAATGTTAATTCTACAGTAAACATACCTGATCTTTACTGATTTTTCCAACAGCAAAATATTTGGATACTGGACTAGAAAAGATTAATCCAGAGACTGCAGCAGCGGGTGACATTGCAAGAGATTCTGTCAACTTTATTCCTATTAATGAAAAGAAACAAACTCACAATTTATATACATTATAAAAAAGTGAAGTAAAAACAATGTACAGGTTATTGGAGCAAGAACTACGATACACAATAGTTTTTTTTTTTTTTTGTGCTTAACACTAGGTTTTCTATATTAAACGGTTTTTCTGTTTTTATCAATTTTTAACATCCTTTTTATACTTTCAAATAAAAAACCACCCAAAACTATTACAACATACTGAAAACACTTTCATTTAATAAAGACATTTTCATCATAAAGTATTTTATTATGTAGTTTTGTTTATATTCGTACCTTTATGTTAATTCTATAATAAAAAAGACTTCTGATTTTTAGCTAATCTCAAATCAAACACATTCAGCATACATAAACCAGCACAAAAAAGGCCTTACTACACATACTTATGCTCGCAAGTACAGTGTACTTGCTACAGCAGAGATCTTACCACGCTGTGATTTTTATCTTTACTTACAACCAGGCGATGAAGAGGCGACACTCAGAGTCTTTCAATAAGTGAAGCCATGACAAAAATTTTCATGTGTCAATTTAAGGCCTGTCAACCTTCCGTGGTCAAGTTAATGCATGTCGACCTTTAAACTGTCGACCTAGTGACCCTATACCAGCTCTTCTGTGGTATTGGAAGAGACCGACTAGCCTTCGCTAGCCAAGCGCCTCAATTAGTTTTTGGTGCCCATGACCCTGCTGGTTGTCCTTCTTCGGGCCAGGTTTTTTCTTTAGGTACAAACCAATGCTTATTGGGAACATCTCAAAAACCTGCCATCACTATATATGGCTTGTCAAAATTGCTCAGACCCTTATGACTGTCCAATTTTCCAGTCACAACACATTGGCATATATTCAATGCCGTGGCGAGCGGTGACTGCGAGCAGGACTTTTTGCTCGCAGTCACCGCTCACCCGTCAGTATTCAACTGACCCCCCCTCATTCGCAAATTCCCCCTCGCTCCGTTTTTTGAGCGAGGGGGAATTTGCGAATGTGCCTCCAAAAGCTGCGAGAGCCGAGGCTAATTACAGCGAGTTTGCTGCACTAGCCTCGGCTCTCGCAGTTTAGGGGAATCCTCGCAGTTCTGTGACTGCGAGGATTCCCCCGGAACGTTGCATAGTGCGAGCGGCCGGCGCGAGGGTTAAACTGCGAGGATCACTGGTTTTCTGTGATCCTCACAGTTTAACCCCCTCGCCGGCCGCTCGCACCGGCATTGAATACTCACCATTGACTATAAGACCTGACGGTTCACTTGCTGTCTCATATGCCACCCCATAACATGTGCCACTGTAACAAGTTAGCCAATATAATCACTTCACCTATCAAGAATAATGCACTATTTTTGTATGGTGGAGTTTTATTAGCATCCTTGTCATGAAGAACTACTACTATACATTGATCTGTGCTATAAATACCTAATTGCTCAATTTTAAGAAATACACTACTGTACCTGTTGCTTCCTCTATGTTTGCCAGTTTCCACATGGTGACTTTCTCTGTGTGATCCGGCTGACTAGGATAGCCTGGTGCTGGACGAATGCCTTCATATTGGATCTTGCGTAAATCAGCAACATTCAGATCCTCTGTACCACAATAACCCCACAGGTCCTTCCTCACCTGCTCATGGAGTTCCTCTGCAAATGCCTAATTTAAATGAACAGTAAATAGTCAACAAATATAAGAAAATAAGAATAGTTTCTATGTAGCCAATTCTGAGCACAAAACAACAAAAACCTAATACTATCCATAGATAAGGCCAAGACATATCAATTTCAGTGCATAATGAAATAAACTTACTTCAGCTAATCTGTCTCCCAGGGCTTTGGTCATGATACTGTTGTAGTCATCTCCTTTATTCTCATAGGCTTTGCTCTGTTCCTCTACACCAAAGATGGCTACAGCAAAAATGCCCAAATAGTCACGCACTCCAGAATCCATATGAGCAATAAAGTCAGACAGACAGTAATAGGGGTCTGTTGATGCAGAGTCTTTCTCTGCCTACAATACAGAATACAACATGTTGTTTACCTTTGTATCATTACTAGTCGGCCTCACAGTCCACAGTCATGTAGACTAAGGGGGGTATTCAATGTCAGGTGTCCCGTTCTCGCTTTGCTCGACGTGAGTTTGGCGGTC
Organism: Crinia signifera; assembly: GCF_055691185.1. NCBI lineage: Eukaryota > Metazoa > Chordata > Amphibia > Anura > Myobatrachidae > Crinia > Crinia signifera. The sequence goes on along the minus strand of NC_139219.1, from coordinate 75,294,842 downwards.
GGGATTCAATGTCCAGCGAGAAGGGGGCGTGGCCACGAGCTGAGGACGGAAATAGACGAGCTCCGGCCGGGAGCTCGCCTATTTCCGGCTTTTCTCAGCAGAACGAGCCCGACAGCTTGTGATGTCGGGCTCGTTCTGCGGAGAACCCCTGTTCAATGCTGTCGGGGAAGACAGCATTGAATAGGGCCCCGCAGCCATCTCCACCGTCGGGAGATGACTGTGGGAGGTCGACCATCATTGAATACCCCCCTAAAAGTCACTTGGGTTATAGTCGCTAATCAGCAATGTGCTACAAAAGGTGTGGTTGTGCCACATAACATTATATATTACTTTTCCTTTTTGAGATAATTTGTAAATGCTTTTGTGGTTATTATATGGTTCTTTAAGACTTAAATATATCAGGTTCCTTAACCCTTTGAGGTCCGCACCAAAAAAAAAAAGTTTATCATAAACGGATTTCTCAACCGTTTGGTAGAGGCCTCTATCTCGAAAACTTTGGGGTCTCATTTTAAAAAACTATTGCTTGTTGTTGGTTGTTAATATTATCCTCAGTGAATAAAAATGCAAAGATTTATTTTTCCTTTGCTTCTTTTGTGGTGCGGACCTCAAAGGTTTAAGCATCAATTCTTCTAGGGAATGCAATCTGCCCAGAACTCTTGTTTAAAACTGGACCTGCCAGATTAATTTAACATAGGAAGGGTAGTCCTAACATTTATTAGTAGGGTGAACTGTACAGTGGTAAAAAACTGTTTATTCAATAAGGGGGGGGGGGCGTTCACATAATCACCTGTTGCCTTAGGCCATAAAAAGTAGCAATGGGCTCTGAGGAATGCAGTACATCGTCATCTGCATATAACATAATGTCGTCCTGCACGCTTTGGGCTGGCCAGATGCCTACAATACCTCTGGCTTCAAACTTTCTCTGGCTTATCAAACTCTGCAGCAATTTTTGGGCATCATCATAAACTCTTTTGGCTTCTTCCCCTGGGGGAAAAAAAAGTGTAAAAATGAGTCATATAATGCAAAAATGTTAAAATCTAAAAAAGATTGCAACATATTTAAAAAAAACACAGCCGCTAGACAATATTGTGTTAAAATTTTCTATGTACACTATATGGACAAAAAGATTTGGTGCACCTATTATTTATTGAATCCAGGTGTTTGAATCAGACCCATTGCCCAGGTGTATAAGATCAAGCACCAAGCAGTCTCCATTTGCAAACATTTGTGTTACAAAATGGGTCATTCTGAAGAGCTCAGGGACTTCCAGGGTGAAATGTAATATGGTGAGAGAATCCGTTCTTTTAAAGCGGCAATCAATTACAATCGCAAAATCAAACTGGTTGTATAACTCTCTTAAAATACTTATGATGGCAAGTACAGCAGTATTTTCTACGCTGCCCAAAGAATATTGCCAGTGCTGGAAGGAGAAATGTGTAAATTTTAATAACTTACAGGGTTATTCAGACCTGATTGCAGGGCCCTGCGATCAGGTAACCGCCACCCAGCCATAGAGAAATAGCATCCTGGCCAAACCTGCGAATTGCTGTGCAAGATTGGTGAAAATCTTGTGAAAAAATGTCAGCCCTGCGATTAGCTGCCAATCTATATGCTGCAAATCTATACGCAATCCGTTCACCGTCAAATGATTTCACAAGTGGGTGCAGTCTGTGCGTATCCCAAAACTTACTCGGCTGTTGCAAAAGAGACAGGCTAAATCAGGGCCAGAGCAGACGTCACACGACTTCACAACCAATGCCTGGGCACACCTGCGTTTTTCCTGCCACTCAAGGAAAATGGCCGGTTACCCCGCATGCATACTATGATGGTGCACATGCGCAGTCGCTCAATTATCATTATTCTATACACTAGTCAAATGGTCCAGTCTGTGCGCACCAAACTAAAAGAAACATGAGCCGACTGTTTGATTTACTCAAAGTATTTTCTTACCCACGGTTTTGTCATTAAAGATCTTCGGAAATCCCCTGTTGGGATATTTTCCTCTCAACTGCCACACATCAAAGAAAGGCTTCCAGTCAATGTAGTGACTAAGTTTCTCCAAGTCATAATTCTTAAAAACTTTTGTTCCCACAAATTTTGGTTTTACTAAGGAAAATAAAAATAAAAAACAGCAGCAGAAATTGAATAAACACAACTGTAAAGGCAATCTAATGAAGGCTGAATTAAATAAAGTGTAAAATTGCTTATGCACATGATGTATCCCACAACATGAAAGTCTTGCTTGAGCCATTGGCTACAGTCAGGTATGGGGCCATAGTAACTATTTAATTACTCCTCTAAGCCACCCTCTGCTCACCCCATTTCCTGATGATCCAGAATCCCTTTTATCCAATGTACTGTAGGTGTTTCATATACACATATATTCTATTCCTTCTTCGTGTTTTCTACTTAATTCCAATTTAATTGGTGCAAACTTTGCTCACTTCTGCACCTTTTTTTACCAACCCGATCTTCATTTACTTATTTCCATCCAGCTCTATAAATTAAGCCCTATTCTATGTCAAACTTAAATCCCTTGTTGTTTGTCATCCACGCTTCCCTCGCCAACTCCCAGTCCATACTCTACCCATCACTACAAAGTAGAATTGCTCATCCTCCGATGCTAGTTCTTTTCCCTGTAACTCTCCAACTGTGTGCAACCCATTATGTTTCCCAGCTTCAGTCTACAACCATAGAAATCAGAGCTGTAGGTCTATGTTACCAGGGAAGTATAACACAATACATGAATGCACTACCCAGGAAAAACTGTGTTGTTACCTAGTACACACACACACAACCAGAATAAAAAACACACATACCTGGAGCAGGGTGGGAAAGCCAGTCAATGTGGAATGCTTTATCTCTGGCTTGTTGTAGAGAGAGATAGCGTCTTTCCTGTAAGGTAGAATGTGGTTTATAAACCTAAAAAGTTACTATTTACATTTTTAGAAAACCATTTTCTAAGTGTTATGCAGACATTTTTTATACTAGTTTATAAACCTTTTAACAGTTTCCAGGGAACGGTAATCAGGGAGATACAAGCACTATCTGGTCCCAAACATATTGAGATTGATAAGGAGATGTACACAGTCGGCCATAGCTGTAGTCTCGTAGTACGGTTATGGAAATAAACGGAACGTGTATAATTTGGTTGTAATTAATATTAACAGATCTATGCAGCCACACCGGCCCCATAAATCCACTTGTGGCAGTAGCTATTAAGACCAAATGGGAATTGGACCAGCCCTATCCTTAGTGCAGCAGATCCATCTGCCGTATCTCTGCATTTGCTCAGCTCTTAATAGCCCACGCTATCACTGCTATGTATGCTCAAACACTTAATCGCCACCACGTCACACCAAATCAGCCAAGCTGAGATGTGTAACTGAATAGCCCTATAGATGCTTATATATGTGTATGCTCTGCTATGGAGCATATATTGTGGGAAAAATAGCAAGATCCGCCTCCAAAACGTAACAGACATAAAAACAACAAGCTAGATGTCCGATATGTATCTTGGCATAGTAGACCTAAAACATTATCTAAAATAAAGGTTTGCCAAGTATTTATTAGTATTTCAAATATTTATCTTCAAACATATAAACTTTGGGTACTTGTGTATTATCACGGTGCCCATCGCATCGTATACCATAACACTACATATGGTATACGATGCGACGCGATATTGTACAATAAAATATTGCATCAAATCGTATGCCATCCAATGGCATACGATACGATGGTATACGATTTCTGATTGTACAACCACCCTGATGGGTGTCCTTACAATGTTAAATGCCCCCCCCCCCATTGTCAACGCCACCCCCAGTATCAATGCCAACCCCAAGCGTGGCGAGCGCAGCGAGCCCGCGAGGGGCGGCGGTACACGTCCTCCGACCTTTTCATACCCCCACTATCCACGTCGGCGTGGAGTTGATTTTATATAGTGTGGCGAGCGCAGCGAGCCACCGAGCCCGAAGCGTGACGAGCCCCACGAGGGGACGTGTAATACATGTAAAGTAATATGCGTCCCCACGAGGGGCTCGCTGTGCTCGCCACGCTTCGGGCTCGGTGGCTCGCCACACTATCTAAACTCAACTCCACGCCGACGTGGATAGTGGGGGTATGAAAAGGTCGGAGGACGCGTACCGCTGCGCTCGCCAAGCTTCGGGTTGGTGTTGATCCTTGGGGTGGCGTTGACAATGGGGGGGCATTTCACATTGCAAGCACCCATAAGGGAGCTTGTACAATTAAAAAACGCATCGCATGCATTGTATGCCGCTATATGGCATGCGATGCCATAAGATGCCTTACGAGGCACATCGTGAGCGCCGTGATAATATACAAGTACCAAACTTTGTTGCTAAATTTGATTGTTTTTTTTTGGTATTTTGTCTTTTACTAGATGCAAGAGTAATTTTAGATGAAATAAAGGATCTGCTGCTATATAGTTACCAAGTGAAAACAGATGCAAAACGGTTAAATGAAGCATAATGAGACCAAATAAACAGAATCTACAGTATTGAAGGGTCAGTGCCCCAAGGAGGAATTTACATAGGATGCTTCTAGTATATCTGAATATGGAAGCATATCCATATGAGGTGCGACCCAGTCTAGCAAACCTACCTTCAAAGACTCATAGTGATCTTGACGAATGTCTTCATATTCTTCTGCTATTTCGTCTATGAATTCATCCCTGGAGTTTTCATCCAGGAGCTGTGAACACTGATTAAAAATAAAAAAAAAATTGTAAAAAACAAGAGCCACGTAATAAGGGATAGTGGCCATTCACAAGAACATCTACCCTTGGTTAACTAAAGCAATTATTCCTTCCACCAAACTGTTTTAACCTTTTGCATTCCCAATTTTTTTTGTAATTCAAAAAGTCTGGTTTAATTATAATTTTTTTATTAAAAAATGGTCTACATTGAATGTTGAACAATGTTAATATTCTGATTTTAAAGTGGCTCACCATTGGATCTGCTACTAGCGCTAAGGCTGTTGAGCCTGACTAGTAGTTGGACCTGAAAGGGTTAAAAAGTTATTCAAGCGCTTACACTAATTTTGGGCAACTGCACAACATCCTATAAATTTCCATTAATCATATCTAACAACCAGGGAGGTTCAGAAGTAAATACTGCTGGACATTAAAGATGTGCGGAAAACATATGAAGGGAGGCACTGCCTCATCTGTCAGACTTTTTACTTCAGAGTTTTGATTATAAACATGATTAGAACAATAAAAAGATGATATTAATATCTTTTGTATTTTTCAGATACTTTATATAGTCAAATCTGCCTCACTTCATATCACTGTCAAGAAGAATGAATGAATGTAAATAAGGAAAGATCACTAACAGAATACGGTATAATAACTAGGTAGCGGAAGGCAATCACAACTTCAACATACTGTACAGTACAACAGACTGTTTATGAAATAGATTTGTAACACTCACAACCACAACACTTTTGGAGGCATCCAAGCAGTGGATTACTGGTGAACTGTATCTTGGTGCAATCTTCACAGCAGTGTGGGTCCTGCAATTTTGTAAGAAATACTTATGAAACCATGCTCTTTACAGTGGTAACATAAAACAATGACACTGTACTTTAGTAATACCATTACCAAAAAATTGTCTAATAAGCATAACTGGCTTAGATATAAGGGCCAATTGTTGAAATAAATTAGGATATTTCATTAGAAAAAACTACCTTTATTAATTATTAAATGTGGGGCTACAGATCTAGTCACAGGGCAATTATGGTCAGTGGACTGGATCAGTATAGGAGAAAAACTAAGATAGGATGGAACAAACCTTTTAGAACATAGGTCACAAAATTGCTGCCGTGGTACCCTGCAGTGCCACAGATTTGTAATCCAAATTATGTATGGATAATGTAATAAACAAAACCAGTGTTGGTGGCTGCCAGTCATAAAATATGTGACAAACAGAAATGGAACCCTGTCCACCTTCACACAACTGAAACGCGGGATCACAGGTAAGCACAGTTTACAAAATTTAATTATTATTGCTGAATTTCACAATAAAAATAAACTTTTGTACTTGGAATGCTGTGAAAAGTTATATGAATCCTGCTGTGTTTCAAGAAGGTTTGGGATCCAGGGGTGAACAGGACTGTTCAAAGAATAGTCTTGTACATGGGAAAACATTTCACAGTGTGGGTGCTGAATCAGAAGTCCTTTAATAGGGAATGGGAGTAGGCAACGAGTGCGGAGAATAGACTCTGATTTCGGGAAGAATGGAGTTATAGTTGGAAGAAATGATGAGACAAGCATTTCTTGAGAGGCATTTCCTGAATGACTGCAGTCTTCTACGTTATCTCCATCAACTTGATTCTGAAATTCTGCCGCAGGTATATGATAACTCCATACTGTGGTGCCCACAAGTTACGTATTGCAGTATGAATACAATTTAAACTCACAAATCTGTTTCTGACATTCTTAAGCAACCCCTAAATTTCAGTGCGGGACTACAGATTTCCCCATTTCCAAATAGTTTAAAGATAAAATAAACCTTTATTGGTTGCTTTATGAATATAAATATTAAGCACCCACTTACACTCGCCCACACAGATACAGTACATTTTCTAATTTATGTCATGACCCACTGACATTTTTTGAATCACAGAATAAGGTCCATGCTTCTAATAAGTGGTCCTTGTACCAATATGAGCAGAACTCGTTTGACTGTGTGCTCCTGCCCCAACTGCTCTCCAGTGAGTTATATACATGCATTACTGCTTTTTAAGAATATTTACTGTATGTGCATCAAATTTTCCCATCTCTATTTTGCAACACTTTACTGTCAAATACATCACGCAAGGTATTACCTGCATACTTTTCATCCCCAATGACTACATTTTAACAGGTATGTCACCTTTTCATTCCCGTTCATGCTGTCTGACCCCACAGGCAAATCATCTTTCTTAGAGCTGTCCCATCATTTTACTCTTATGGCTCAAAGTCAGGAAATTTACCTTTGACAATTTGGTGAGTTACCTCTCACTAACCAGTGAATGGCTTTCTCCTTGCTATTCTACCTAGAGCTCAAAGTAACTGGGGGATGTAAAAATATTACTTTTTTTTGTTAGTGCTGCTGCAATAAAAGCCATACTGCAGACTTCGATTAGCACAGTTGCTTTTACCTTATTTAAAAAAAAAAAAGTTGTACCATATATTTAATATGGACTGGTTTAAAACCATATAAAATAAAGCACAAGGCTTCCATGTTCTACGTAACTTGGGTAGTTAGGTTAACATGCTCCCAATGGATGTTAAATTGAGAATAAGTGACTTCATTGTACATGCTCTGTGGTACGGTTACCACCGACTACCTCAAGATCCCCCAATTCTCCTGAATTCTTGGCTAAATAGTATCTATTCAGTTTCTCTTCTCAGGTATGGTATGAGGTCCCACCATGCCACTCTAATGATCTTTTTTTTATTTGTAGTTTGTGTCCATTAGGGTTTTTCAGGCATTTTGTATTACTGAACATTACTCCATGTTATCCAGGGATGTCTAAGCCAGATGCCAGAATTCCGGTGAGCTACTGAAAAAGGTGCTGCTCCAGTAAAACCACATACAAGAGGTTTTAGGTGTTAGTAAAGGTACTAGTTGTGGGCAGAAACTACAAAACGGAGTACACAAAGGCTCTGCATAGTTAACAGTTGGTTGCTGTCTAGAACCAGTAGCAGTAAATCACAACACAAGGTCGATAGAGTAAACCTGTGCTGTTGCATGTTTTATTTTGGATTTCGCAGTGACCAGTTCTTTGACAACCTTAGGTGGGAACAAAAGACTGAAGAGAATTTTTTTATGAAGAAAGTATGATAAGCAAGTGTGTCAAAATGTTTAGAGACACATGAGGGAAGAGAAAGATGGCATCAGGAGAGCGAGTTTGAGAGACACCTAAACAGGATTCGCTGCACATCACGATTATACTCATTGAATACTGCCCTATAAGTGAAGCCAGAGATTGCAGATTATAAATAAGCTTGTGGTTTTGGGAGTGTTAAAAACAGTGTGTAGATAGCGTATCTTCATGTGCGAGTTTATAGAAAGAAAAAGTGCCAGTAGGAGCATTTAGCAGGTTGCGGCTTAGGATATTTTCATTGGGTATATTTAAATCTGCTTTAAAATAGGAAGCAAGATCTAGAGCATTGACTGTTGTTGAAATACTTGGTTTTAGAAGGTTGAGAAGGTATAAATAAATGTATAAAAAAGGTACTTGCAGTCTGGGGATGAGAGACTGGAGGTATGTTTGTTATGATCTGCAGCATTTAAATAGGAGTGGCAAAGATTTATCTACAGTATTTCTTGAAGTCGCTAGAAGTTAGAGACGTCATTGAGGCTATTGCATTTCTTTCGTGTGCTAAAGCTTACAAAAACCATGCTGAAAGTAAAAAGTAGCCAAAGCGAATTGATTACGGGCTGTCGATGAAGTTTAAGACTTTTCAGTGAGAACATAAAAACAACTATTAGATTCGTCTGCAATGTATACAGTATATAAACTAAAGTGTTGGCTGATAATTTCTACATACCAAATCTCATTATTTATAATGTCATATAGCAGAGCTATCACCACACATACTGTCAGATTACATACCGAGATGTGGTGGCTCCACCAATTAGTAATGGGGTTTTTATTGCCAGTCTTTCCATTTCTTTGGCAACAAAGATCATTTCATCCAGGGAAGGGGTGATGAGACCAGACAGACCAATTACATCTATAGGAAATGCAAAATAACAAAATTAAGTTAATGCTCTGATTTGTTCTATGACAATTGATGAAGGCAAATTGTAACCTGCACCTCAAAAGAAAATACTTATCAATTAGAATACAATACTACACATCGAGGAGACACGCTATGTACGACCGGCACCTGTTGATTGAGTAGCAATGCAGTGAAAGTGGTTTCATATTCCCAGTACCGCTCCCCAATGTAAAGGAGGCATCACTAGTTGGCTCATCAATACATACCCATGTATCATCTGAACATTGAATGCCCGAACATGCCCAAGTGCGTCCTAGCTCCCACAAACCTCCCCGAGCGGCTGTGAACAGCCGAAGCCAAGCGCAGCCCAAGGGGAGCAGGGGCTGCTGCAGAAGACCAGCAGCTCTGCTGCAGCTTGACTGCGGAGTATTTCTGGGGCAGGACAAACCTGCCCTGTTAGGTTTGTCCTGGCCCCAGGAAAACTCACCACTGAAAGTTTTAAGCAACCTGTATATAACAAGTGCTAAAACCTAGAGTTTCTACAAGAATGATTCCCCAGATTGCAGCAAATGAGCGATAATAATTAAAAGTTGATTAAGGGAAGTAATAGCTTACACCATCTATCTATCTATCTATCTATCTATCTATCTATCTATCTATCTACATATTATAGATAGCCATATGAATAGCTAATCTTAACTGTGAGGTCTTTAGTCTCCAGCAGCTGTATTACTAGTATGACAGAATACATAATTTGATTAATAACGAAATATAGATCAACACTATTTATTTTTGTACAACTGTCAGACTTTTGATCACAGAAGTTAGTCACTTTCAAACCTTTTTGACCCCTAAATGCCGAAAATAAAGATGGCAGTGGCCATCTCAATCACAGCATAGATGACATGATTGTAAAATCCTTGTAGTTCCTCCTTCCTGACTAGGGTGTCACTGTCTGCTGTGGTACTTCAAGAACAGTCTGGTTTCCATCTCAATGTTGAGATAGAAACCAGGCTGTTGTAGAAACACCACAGCAGAGTGTGACACCCCAAGCAGGAAGGAGGAACTGCAAGGATTTTTCAAGGAGCAGGGTACCAGAATGAACACTATTAACGAAATACATATTATTGAAATTATGTCATCAATGCTGTGATTGAGATGGCAATGCTACTGCCATCTTTATTTCTGGCATTTATTTTGAGTCAAAAAGGTTTGAAAGTGCCTAACTTCTGTGATCAAAAGCCAAGACAGTTTTACAAAAAAAATAGAAAGTGTTGATCCATATTTTGTAAGAAGTCAAATTATGTAATTAACACAGAAATCCATGAAATATGTATTTTAAAAATGAAATTTATATTTACAATATATATGTTATAAACTGAATAGATTTTTTTTTTAATGTTTATTTATTTACAGTTTCTTATATAGCGCAGCAGATTCCGTTGGGCTTTACAATTGTAGACAGTGATAAAAAAAAACTGGGTAACAACAGACAGACTTGGAGGTAGGAGGGCCCTGCTGCAAGCTTACAATCTATAGGGATATAGGAGGGAAACACAAGGACAGGCACCAGTAATTGCATAGCAGTCCCACCAAGTTACAGGTCCAGAAGGGAAGCTATGTAATGCATACAGTAAGTGCCTCAGAGGTTTATGCTTGTAGAACTTAAATATGATAGGCTTGCCTGATGAGGTGTGTTTTCAGGGAACGCTTGAAAGTTTGGAGGCTAGTGGAGAGTCTTATTGTGCGTGGAAGGGCATTCCATAGGATGGGAGCAGCCCGATGAAAGTCCTGTAATAGTGAATGGGAGATAGTGATCCGTGCAGAAGAGAGACGCAGATCTTGTGCAGAGCGGAGTGGTCGAGATGGGAGATATTTTTGTGATAAGTGCAGAGATATATGCTGGTGCAGTATGGTTAATAGCTTTATATGAGAGTAGAAGTGTTTTATATTGAATACGGTAAAACACAGGTAACCAATGGAGGGACTGGCAGAGTGGATCAGCAGACGATGAGCGTCTTGCAAGGAAGATCAGCCTAGCAGCAGCATTTACAATGGATTGTAGTGGTGAGAGTCTGTTCTTGGGAAGACCAGTTAGGAGACTATTGCAATAATCAATGTGGGATATAATGAGTGCATGGATAAGAGATTTAGTAGTGTCTTGTGTGAGATACGGTCGTATTTTGGATATGTTTTTTAGATGCATGTAACATGATTTGGAGACAGATTGAATGTGGGGAAGAAAGGACAAGTCAGAGTCGAGGATGACCCCTAAGCAACGAGCTTGTGGGGTAGGGTAGATTGTAGAGTTGTCAACAGTGATGGACATATCAGGATGGTAACTGTTCTTAGTTGGTGGGAATATAAGTAATTCTGTTTTGGAAATATTGAGTTTGAGTTGGCGAGAAGACATCCAAAATGAGATGGCAGAGAGACATTCAGAGACTCGGCCCAAAACCACTGGTGACAACTCTGGGGTTGATAGATAGATTTGAGTATCATCTGCATATAAGTGATACTGAAATCCGAAAGAGCTGATTAGTTTGCCAAGTGAGGAGGTATAGATTGAGAAAAGCAGAGGACCTAAGACTGAGCCTTGCGGAACTCCGACTGACAGAGGTAGTGAAGAGGAAGTAGAGTCACAGAAGCGAACAGTGAAAGAGCGATCAGATAGGTAAGATGTGAACCAGGAAATGGCTGTATCATTAAGACCTAGGAAGTGTAGTGTTTGTAAAAGGAGAGTGTGATCCACAGTGTCAAATGCAGCAGAAAGATCTAGAAGAATAAGCAGTGAGTAATGGCCTTTAGACTTAGCAGTTACCAGATCATTCACCACTTTAGTCAGTGCTGTCTCAGTGGAGTGTTGAGAGTGGAAGCGGGTCTAATAGGGTGTTAGAGTTAAGGAAGTTTGTGAGGCGAGAGTAGACAAGCCTCTCAAGTAGCTTGGAGAGGCATGGGAGCTGAGAGATAGGACGATAGTTAGAGAGAGAGTTAGGGTCAGAATTGTGTTTTTTTAGAATGGGAGTAATCACTGCATGTTTGAGCAGAGACGGAAAAGTACCAGTAGCAAGAGAGAGATTGCAGATTTTAGTTAAGGTTGGAATAAGCACAGGAGATAGATTTTTAATTACTTGTGCAGGTATAGGATCAGGAGGAGAGGTAGTAGAGTAGGAGGATAAGAAGAGTGCGGATACTTCCTTTTCATTTGTGGGCTCAAATGAAGAGAAAGTGCCAGAGGGTTCAGGTGTGGAAGAAAGCGGGTTAGAGGTTGTGGAGCATACCATTTCATCTCAGATTTTATCAATCTTGTCCTTAAAGTAGGAGGCAAGTTCTTGTGCACTGATGGTAGCCGGTGGGGGAGGAGGGGGAGGATACAGAAGAGACTTAAAGGTGTTAAAAAGTCGCTTAGGGTTGGTGGCATGAGAAGAGATGAGAGATTGGTAGTAAGTTGTTTGGCCGTGTCCAAAGCATTGCAGTAGGAATGGTAGCTAGTCTTATATGTGAGGAAATCAGTCATATTACGAGATTTACGCCATTGCCATTCTGCTTTACGTGACTGATTTCGTAGTTGTCTTGTTGTTTTGGAGTGCCACGGTTGGCATCTAAGCCTACGTGGGGTATAATGGGTAGCTGGAGCCACTTCATCAAGGGCTGTTTCAAGAGTCAGGTAGAGGTGGGAAACAGCAGAGTCAGGAGAGGTAAATGTAGAAATTAGTGAGAGCTGTTGTTGGAGGGAGGTGGAAAGTTGTGGAAAATTAATAGCATTAGTATTTTTGCGGGTTAGAGTAGGCATGCATGATTTCTGTGTCAGTGAGCTTGAGGTAATGGAGGAGAGCGAGAGGGTAATGAGATTGTGATCAGAGAGAGGGAAGGGAGTGTTAGTAAAATCAGAGACTGAGCACAGCCTGGTGAAGACAAGGTCAAGGCAGTGGCCTTCCTCATGAGTAGAGGAGTCGGACCACTGGGAGAGGCCAAGAGAGGAGGTTAGAGAGAGGAGTTTGGAGGCATGCAGAGATGGTGGACTGTCAATAGCAATGTTGAAGTCACCCAGGATGATAGTGGAGATGTCAGAGGATAAGAAATGGGGGAGCCAGGCAGAGAAATCTTCCAGAAATTTAGATTTGGGAAGCCCAGGTGGGCGATAGATAGCAGCAACACGCAGAGAGAAAGGGGAAAAAATGTTTAAAAAAATCTGTCCCCACTTATAGTGCACACACATGGATGGATTCAGTTACGTCTGTGGTTACAACATCTTCATTATGTTATGAGCAAAGTTTCCTTCTTTGATAATAGGATTAAAGTACAAGTGTAGTGGTACATGGAGCTACCACTACACCTCCTGCTCCGAGCAGCACTGAAGCTGTACCACTGGCTGCAGAGTGCTATTCCAGGTACCCTGCTAGCCAGAAGCAATTGTTATGGGGTAATAATGTCTGTGCTGCCCTACAGGACTTGCGCTTTAGGTGATGGCAACACTCGCACAACCCTGCCTTACTATATTACACTCTTCCCACCTGCTGATCTATAGAGGAAAAGCATTTTAGGATAGCTGCAAAACCCCAACTCAAAGCTAATCCTCTACAGGAAGTGAATGCTCACCAGCTTTGTTTTCAATTGCAGTTCGGAGGATCTTATCACATGGAGTCATAACACCGAGGTCAATCACCCTGGAATCCAAGTGTATAAATAGTCACTTTTTAAAGCATATGCAAAAGAAATATATTAAAATAACATTTTGTATAAAGTGCATTAGATGAGATTTAACTAGGAAAACTGAATTGCAACCTGACTGATGTCCAACTTGATGTCACCTTACAATGTCATGCAGAGATTCCAATGTTCCATGCAAGCTAGAGTGCGGTCATTTAGTTCTACACAACTACTGGATATTTTCCACTTAGGTAATTATACCATGATATAGAGACAGGTCCCTACAATACAAGATACTGCACTGCATCAGAAAGATATAAGCATTATATAACGTATATTTAATGTATACCACATAACATCCACAGGCATATAAACATGTACCAGACATATGAGAAATACCAAATGTATATTCAATCAGGAGAGATTGAGGGATTAATTCCGCTCTCAGATATATCAAAGAATAAAGCACTAACGCATTTCCCCACCTTCTCCTGGTCTCAGCGGCATCCCCAGAGAGAAGAGATCTACATTCTCTCTGAGGAAGCTGCTGAGACCAGGAGAAGGCGGAGAAATGCGTTAGTGCTTTATTACTTAATACATCTGAGAGCGGAATAAATCCCTCAACCCTTCCAGCATTCCAGCTACAGAAATTCCTTTGGATCTATGGACTCTGGAGATAGCTGCTATTTCGGCTAAAAAGCGCCAGCAGCTGGGAGACATGGAGCGTTGACGTGAACACTAAAGGTTTGCAATAAACCACAACAGGAAACTGTTATTTATGTGGCCAAACTGAGCTGTATACTAACTCTATGAAACGGACATTATTCCTCAAACTATCAGTCCCTTCATCTTGGAATTACAAATATATGCAATAACGGACAGTATTATCATAACTGTAACTAGTAACTAACAATAATACTTAAAGGACTGCCTACTACAGTATATAAACAGAGAAGTTCGCTGCTAAATCAGAGCAAAATGGTGAATACATACATTAGAAAAGGAATGTATACAGTAAATATACTATAAGTTCCAACGGAAGTATATTGCATTACAATTCTTTATTCTTTTTTATGTTTTATATTTTATTAATTTTGGTACTTGTGTATTTTGACGGCGCCCATCGCATCGCATACCATAAGGCATGCAATGCGATATCGCACGATACTGTACAATGTCATACAATTTTAAAATTGTATGACATTGTACATGGCATACAATGCCATACAATGTGATGCGATTAAACATTGTATAAGCACCCTAATGGGTGCTTACAATGTGAAATGCACCCCCTCGCCACCCCCCCACTATAAACGTGAACCCGAAGCGTGGCGAACTCAGCAAAAGGGGGTATTAAACACATAACGGTATCTTTAGGAAGTGGGTGCATACCCGTACTCACAATGAGATTGATATTAACACTCTTCAAAAGGTTTTTTTAGTCCACTGCCGGTCTATGAGGTGAAGGTTTGAGAGAAGGTAGGATCCAACTTTTAACATCTTGGTGTTTACCGGTCCAGCACCGTGGATTCAGACCCTATCTCTATACCTCCCTCACTGCCTGACAGATTGGAATTCACACATTTTAGGAAATTTTTTATTGTATGTATTTTAAATAAAATCTCTTTTATTATAAGAGTTTTGGATATACATTCATATACAGCATTCACCACAGGTGGATGACTAAAAGAAACCCTTTGAAGAGTGTTAACATCAATCTCATCCTGAGTACGGGTATGCACCCACTTCCCAAAGAAACCTTTATATGTGTTTAATACCCCCTTTCTCTGTAAATAAGGTACGCATCCTTACTGGCACCTGAAGATAACCTAACCCCTTCTTCGGAGTGAAATATCAATACACCATCCCATGTTCATATCTTATCTTTACATGTACCTTCCATCAATTACATGAACAACAAGCATGGATCATCATTAATCTTAAATATTTCATGAAAATATAAGTATACATCCATACTTCCAACTTTTCAGCGCCATCTTTTCAAAATCCCACCCCCTTTAATTTCAGGGAAAAAGAGCAGACTACAGTACTAAATGTATTATTGAAAAGACGTACCTGAAATTATTGCAGCCAAGCACCACACCAACAATATTCTTGCCAATGTCATGCACATCACCTTTAACAGTTGCCAGTACAATGGTCCCTTGATATGGATTCTAAATAGTGTACAGGAATAGAGTGTTATTTATGTTAATGTTTTAAGGAAGAAAGCACTAAGCAAAGGGAAACAAAATCATTAAATAAATTTAAAATTAAGGAAAAAAATATCAAGTGGAGAATGCAATGAGGTTTTATTTTATGTTTAAAAAAAAAGTTACTCAGGAAAACAGTATTAGTACTCCATTAAAGTTAATTAGTAAAAGATGTAGAATAGCTTTCACGCTCTGGAAACATTTTCAGGCATATTTTACAGCAGTTTTCGACATCGATAGGTCGGAAAGGGTTCCGATCTATTCGATGCTAGCTGTTTTTTTTAGGCAGGTTGACCTGCCGAAAACCAGGTGGTTTGGCGGAATCGCTGCCAATCAACTTGCTTTTGACAGAAACACAGCCAAAGCCAAAAGGTTTTGGCCATGTTTCCGGCAATCTCAATCCAACTTGAAAAGATGTCAGATTGAGGCAAGGACGACAGCACCGGGTGAACAGCAGCAGCATACATTGAGCTGTTCTCCTATCCGCCACCTCCAGTACCCACCCATTGCTGGGCTGGGTGAGCTGCCTCCCAAGCAATCCTGCCACCTCCAACCACTGCGCTCACCTGGTCCCAGCGCCGGGTGAGCATCAATCAGCGGCCAAATCCGACATCCGGCTTTGCCGCTGCATTGAATAATGGATGTCAGTAATAGTTATTGTGGCCAGGGCCATTTTAACAGCATTAAAGCCCCTTGAAAAAGCAATTCACTTAGGGGCCTGAACTACCTATTCACAGGAATAAATAAAACAAAAATAATAACTTAACCCCCCTGTAGTCCTGCGCCGTCTTTCCACATACTTCCATATAATGAGTTGCTGGATAGGTCCAAACATCCACCAATCAGAAAGCTTACAGACATTCGGTTTCTAGCTACAAACTGGAGGTAGAATAAGAACGCTACACTCTGATTGGCGGATAGCTCAAGCTATCTACCAATTAGTAAGAAGACAACCATTCCTAGTCTTGCTTCAGCCTTGACACTGACTGATTTACTGATGTAATTCACAATCAGAGGGGTCAGACAGCTATTTCTACAGTACCTGCCTCCCTAAAAATCTCTAGAGGCACCAGCCTGGGAGGCAGATCTCTCTGGCCCAGCCAACAACTGCTCAAGGGACCCTAGAGTCATTGGGCCATGGGCGCCTATGTGTTAAGTTGGCCCTGATTGTGGCCCTTCTTGCAACTCAATTTCCCTAGACACATCTTATTACAGGTTAATTCCCTTACAACTAGGTGCAAAATACTTAGCTGTAGTCTATAAATCACGTAATCCAGTGTGGTCCCATATCATGTGCAAGTACATTGCTGTGGTTTCCCCTGCTGTGAACTGTTGAACAATACAGTGACTACCTTGGGAAAGGCCAAGTCAGGAGCAGAAAAGAGACCCATAATGACTGTCAAACTCCTAACGCCAACAAGATAACACAATGTGTTGTCCAACAGCAGGACAGTGCCAGCTGCATGAACATTATGTTTTCTGGTTTTATTTATTATATTCCACTCAAACACAAACTTTCATATCTGATTGTTATTATCCTTTAGTTGGGAGAACATCAGTCTCTTACACGTTTATCTTATAAATGCTGGGTATGTTACAGGTGAGAATAACAAATGTACAGTGAAACTGGTACTCACATCTTCTTCTACACTTCCTGATACTGCTCTCATCTCTTCTCTATCTTTCTCCATGAAGGGAATAAGATGTCCCACTGACTTTTTCATAACTCGAGCAGACTTGATCACCTTTAACCATAAGTGGTTATAATAAAAAAAAGTTAAAGAAGCAGATGTCAGGAATTGGTCATTGAACAATTGAAGTCAAACCCAATACATGGCTGAGGTATTATTTTCAGTATTCTATAGTAATAGGTTGTATACAAATAATGAACTGTCTTATTACTCCATGTGGGGAACAACACCCACAATGTTCCAGAATAAGGAGGTTGTACAGTAGGTCTTCAGTACCTGTGGTAAGAACATCTTCCCCGCACCAAACAATTCTCCAACCACTTTCATGCCATTCATTAGGGGCCCTTCAATAACGTGGAGGGGTCTCTGATAGCGTTTCTTATTTGATCTGGCTTCCTCTGTGTCCTCTATAACATATTTTTCAATGCCCTAAAAAACATAAAGGCAGAATGTAATACATCTGGTAGGGCGTAAGGACTATGCTTTATTTGCTTAGCGGTTTAAAAGAAACATAGTAGAAAAAAGAAAAATATGCATTACACACAGGAATTAAGGGCTTGCATTGCCTTTACAAATTGGAAACCATTTTTTAGGTGGCTAAATTGTGTAGGCAATGCATGCCTTTTAGCTTGAAGCCCAGATCCTCTTAATAACACATTAACAACATCTAATAAAATCTCCGCCAATGTAATTTCTTGCAGGAATCTCTGCAAGAGCAGAGGGCCAGCAACCAAGGAGAGTTACCCACAACTCTGAATGTCTGCAGGAAGCAACAAGGACAAGCTGTGGTGGAGGAACGGCACCCACAGAGCAGGCAAACCAGAGACACAGCAGACACCAGCCTGTGAGAACCCAAAGAAGGTAACCGATGGCTGGGAACAGTTGGAATTGACAGGCAACACTTAAGACACCGCTATGCCTGGAGTAAGGACCGATGAAGGAACTCTTACAGAGGACAGAAGACTACCAAAAGCCAACCGGTAGTAGTGTGCAAACAAAAATCTGGTAATGTATAGGAGAATATTAGAAACAATCATTTGATCTCAAATGCTGAAAAAGGCAAAAAGTATTATTTGGATCAGTTTATTAAATTAAACGGATTTAACCAATTTGTCTGAATGACCATTGTCTATTTTCAAGTGTTTGGAAACAAATGGTTGTTTGTCTAGTAGGAACAAATATCCTGGTAATCTATGGGAGTAAATGACAGATTGGACAGATAAAGCTTTACAGTGTCACAGTGTCCCTTCAATGTGGGGTGTCCTCAAAAAGTCGACAGCCACAACAGAAACTACACCTCCCTGGGTTTTACACTTTTACTAGTTGCACCTTGCTTGTAAAAAAAACAAAAAGCCCTTTTAAATGAAAAGCATAAACATGAGCAGAAGCCCCGGGATTTACAACCCGACTGTTTGTAAATAAACCCCTGAATATAGGAAACCCTGTATGGTGTTTACCTTAACGAGAGCATATTCCAACCGCTCCTCCACGGTACCATTCCTCCACTCATCATTCTGGATCACCTTTTTTCCACCTTTAGCTGTAGTCTAGGGTTGAAAAAAAAGTAAGTTATCTGAAATTGTAACTAAATATACCTAAAAACTCACCACTATAAAGGGGATACTTACAGATGATCATTGGTTGGGTTAGTATACTGACACCAGCATCCCCAAAAAAATGGAATGACAACAGGGGTCAGGTTAGTATACTGCCCACCCAACCCTCTTTACAGCCTGACCATTAACCCTTCCAGCGAGTGCCAAACCACCAGACACATCCATCTAAACCTTACCCCTCCTCGCCCTGCAGCCTAACCTGAACTCCCCCTTCCTAAATGCCTAATCCTACCACTCCACAGCCTAACCCAGAACATTCCCCAGCTGAACCCGCCCCGGCATACATATGTTTGGAAAGCATCCTCATAGATGTTGGGATGCCAGCGTCAGTCTCCTGCCATTAATTGGGATTTCGGCATCATTATTGTGAATGCCTGCATGCTGATGGCATCCCCTAAAAAGGTATATGGGAAGCAGATTTATATTACATACACACTGAATGATATAAAATAGTAACAACAAAGTATTTTGTGAAGCGGCATTGTGAGCAGAACCAGTTATATTAGAAAAAAATGTTATTTCTTTAGATATATTAGAAACTTTGGGTATAGGTGTTGCTAGTGGAGCCTGGGCACCAAAATGTTAACATCTGAAACAGGCTCCTCTCCCCTATACCTTGCACCCCCTGTCTTTAAAAGCCAGTTTAATTCAGGGATGGCCATCGGAGCACCTTCTATCAATGTCACAATAAAACATTGATGGCAACAAGCTACAGTATCTGGTCATGTACCATCGATATTAACTATAGGCGATACACACATGTGCAGAGAGATGGCCCATGCAGCTTCATAAGCAGAGCTTAGTTTTGACTTGAGGACGGGGGGCCCAGGGAAGGACTCCAAATCGGCATCCAGGCACACTGTATGTATGTATGTATG
Source organism: Crinia signifera (assembly GCF_055691185.1). NCBI lineage: Eukaryota > Metazoa > Chordata > Amphibia > Anura > Myobatrachidae > Crinia > Crinia signifera. The sequence goes on along the minus strand of NC_139219.1, from coordinate 75,275,057 downwards.
TATGTATGTATGTAAGTAAGAAAGACTCGGGGGCAGTACAGGGCTGCTGACTGATTGTGGAGTGTTACTCACATACAATTTGCAAGGATGCTCATCACCCTCATGACTCTATAGCTGACTTAACAGGCTCAGCTTTAACAAATTACAGCAGAGAAACGCGTTAAAATTGGGGCTCTATCAAGCTAGTCAAATCTCACCCAAATTTAACTGATCTCCAGCGCCTCCCTGCACTACAGCTGTCACTGAAAAATTCAATCAGTGAGGAGAGAGACGTGGCTGCCAGAGAGCCCAGCAATACATCATCTGTTGGGTCCCGTCCCAGTGACAGTGGATCCGACTCCAAAGACCTGCATCCTTGCCGGTGCGGGGTCCCGTCCCAGTGACGGTGGATCCGAAACCAGAGACCTGCATCCTTAGAGCCATAGAGGCTCCCTCCAGCAAGGAGGTAGGAGGGCACGTGGCTGCATCACCGTCTCCTGCCAGGTCGGACTCACGGCTGTCACTGTGGTAACATTACAAGCACGTAAGGTTCCCTCCAGTTGAAGGTATTCTATAAATATCTGACCAACAGCAGGCCAGACTGTTCCAACATACCCTGGCACTTATTTCTAAAGCTATACAGCTCCTTCAGGTGGAGGCGATCTGGACCCAGTTTATTATTATCTCCAAATTAATTTAATAACATTCTGGACAAATCATATTGAGAACTTTGGCTTCGTTCATATTAAAACAGGCAAAAGCTTAACATCTGGCCACAAATCTCAATATTTTGCTCATATACTGTAGAACAGATACCTTGTGGCATACAATTGTCTCTTTAAATTTGCACAGGACTGTTACTGAAGGGTTTGAATTAATTTGTCATCAGAATATTTTTTACTGCATAATTGGGCTAACGTGGATCGTTAGCTACTTATAAATTGCAAATCTATCATGTTTTATATAAATGTAGGATTGGAAAATGTTAATTAATTAATTCTATGGTTAATATTAAAAAATGGAATATTAGTTTTATTTGAATTTGCGCTTTCTTAATTTACCATCATTTATCTTATTGAGTAATTATCCAAGTTGCTTATGGGAGCAACAAACCCATACAATTTTAGGATTTTTAACTGTGGTGATACATACTAGAATAGTTGCGCCTAATTTTCTGTTGCTTTCCACACTAGCCCCCGTCCACTATCGATGGTCATAAAATCACCACCATTGATGTTTAAACAATATATCATAGGGTGGTACTTTCAAATTGGAGGATGTAACTGCTAGCATGAGACCCCTTTCTAACTAGGGAAATCAGAGAAGGTTAACCTGCCAGAGAGGGATTGCTGAAATGTCAATGACTCTTGCTACGGATCGAAGTACAAAGTGACCAATACAATGTGTAATTAAGAGCGTGACTGGAATTAGAGACATTTCTGTGAACTGCAAATCTAAAAAAAAAAAAAAAAAAACTGATGCAAGACGATCTTCTGACACAAGATTATTAGCTTATGATGCAGATTATATCACTACTAACCTCTCCTTCTATAGGTATGATCTATAGCACTTATGTGACATTAAAATAACAGATTCTACTGACTAAGAATTTGCTTTCATCTATTAAATCAAAATTGTGTACCTGTGCATATTTTAGAAGTTTCTCTGTCGCTTCCGGATCCTTATTCCAAATGAGATCTTCACACAGCTGAAGGAGTTCCTTGTCTATATCGTCATACACTGGAAGGTTGCCTGCATTTACTATCCCCATGTCCATGCCAATCTACAGAAGACACAAAAATGTGACCATACATTTGACGTGCTCCAACACAGCAAATGAAGATGAAGTGGAATCTCTATGAGCCACACTTAAGTCCACTAAATCTAAAATGTTTCTGCAACTTGTATCTCACTGCAGAATAGTCTAAGAAAATAGCCTCAGTGATGTCACCAGGTTCCTAATCAATAGGTTTTGATTTAACCAAGAGGTGACTGCTCACAAAACTTACTAAACTGAGGGTAGAATATCAGCCATTGTAATTGAATGGATTCAGATCTGCATTTTCAAATTTAAATAGTTGGTCTTCTTGAAGTAAATGGTTACCTTAATAGCATGGTAAAGAAATACTCCATGCATCGCTTCTCGAATTGCTTCCATCCCTCGAAACGAGAAAGAAAGGTTGGAGAGGCCACCACTGACCTTTGCTCCTTTGAGAGTTTCCTAACAACCAACAAAGACAGATGTAAGATCACATATGTATGTAAAACGAAACCATTGCTGTCTATACATGGGAGCCAAGCAATATAGGACTGCTAAATGTAGTGTCAGTACTTAAAGGGACCATCCCAATGTTATCTAGAGAAAGGGAATGTACAGAATCGCAACCTGTAACATAGGGTTAGTGTGTAACTATGATTTGTAAATGTCACAAACTTACCTTTATCTTTTTAGTGGCTTCGATAAAATATATGGCATACTTGTTATGTTCCTCCATGCCAGTGCCAATTGTTAAGATATTTGGGTCAAAAATGATGTCATTGGGATTAAAATTCAGTTTACTGACCAAGAGGTTATAGGCCCGTGTGCAGATGTTGATCTTTGTCTCTGTATCTGTGGCCTGTGGTAATAGAAATTCCCATTAAATGGTGATTACTGTATATACTTTGTTTTAAGCAGTGAGTGTACTTCCTTTCAGGAGATAGCACCAGAACACTGAGGGTATGCCAGTGAGGGCATATTAAACACAGTAAATATCAAGTTGAAAATGCTGAAAGGATATAAATACTGTGGGGTAAATGTAATAAGCCGGCCATGCAGGAGTATCAGAGAATGGCTGTATTTTTAAAGCAGCAATCATTTACTAGGTAAAACCAGGTTGGTTGCGTCTTGTAAATGATTGGCGCTTTAAAAATGTGTACAATATCCCACACCTGCAGCTTCCCGCACCCTGTTACATTTACCCCACTAGGTAAAAGAAGACATGTTTTGCATATGAATTGGACCAAGATAGCAATAGGACAAAACCCTTAAGATTGTAAGCGCCTTAGATCAGGCCCCTCTTCCCTCCTGTAATCACAACCCTCTCCTCTCGCACTTTAACTACAGCTCTATCTCCAACTCAGTGACTGCCTATACTCGCATGCCCTCTCCTACTCGGTGACTGCCTATACTCGCATGCTCTCTCCTACTCGGTGACTGCCTATACTCGCATGCTCTCTCCTACTCGGTGACTGCATATACTTGCATGCTCTCTCCTACTCGGTGACTGTCTATACTCGCATGCTCTCTCCTACTCAGTGACTGTCTATACTCGCATGCTTTCTTCTACTCAGTGACTGCCTATACTCGCATGCTCTCTTCTACTCGGTGACTGCCTATACTCGCATGCTCTCTCCTACTCGGTGACTGCCTATACTCGCATGCTCTCTCCTACTCGGTGACTGCCTATACTCGCATGCTCTTTCCTACTCGGTGACTGCCTATACTCGCATGCTCTTTCCTACTCGGTGACTGCCTATACTCGCATGCTCTCTCCTACTCGGTGACTGCCTATACTCGCATGCTCTCTCCTACTCGGTGACTGCCTATACTCGCATGCGCTCTCCTACACGGTGACTGCCTATACTCGCATGCTCTCTCCTACTCAGTGACTGTCTATACTCGCATGCTCTCTCCTACTCGGTGACTGCCTATACTCACATGCTCTCTCCTACTCGGTGACTGCCTATACTCGCATGCTCTCTCCTACTCAGTGACTGTCTATACTCGCATGCTCTCTCCTACTCGGTGACTGCCTATACTCGCATGCTCTCTCCTACTCGGTGACTGCCTATACTTGCATGCTCTTTCCTACTCGGTGACTGCCTATACTCGCATGCTCTCTCCGACTCGGTGACTGCCCACACAAAGAAGCATTATGGAAGGCATCTATAGAATGCAGAGACCTGACCTGGGATGGTAATAAATTATTCCTTTATAAAGACTACTCGGCAGAGTTAACTAAAGCTAGAAAAGCCTTCCCCCATATGTTCCCACCTTATAGAAAATGGCAAGAAATATGCATTGTTATACCCATAACGGCTGCACATATCCGATAGCAATTCCCATATTGACTTGCCAATGCTGGTGATGCCCAGGCTTATTTAACTCTAAGTGTCAAGTGAATTTGTCAAAATAGGTGTGAAAATTGCCAAGCAAATCCCCTCTCTCAGCTACACTGTATCCTCCCTTCTTCCCTCATAGTACCCCCTGACCTTCCCACACTTCCAACTGGGTTCGGCTGAAAAAGTACCCTGTAAAGTCTGCTCCTGTGATCGGGTCACATAAGGGTGCAGATAGTTGCAATTGTTATGTGGCCACAGGGGGTAAGCTGATAGCATCTCTAAATAGCTGATAAAGAGAATCTCTGTGGTGTGGCAGGTAGGTCCAGGTGCCCCTGAGGGGGGAACATTCAATTATTTAAGGGTGCCAAAATGTAATTATATCTTGCCCCTAACCAAAAAGATTGTGGTGCCCCTGTACACCACCTATATTTAATGTTATAATATCATTCTGTGTAAAGAATGACAACTTGCATTCAAATGCAATAAAATTGAGAACTAAAAAAAAAAAAAAACCCTTCATGTCAAAACAATGTATTCCTGGCCAGCTGAATAAAGCTAGCATGCACACGCTGTTGGCTCTAGGTTTTTGGTATACATTTTACAGATGTCAATGTATGCTAAGCCCAATTTGTCCCAAACTTATAATATAAATTGCGCACTTTGGAAATCACTTTGCTACTGCATGCCTGATTAGGGTATCAGACCCAGAACTGTAAACCACGCTTATTTGTGTATTCCATATTATTTCTGATTAAAAATCTCTCTCTACTTAGCATCTGTACCATCAGTTATATGAAAGCACCGTTAGTTCTACATTTTATTTATCCTGGTTGCTTTCTAGATCCTGTCTTATCAAGCTATACGTTTCTACCCTTTTTGGAGTCCTCCACTGAGCCAAATGGGTAGCGTCTCTATCCTATCTATATGATAATAGTGGTCTTAGAGGGGCACAGTCAGGTCTGAACTTAATCGAATTGAAGACCTTGAACTTGTGGTCACCGCTCCCTAACTAACCTGATCCAGCTTCAGCAATTTTGCAAGTGGGAAATGGCCAATATTGTTCAATTTCTGTTTTAAAAGGTAATAGACATATCCAAAAAAGTTACAGACTGTACTAGCCTCTAGAAGTGGCTTGTTGACTGTGAGAATGAAGGCCATTTAAAACCAAACATAAACGTTAAAGGAAACCTATACTATGAGAAGAATAGAAAAAAAATGATACTACAACCAACAAACTTACCTGTCCCACTTCATCAAAAGCCATGATAACTACTGCAGCTCCAAACTGCTTTATCTTTTTGGCTTTTGCCAGAAAGTCTTCTTCTCCCTCTTTCAGACTGATACTGTTCACTATGCACTTCCCCTGGCAGCACTTCAGCCCAGCCTCAATCACCTTAAAGTTGGAGGAGTCAATACACAGCGGTACCTGTGGAAGGAGATTTGCGATCACAATCTTTAGGACTGATCTCTACTTAACACAATCTACAGAAGTAGTTCTTATGTTTTGGGATTTTTTTTCAAAGACACCAACATGAATGACGTCTCCTATAGGATAAGAAAACTGCACTCATTGAGAGGTATGTCCAAAGAATATTATTCTGCAAAATACATTAAAATAATTTGGGCAGCGCTTACTAAACTTCCAAGAAAAGTGTCAACTCTACTTAATGTTGTATAGCATATATTTCAACATGAAACCTGTGTAGGTCTATTGACAGACGATAGTGATTTTGACCTAAAATGAAGTCAAAACTAAATATTGGGACTCGGTAACCATTTAAAAAAAGTCACAAAACCCCAAATTACCAGTAATTTCATTGGATGTAACCAGATGGAAAGAAGGAATTCCTGGTGAGGACAGTATGCTAAATGCCAGAATTTGATGCATTTAGTACACTCTTTATTGGGTGATTTATGATAACGTTTAATATAACCAAAAAAATGCTATAAAGATATCTAAAAATTAAATAAACACATCTCCCATGAGGAAAGACACCAACACATTGACCATACAACTTGGCACAATCCTATACTTTCCAATGTCCATTGGGGTTCCCTAGCAGAACGGGCGACTATGGAACCAGCCATTAAAGATGCTGACCCTGCTGATCTCTAACTATGAAGCATAGCCTAGGGTTCCTTGTCTTGCAAATATGAAACTGGTTATTAATTAACATCATGTAACTAAAATTGCTGTATACAGTATTCAAACGGAATCTGTGGTGTTTCTAAAGCAGAAGGTACTCATATGTTAACAAGGCAAGGCATTAATTTGGCATCCACTCAATTGGTATCAGAGTTGCTGGCCTAGTGGCACCCACCCTAATGGCAGGACCACCTTTGCCCAAAACCTGATACCCTCTCCTCAATGCAAGCAAACTTGCTGACTGGTCAGGCGATGGCAGCGGCCCAAACCATGGTACAGTATGTACCCCTCTAGCTGCCCCTAGTTATGGCCATGGGTATATAGGTGCTGTGGGGAAGCTATAGCCTGGTCCTATTTTACATCAGCATGTATCACTGGCTGCAGGAAAATGGGCTGCAGCAGCATTATAGGCATGCTTTGTCCACAGGACACTGTTTTACACACACACACACACACACACACACACACACACACTCACTCACTCACTCAACATGGGGCATTGCCACTACATTATTACAAACATACATACACACTTGAGCTATCTCTCACCCTCGTCAAATTCGTCCACACTTTACTTAATTTGAGCTGCATCTGGTGACATAACACGGTATTCTGCTGTGTACACTGACTGCCTGCCAATTTCCCCACCTTACTGCTGCAAAGACCATGCAACAGTACCAGGGTGACTGTAAATGCCTCTTCTGCCGGGAGCCTGCAATCTGCTGCTGCTCCCCGACAAAAGTAGGTGGCATGTGGCGGTGCAAAGTAGGATGGGTCAGGGCTTTTATAGTAGTTTGGGGGCACCCTGGGTGCCCTGAACAGGAAAGGCAGACTAACTGATGTGACTGCAGGGCTGAAAGAGAGCAGACCAAACATGCTTGTTCACAGAGAGAAAAATAGATGCACAATAGGGAAAGAGCTGTTGTTGCAGCCACACCCCCTCAAATCTTGTGCACTGGACACATACTAAAATATATGGGCAGCCACATGCCTATGGTGCAAGATTTCCATTAGATTTTACATTGTAATGGATGAAATGAATGTAATGCACATAATCAGTCACTACATTTTGGCATATAAAGTCAAATTGGATTTGTTTTACTAAATTTTCAAATAGTATAAGAAAGAAAGTAGTCCCCGCAAAACAAAGCATGCAATTAATTTACAGACTTAGGGTGATATTTAATGTCGGGTCACGACTGTCCCGTTCTCAGTCTGTTTGACCGAGATTTTGCAGGCGAGATTCAATGTCACGCCTGCCGTGGGTCGAGAAGGGGGCATGGCCGCAAGAAGTGGCCAGGATTCAGCGAGCTGCGGCCGGGAGCTTGACAAGCTCCCGGCCATTCTCGGCAGAACGAGCCTGACTGCTTGTAAAGTTGGGCTCGTTCTGCCGAGATCCCCTGTTTAATGCTGTCTGGGAAGACAGCATTGAATAAGGCCCCGCAGCCATATCCCCCGTCGGGATTGGCTGCGGGAGATTGAATACCCCCTTAAATTTCGGACAATATGTTTCACACGCATTAATTATGGGATACTTGTGTTTATGTTGTATTTTTTGCTATTATGTAAAATTAAAATAAGCGCTTTTATAAAAAAATATTAGCAAACAGAGCACAGTATGGCTTACCTTAGCAATATCTGGTTCAGATGCAATGAAATTGCAAAATCTGGTCATGGCCCTTGGGCCATCCAGCATCCCCTCATCCATGTTGATGTCCAGAATTTGTGCTCCCATCTCTACTTGTGCTTTTGCTACGGTCAAAGCTTCCTGTAAAAAGTAAACCAAAATTAGGCTGACCACACATTCGCTAATCTCTGGACTGGAGACATATAGTAAGCAAAAGAAGAACACATGCAGGTGGCCAAAACAAACATATCTGGCATATCAGTGACCAGTCACAGCGACCAGATCACAAACTGAGAAATAAATTGTACTCACAAACAGCAGTCTAAACTATTAATATAAACAGGTTTTACTTCCACTAATCACCCTTCCTTGACAGAAACTTGAGAATAACCCTACGCATGCCATTTAGCTATTGTCAGATATAATCTAGAAATCTGCCTTCATCAACAAGACGCTGCTCATTTTTGAGGCTCTAACCTTACAGAAGGTTCCCACCTGTAACTACTGTGAAGTTGTGTCTTAGTTTTGCACACCCTGTATGGGACCTCGTTCATCTACCTTACAAGGCTGTACCTTATATGTTCTAGGTTGCATGTAGCTGCTCTCCTGTGCAGATCTCATTTAGGAGTATTTTCAATGTTTTTTTGTGACAGTGAGCAGTGCTGACTACTCGCTGTCACAGCTCGCATGGTTAGTATTCAAATGACCTCCCCGCACAAGCCGTTTCCACATAGCTGGGTTTTTACAGCGACGTGGGAATGGCATGTGCAGCTGCCAGAACAGCGAGGCACGCGGCTAAATGCGGCAGGCTCCCTGCATTAGCCAGGAACCTCGCTGTTTGTTCGAATCCTCGCTGTCATCTGATAGCGAGGGTTCCCCTGGAATATTGAATATGGTGAGCAGCTGGCGCGGAGGTTAAACGTCGAGGGTCGCTTGTTTTTGGCGATCCCCGCCGTTTGATCCCCTTGCTGGCCGCATTGAATACTGCCCTCAAGGCTCCACGGATAAAGATAATGAGTGCACCCATGTTTCAGCAATTACAAATAAATATAATCAGGATTTACAGTAATACTTTACTTAGTTGAAAAACTTTTTTTTTTTGTACAATAAAGCTGGATATACACTATAAGATTACCTTTTCAATCTGACTGTTTGGAATTAAAATCTGGTAATGACAATTGACCGTTGCTTCCAAACGTAGAAAACAGACAAAAATGGTCACACAAATTGGTTAAATCAATACTTTATGAGCAAATTACTTTTTGTCCATTTTTCAGCTTTTGGGAGAAAATGGGTGATTGTTCCCAGACATAACCAGATTTTCACTGCAACCAGCCAGATGGGAAATATAATCTCATACAGTGTGTATTCAGTTTCAGGCAACAAAGCTCACAAAGGAAAGGCCTTTGATGCCATATTTACTAAATTAGGTAGATTGAAATAGTAGCAAACAATGTTAATAGCTGTTGCAACAGTAAACCCTTTTAATACCCCTTTTACACAGACACACCTCATAATTTCCAGATGTGATAAGTTTGGCAAACATTCTGGACCCTGCTACATTGCATCTTTCTCCGATGTTTACAAAATTAGTGTACGGTCCTATTCTAAATGGTTCCAAGCCTGTAGAAGAAAGAGATCAATTAAAAAAATATATATTTTTATTGTTTATTACCAGTTATTTATGCAGCCGAAACGAAAATGGGCCAGGGGTACGACTGTCGGGAGAGATCAACAGTAGTCACCGGCAATTCAATACTCCCCTAAGTGTTGTTGATAGGTCAGTGCACCATGTAATGCCATGCTTGCTTTGCGATGCTTTTGTGAGAAACCTTAAAAGGAACAATGATAGGAACAGGGAGCAAAGCGACAAGCCTTGGTCCCATCCCGCAGATAAATAATTACACTTACCGCTTTCACATTGCAAATGCCGTGTTACATTTCAGATTTGGACACGGGGTTGCTTGACCAAGGTTACTCGTTTATACTGCCCAGCAAACCAGGTAAAACCTCTTTTTTAACCTGGGTCGAAATGCCAGGTTGCTAGACCCGGGTTTTTCCTTTTGGCGCTTTCCCACAGCACAGAGACCCAGGTCGATGCAGCAAAAACTTGAGTCGGGCCCGGGTTATTTGAGCGATGTGAAACGGGTATTCACAAGCATCAAACAGCATGTAGTTATGGTTTGTATGCATTTATGTTTCAGGCACAACATTAAACACACTACAGCAGAAAGTATGAATTACACAAAAATGACATAGGGTTTAGATTATACCAAATCAGGCCTCTACCTACCAGCCAGTAACATATATCCATCACCCACAGATGCAGGAGGAATTCTCGGTTTGTAGTGTTTCACAGCTTCAGCAATTTCCCTATGGTACAGAATGACAGCTCATTTTCACCTTAAGAGAAGGTAGAACAAAATGGCGCATTTGTCCCCCCCCCCCCCCAAAAAAAAACACCCCTCTCTCCCTCTGTAAAAATACCTGATGTGCGCGGGTGTAGTTCCACAGCACCCACCAACTATATTCACCATGCCATCCATTGCAAAGTCCTGCAGAGGAGAAAATGATGAGAAAAAAGGATTAATGGTCAAATCATTCTCTTTTGGAGAGACACAAAGTCAAACCAGGTTTCCTTTGAATGTCGACATTGTATGAAAAATGAAAAGCCATGATTCAAATGTTGACAGTCAGAATGGCTACATGAACAGTAGGTCGATATGTTCATAATGTTGACATTTAACATGTTGATACCAGAGTGGCGACATACAGTACAGTGTTTTGCATATTTTAGCCTAATCTTAATAAGAATACAAATATGTACTGTCAACATTTCAGCGTCAACCTTTTAGATGCCAGCAGTTATTACTTTTTGACCTTAAGGGCATGTCGACATTCTTACCAAATAACTTTTTAGGTACATATTAGCACACAGTAAAAGCAAAGGACCAGATTCCTAATGGAAAATGGTGTTTAAGATGCCAAATCATGTACAACACATCTATATGGTTTCTTTAGAATTCTGGGTACTTGTGTACTAGCACGGCACCCACGATATTAGGTCGCACGACATATAATCGCATCGCATGGCAAACACCCAATGCACTGCGATGCGATTTTAAATTGTATAAGCCCCCTATACGAAGTTTAATTGTATAAGCACCCTAATTGGGGCTTACAATGTTAAATGCACCCCCAAGCCACCCCCACTATGAACGCCAACCCGAAGCGTGGCGAGCGCAGGCGGTATGCGTCCTACGACCTTTTCATACCCCCACTATCCACGTCGGCTTGGAGTTGATCTTATATAGTGTGGCGAGCGCAGCGAGCCACCTAGCCCAAAGCGTGGCGAGCGCAGCGAGCCCCGCGAGGGGTCGCGTATTACTTTACATGTATTCCGAGTCCGCTCGCCACGCTTCGAGCTCAGTGGCTCGCTGCGCTCGCCACACTATATAAAATCAACTCCACTCCGACGTGGATAGTGGGGGTATGAAAAGGTCGTAGGATGCGTACCGCTGCCCCTCGCCGTGCTTCGGGTTGGCGTTGATAGTTGGGGTGCCGTTGGGGGTGCTTTTAACATTGTAAGCACCCAACACGTTTAATTAAGTTATAGGGCCTTTTTTAACATGGGAAATCCCTTTAGGGTGCTTATACAATTTTAAATCGCATACCATTGTATATGCAATAGAATGGCATACAATGCGATGGTATACAATTTGAAATTGTATAACATCGGCTGCCATCGCGTAACATCGCATCGCATGACTTATGGTCTGCGATGCGATGGGCGCCGTGTTAGTACACAAGTACTGAGTTCTGACATTAGTAGTATAGCTGCTACTGAGGCAGACAAAACCCTGATGCTGGACAATAACTGTAATGGCAGATTACATGTAAGCATACAGCAGGAGGAATCATTCCCAGTTTGGAAGAGCTTCGTAACACTCCAATATACCAACTACATTTAAAAAGAAAAAACGGTACTTGTGTAGTATCACGGCTCCCACGATGGGCTGCGATGGCATTTTTCACATAAATCATTGACATGTGTTAAAATCATGTTAAATGCACCCCAATGGTCATTTGTTACTGTACCACCCCCACTATGAACGTCAACCCGAAGCGTGGCGAGCGCAGCGAGCCCGCGAGGGGCGGCGGTACGCGTCCTATGACCTTTTCATACCCCCACTATCCACGTCGGCATGGAGTTGAGCATAGAAAGTGTGGCGAGCGTAGCGAGCCACTTAGCCCTAAGCGTGGCGAGCGGACACGGATAGCTGTGAATCCCGCGAGGGGACACGGATACCTATGAAGGTATCCGCATCCGCTCGCCACGCTTCGGGCTGGGTGGCTCGCTGCGCTCGCCACACTTTCTATTCTCAACTCCACGCCGACGTGGATAGTGGGGATATGAAAATGTCGTAGGACGCGTACCGCCGCCCCTCGCGGGAACGCCACGCTTCGGGTTGGCGTTGATAGTGGGGGTGGTACAGTGTGAAAAAAGACATTTGGGGTGCATTTAACATGTTTGCTAATAATTTAAATGCATTTGGATGCATTTGTGATCAAAATCGCATGCCATCGCATAGCATCGCATGGCATGCGATGCGAGGGCATGCGATTTTTACAACAAATGCATAAAAAACCCGGAAAAATCGCATCGCATCGCATGCCACTACATATGGCATGCGATGGGAGCCGTGATAGTATACAAGTACCGAAAAAACTGTGCTCCTCTGAAGAGAATTAAATTAGTTTCATCACTCCTTTACTACCACCAATGTATTTGGGCTGAACAGAACACAGCAGAATGTTGAGCAGAGCATTACCTTAATGTGCTTAGCAGTCACTTCTGGCGTTTCATCATAATCGCCGAACGTGTTGGGCAGACCTAAATTATATTGGAAAGTTCAATTTATTTAAAATTCTTCAAAGAGAAACTTCAAACATATAATTCAAACTTTCTATTGGTCTTCCCAAGCTTCTCCCTCTTTCCTCACAAACCCTCTGTCGCATATTATACAACATGTATCAGCAAATACCACTTATCAATCATTCTTCATAGCAATCTATCAACAATTGATAAAAATTTGTTGTGGATGATAATACTCATTGCATATGATATAAGGTGTGTAAGTCAAGCAGCTCCCAACAGTCATTTTTCAAACACATGGAATTTAGGAGCCGATTGGCTGTAGCACCACTCATCAAATGCAACAAGCTTTATGCCTCATTGATAAATGAGCCCCCAAACATCTTCTTTACCTAGTCAAGGGAATTTCTTGCACCTAATGCACCATTCCCACTGCATCATTCGCTGGGGCAATTTAAGAGGTGACTGGAAGGTGCTTGGCGGTTTCAGGCTCTGTCATGGCTGCCTGCTGGCTCACTGCTGCATTGGCTGTTCACCCCTGTCTCTGCCCTGCAAGGTTTGTGTGGCAATTGGTACATACCTGGTTTTACTTGCGGAGTTCTCAGCCTTATTTGTTATACTGGATGAAGATCTCTAAACAGGGGATTTTATCGTGTTGTTAGCCTTACTGGGAAGATGCAGAGTACAGGAATGTTTTGCCCCTGCCTTCCATGTATTGGATGGTCCTCTATGCCTTTTCAATCTATATTCACTGCGAAGTCCCCTTGAGTTGTAGAGTCTTGTTCCCATGCTGACCTCTAGTGGTGGCTCTGTGTTACTACCGAAGCAATCATAAACCGCACCAAGCAAAAGCTTGTTTGCAAGATACTCTATAACCATTCTTTTAGTAATACTTACAAGTACCTGCTTATGCACCTGGTGACCAGTACTCCCAACTGTGCCTCATTGAGACCATGGCCAGTTTCTTAGGTATGCCTTTCCTGTGCTCTGACCGTGTGGAAGTCCTTACCTGATGGCTGTGTGTATTTGTATTTGAGGTTCTTGGGTTTTTTCTTCTCAGGTTGAGGGACAGCACCATTTATTTTTTAAATGTTTCAGAGATTAAGACATTTGTTTGGCTTGGCAACGTGCCCAGACTTCATTTGTAGCTGAAAAAGTGGGGGTGTTCAACTTACCCATTCACTTCACTTGGCCCATATAGTTAAAATGTCTTGGCCACCCTACCTGAAGCAGTGGGCCCTAATTGAAATCAGTCTGCCCAGGTTCTATATCGGTACTCCACAGGGTTAAGGGTCCCCACATACGGTGCATTTTGGGCTTGCGATGCGTCTCCCACAGACATCACATTGCAAAGTCCAAAAAGTATGTGCAGCACGTACTTCTTGGACTTGATTGCATCACATCTAGTTCAAAAATGCTTTGGCATATCACATGCGTTTTGTACTAGATGCGATGCGATCTAGTCTCAAACGCACGGTGCGTGTATTGGCAGCTTAAATATCCATGAATTTAGCATCCTACTCTTGGCCTGGAGTATCCCCACATAATTTTCTAACACATAACCCCTATTTCATACCGGTTCCCCCTCTAACATCGATTTCCACCCTTGTCTAGTCCAGTATGTCTAAACTCAAAGGCTGGAATCCTTTACAGACATCCAAAGAAAATTTGCACCTAAAACTCTGGCAATTTATCAACTCGACTTCCCTCCAGATATTAGTATAAATATACTTTCTTGGTGTTCTAGGTGTCTTACCACTCTCCATTTCAAGTTTCCGAGAGTCTCTAATCAGGCTCTGGGAGCCACTACATATTTGGTGGCAATGCTCTGCCCTGATTGAACTGGAATGGTTCACAGGGTCTCACAGACATCACTGGGATTGCGCTCTATTTTATTTCGGAGTTCTGCCTATTAAATCATATGCAAATACACCTCGAACAATTTAAGAAATCCTTAATTTAACATCTTATGAACACCACAAAACCCTGTCTTTGGAGATCTCTTGTTGCCAATCTCTTGGTGATTCAAAAAGGTCAGCTTTTAAATGACCGTGAAAGATTACATTTTCTGAATCAGTGAATAGTACACACTTCAATGCCACCTGGTATGACTGGTTAAGATTCAAGGTGTTGGCTGAATATGTGGCCTTCCTGCAACCCCTCCTGATGTAGGACCTCTACGTTAACTCTCCTATGAATGTTCTGACTTAACTACCCCCACAAATACATCTTGGAGTCGCTTTTTTTTTACTTCCCATTTTCCTGCAACTATTTTGCAAAACTGTGAATCACGACCACTAATGTATGGGGTGTAATAAAAAAAAGAACTTCAAATAATTCTTATGTGGGGTACACACCAGGATGACCCGCTCACCATGCATGATGCGAGCGGTTCGTCAGTGTTTCTTCCGACCCACTCACGATGACGCGGGGGGCACGACCCGCACCCGGGAGTATGGTTGTTTCCAGATCCTACCTGCTGCAGTTAGGATCTGAATAACGACAGACCGACCCGCGGGACCACGCATCGGATCGGTATCGGTCCACAGCAGGACAGAAAAGGGCCCAATCACCACACAATCCACATCCAATCGGTCGGAATTGGATCTAGATTGATGGGATCGGACCCTTGTTGTCCTGGTGTGTACCCAGCATTACACAAGCTGCAGATATGTCAGCATACTGTATGTAGAACACATCATTTTGTCAACTAGAAGAGTCACCTCTGTATGACCCTTAGGAGAACCACAGCATTCCATCAGAAACTACAGAAGGGTTTCAGTAACAAATCACGCTGGACAGCCTACCTGCATTTGGATAACAGATAACATATGATGTTGTGCATTTTCCAATGGCTTCAATGAAAGGTCTCATTTCAACGGCACCCAAAGCACAGTTTAAGCCAATGCTTAAGAGAAAAAAAAAAGGAGGTCATGGTGATGGTAATCATTTGGTCACATTACACATATTACATATATACAGATACCTGCATAATTAATGATATTACCAGTATATCCAAGACTTTTATACAAAAACCAGCCTCAATGCTTTTAGTGACTAGAAAAGCAAGACTGCGTGTGTATGTCAATATGATGAAAGTATAAATAATATGGATGTGTTCTCCTATGCATGGCACCTACACACATCCTCTTATCCATGAATTATACATGGAGGAATGGCATGCATCTCGGTAAAGCTACGAAACACTGCATACCGAAACATCTATCTATGAGGACACATCTGTATGTCATCCCTCAGATGCAGTACCCTGGACATAGGACGCGTGGCAGAGATGGGGGATGTAATAGCCTTCATGGCAAAAGGCAGACATCTGCAGTATTCCTGCGAATCTGCCTGACATTTTAAAGTGACAATAACCTAAAAAGCTAAACAAACCTGGTCAGACCCTCTGTACTGTACGCAACTGTGCTCTAGGGGACAGTGCATTTTATTTTTTTGTGTTCTATGGCGGATAGTGTAAATAATAGTTGTTGTTTTTTCCATGTGGTGACTAATTGTGTGTGTGTTGCTCTGTTTTGTTGCCATATATGCTTTCATGCCTATTTTTAATACATAAACTATGCATTCTCTATTATATTCATGATGTGTCCTTTACGACAATATGCAACATTGCACAACCCATGTCATTAGAAATTTTTTAAAACAAAAGTAAAAGTTAAAATGGCAAAATAGGGTATTTTCTGGTCAATTTGAATAACAGGTGCCTCTATGTGGCCAAAGTTTTAATTGCTGTAGTATATAAAGAAGTCAGAAAGTATAAGAGGGGCAGTATAATTCCGGAGGGGCTAGTCAGCTCTTTAAAAACAATTACATAATAGTAGAAATAATTGGTTTTAGATAGAGACCATGCATTTTTATCTTAATATGTCTGGCAAATATATACTTTCTTCTAATGATTTAATAACACACACACACACATTGTTTCTAGCTTAGATGCGACTGTCAGCTGCAGTATGTTGCATATAAAGCCCAACATATAAAAATTATCTGCTTACCACAATGGCTCAGTATGGGACAAACTAATCACAAACGCCTCCCCTGTTTGTCCAGAAAGGGTTCGTCCACTTTTGTCTACAATGGTCCCTGAAATCTAAAATTAAAATAAATAAAAAAAGGATAATCACCAGTTGCAATTACCACTCTGCACTCTCGATACAGTAGGTAGATATGCCGGGTACCATTCACGGTCTTATAACTCCGTTTTATTAGAAAATCTGGCCTAAAACTACCTCATATTTTCACTCAGGTCCTAAAACTAGATAAAGAGCCAAACCAAACAAATAAGACAACATTTTTTAGACATTGTTGGGGGGGGGGGGGGGGGGTCAGCAGCTACCTGCTCGCTGATTCGGGTCCAACGTATCATTTTCCTCAATTAAAAAAAAAAAGAGCACAATTTTTTTGGGTCTTATTTGTTTCACTTGATTCTCTTTATCTACTTTCAGGACTTATATGAAAATCTGTGCTAGTTTTAGCCCAAATTTCATCAGAAATACCGATAATTCGGAAAGGTTTGCAAACTTTTAAGCACCGCTGTATACAGCATGAGCACTACTTCCAGTTCAATAAATGACACGAATGCGCATATGTTTACCTATATACAGTAATGAGAAAAAACCAAGCTGAAATGACTATTTACTACATGGCTGGTCAAGCTCTGGCTCTCCAGCTGTTGTGAAACTACAAGTCCCAGTATATGATCCCACCAATCAGCTTTTGCGCATGCTGGGACTTGCAGTTTCACAACAGCTTCAAAGCCACAGATTGTCCAGGCCTGTTCTAGTAAACCGGGCTTCTGAACTCCAGAAATAAACTTGTTCTTTAGTTTCCTAGTAGAGAAAAGCAGAAAGGGACAAACAGAGACCACGGCCCTCGCCTCCAGCCACACCACACTGGATAGGCCTAATCTATCTTATATAAAAAGGGGGAGACATGGTAAACAACTGCATAGAACATTCCTGGGGCATCTGTTAGAGTAAAACTAAAGGGTGTGGTTTAGGGTTCCGACAGTTGGGATCCCGACAGTCATTAGCCTGACGTCGGGATCCCGGCTGCCCGGACTCAGACAGCATGGTGAGCACAACAAAGCCTCTTGCGGGCACGGTGACTTGCTACGCTCGCCACCTATTCTATTCTCCCTTTTTGGGGGTCATGGACCCCCACGAGGGAAAATAGCGGGTGGCCATCGGGCACCTGTCTGTCGGCATTTTGACAGTTGGGATCCCGACGGCGGGTAAATGACTGTCGGGATCCCGACCGGCACCCAAAACTAAATGAGGTACATGAAGGTGATGTATTTGTAAAAATATTATTTAAACAGGATAAAAGTTATATATTTCCTCTTCCTTCCAAATGTACAATTGTAAAATGTAGCCATGGATGGAAGTTTTTTAACTGCACGCTGGGGCGGATTGGTGCATTGGGGTACCATGTCCGCTGCTGCTGTCTGGGACTGAGAGGAGAGGCAGCTGCAAATCCATGACCCCGCACTCTGCAAAGCCTGCACTCTGGGGATGGAAGGAAAAAGGGTTTAGGCACTAGCAGGGGACTAAGGATAATGTTATAGGGGGAGGTTAGCGTCAGTGGGTCATTACGTTATGGTGATAAATGGCAGGATCCATTTAATGTCCCAGCTGTGTGTAAGGGACAGGTACCCTAAAGTGTAGGTTCAAGGTGTCCGTATTACTCACAAATATGGGTCTAGGCTTGTATTCCTCTTCAAACAGTTGCTGGATAGCAAACAGAGCTGCCTGTTAAAATAAAAGAATATTCTTTGTGCACATGCAGTTTGCCAGTCTGTAGTAAGATAAGCACTCACTTATGCAATATTAATGCTGCAGACATAATATTGTACGTGCATGCACTCAGTTACACATATCCACGCACAATATACCCAATATGAAGATACAGTAGATTCATGTAAAAATACTGTTGTTGTAAATTTGTACAAAGTTGTTTTCGGCCCTAAATTCAGTTATTAGAATGAATTATTTTTTTACGGAGCCCATACACCGTGCGATGTGCAATGTGCGTTTCGAAGTAGATTGCATCTAGTTCAAAATGCATGCGATGTGCTAAAGCAGAGTGTGTTTTGAACTAGATGTGATTCTATCTAGTTCAAAAAGTACGTGCAGCACATACTTTCTGTGCTTTGCGATGTGCTGCGCATCCCCTGTCAAAGCAACATCGCTGTGTGTGTGTGTGCACCTTAACACTTTCGGTATACACAAAAAAACAGGACACAGTAAACTTCACATGAACCGATTGTAGAACACACAATTAATTTTTTTTTTGGCTTAATTTCGACCAAAGCGTTTGACTTGTTTTTTATATTTTATGATTAATCTTTGAGGTCTGGGCTTCCTGTGCAGTGGACAGGTGTGATCTGGAAAAGCACTGTATGGTGAAGCAGTCTCTTAGCGGAGCGATACTTTACGGATAACGAGATGGGCATTAAACGTCAGCTCCAGCAATGTTCTCTTTGGTGGTGATTTTAGACCAGAATATAAAACCTTGAGTACCACAGCAAAATGATAAACAGGCCCCTGTATCGGCCTAGTGGCTGGGGATACCAAGTCAACAAAAGGCCAGCAGATTTTGGTTGTCTTATCCTAGAGTAAATCTAGTAATATGAGAGCACATACTTAAGGCGAAATAAATGCCCTATATGTAGAGAAGTAGGACAGTATAGATTTTTACTGCTCACTGATTAAACCAAGGAATCATATACTACTATTCGGTTGTATACACTAGATTATCTCAGTGACACACATGTGCACATCACCAAGGACTTTGGAACTAAATCGATAAAGCCGGTAACCTTTGAATGACAGCACTCAGTTGATAGTGTAACAAGACAGATAAAATGAAACAGGATGGCTTTTATATACCAAACATAATGGTGGTTTTATGTTGGGTCATTTCCTGCCATAGGGGAGCTTACAGCAGAATGTCTCCACAAAAGGCATTCACACACGCATACTGTGCATAATAATTCCCTAAGCTAATTATCCAACCAGTAAAACACAATCATGCTTATCTGTGCATATCACAGTCTTAATTCTAGGATCAAAAAAGTTACGATTTTCTGAGAATTTGTGCCACAGTTGTTTGCTCGCTGCCTCACAGAACTAACATTGGGTTCAAAGTCTGTCAAGAAACAATCTGTGTGTAGATTCTCCCCGTTTTTGCATTGGTTTCCTCCCACAATCCAAAAACATAGTGGTAGGCGATTTTTCTTCTAAGCTACAGCTGTTGTGCAAATCTAGAGCTCAATGTGCACAATAAGGTACATATAGTACTTTTTCTACTAGTGCTTATCTTACAGGATGGTGTACTTCGAGCCCAATCAGGGAGCCTGTACTAAGCTAAAGGATTTTTCATCAAATTCATGCAATTCTGATATCGTAGAGCTTTAATATCATTGTGCTGGGTTTTTTTTTTTGCATGGGTATTGCCACATCTCTGAGGTTCATTTATTTAACAAGGATAAAGAGAATATAATTTTCCTCTCTTCACTCCAATAGGTCCTTATTAGGGGTGCATACACACAAGACGATATTTTAGAGAATATGCACGATAATGACCATTCCAAACAACATCTTCATGTCTAGTGTGTGCGCACTGTGCCACTATCCCATGCGTGGTCAGCGACATCCTCCAGAGGACATACAGTAGTTGTTTGTGAGTTGCACACAATCAGAGCAGCCAGGAAGCATTCGCTCCCGGCCTCCCAGCCTGCAGTCAGACAGAGGCCCTTATTCTGGTTGGTGCGGCCAGAGCCGCACACGGTGCTCTGGCCGCACAAACCAATCCCCGCCCACGAGACGGATCGCCACGGCCGTCCGTACACGGACGGCTGGCGATCCGCATGAAAATGGTGGGGCGTACGCCTCCACCATGGTGGGAGCTGCCCCCTGCATTCGATGGTCGTCGACCATCGAAGGCAGGGCCGCACGCCACAGCAGCTCCCGCAAGCTGAGACCACACGGACAATCGTCCGTGTGTTAGCTTGTATGGGGGCTGAGAGCTGACATCCGGCGACGTCAGCTTTCCGCCCCCATCAGTGGCGTCATACCCTCATTAGCATGCATACGCCCCGCGTTTGCATGGGAACGCCCATGAAACGCGGGGCGTATACATAGGGAAATGAGGGTATGAAGCCCCTCACGCCCCTATACGCCCCCTTTGCGGCAGACGAAATACGTCTGCGGCGAATGGGGCTGCACATGCGCAGATTGACCTCTGCGCATGTGCAGACTAAAAACATCGGCGGTACGGCCGCACGCGGGCCGTACCGCACGATGCAGAATAAGGGGGAGTGAAAGCTTGTCATCTTGCTGACAGATGGTTGGCTGCAGCTGTCCAGCAATAAGACTGTGGACAGCCATTCACTGACTATATGAAAGCTTAACTATGTGGAGAGACAGCATGGGCCCGCATGTGGTGTAAAGGCCCCCATACACTATGAGATTTATCTGACCTTTAAAATTGCATCTGATTTCCCTTGAACTTCCCCGGCAACTTCCCAGGAGGCCTACATCCAATTTGACACTTGATGTGCCATTTTTTACATCCAATTTGTGTCAGATAAAACACATGTGATCCTTGATTGATGTCCTTTCCTTTCAGGATTCCTGTTACTGCTGATCTATGGAGGGCGAACCGCTCTCTGAATGTCCTTATAGTTTGGCCCACGTACATGTAGGTGGGCCAAACTATAAGGACATTCAGAGAGCGGTTCGCCCTCCATAGATCAGCAGTAACAGGAATCCTGAAAGGAAAGGACATCAATCAACTGGTCGCTAAGCACTTTAAAGCATGTGGACACACTTTATCAGAAATGCGTTGTATGATCATCGACCATGTCCCCCCCCCTGACACGGGGAGGAGACAGGCAAAAAATCCTGAACCAACGCGAATCAGAATGGATTTTTAAATTAAATACCATGGCGCCTGTAGGACTAAATGAAAAGATCTCTTGGAATGTTTTTATATAACATATGAAACTGCACAACATGGTCAATTTCTATCCCTTGTCTTTTCTTCTGAGTAGGCAATTGCAAGTGTCAGTGTATTTAGCTACAATGTATACAGTGTGATCTTTGGGGGTTTTACGATAGGAAAAACATCCCATATACGTGAGCTTATGAATTACAGCTTAAAAAAGCCACTTTATGTATTAAGATATTATGTCTCCAAGTTCCATTATTGTCTAGAGCACAATATAGTAATAGTAGCCACATAGGAGTTATGTTTTATGCACGCGTCACTTTATCCCGTAAAACGTACATTTTCAGATTACTGGTCTTACATTATAGTCTCTCACACACAGGAGCCCCGGAAAAGCAGTGGAGCGCAAGCTTCCACCGTTGCTGGGCAACGGCCTTGACACGAGGAGGGCGGAGGAACAGCAGCCGGAAGCTGCGCTCACAGACGCCGGGTCTCCCACGATACACTACAGAGACACACGCTACTTAAGGTAAGGTCTTACATGTCTGAGGTCTTCTGCACGGCACTTTATTTTTTTAGCTACACGCCCTGATGAAAAGACGAAAGTCTTGAAACGTAGGCAATGGCTCACTGAAATAAATATTGCATCTTTTTGAAACTTTACCGTTGGAGTGCCGCCTACCTCATTGAAGCTGCGCCGTCAGTTACAGGGGGACTATCTGGTATATATATATATATATATATATATATATATATATATATATATATATATATATATATATATATAAATAATTGAGCTTTCAAATACGAAAAACACATTTCTCATTGAATTCATTTTTTATTTGCAATATCTGATTATAAATTAGATTTCAATATATCAATATATTATTACATTGTTAGTGTGTATTAGATGATGAATTTACATTTACATCTATGCATTAATCCCCTGCCTGGATTTCCTTTCCTATGCTCTTCCACTATGGAAGGGGTTAATGGTGCAAAAAAGACAGTTATCCCACAGCCACATACATTGTCCCAGGTGGATGCAGAAAACGGGATGGTTTCTTTCTTGCTTTTTTTTTCTTTCTTCTCATCTGAAACCTTACAAAAGTTGGAGATAGAGGGGAGGAGGACACTTCCAGTGACGTCAAGGGGGAGGCAGATCAGCCAATGAGAAGCTCCCCCTGACCTGCAGCAGCAGGAGAAAGAGGGGAGGGGGGTCACTGGCTCTGGTGTCCGTGCTGACCTCGACGTCCAGCAGCAGCAGGGGAGAGGGGGGTGTCAGACACTCTGCTGCTCTCCGACCTCCAACAGCAGAGGAGAGGGGGTCGGGCTCTGCTGCCGGCGCCGAGCTCCAGCAGCAGCAGCAGGTAACTGGAAGAGTCTCACTGCCTCTCCTCTCCTGCCCCTTCCGCTGATGTGTGTTCGATGCTGCTACTGCAGAACACCGGAAGGAGGTACCAGGAGTTGTTCACTTAGATATATCGGATCTGAAACATCGTGGGTGCTCAAAAGCACTCACGATGTGCCCATGATGGGTCAGATTCCTATATATCTTATATTCTGCAGGTCCGACGCCCTAATCAGATCTGATGCGCATGGGACCGCGCATCAGATCAGATGTCAAATACATGCGATTTTCGGCCGATTTCACCCGATTTATCGGCCCAAAGGGCCGAAATCGGGTGAAATCGGCCGAAAATCGCATAGTGTATGGGGGCCTTTAGGATGTTCAGCCAAATCACACTGCTAGCGCCAGTGAAGCTATGTCGGAGGACACGGACACTGGTTTTTCAGAGCAATTAGGAAAATGGGGCTGACACAACCCCATTTTCGTGGACACCGCATTGTCACCACTGCCAAATGGCAGCAGCATGTACATTATGCTGCAGCAATTGGGTCACTGGGAGCGATATTGCAGGCTCAGATCTCCACAAGTGAAATGCGGCTCCTGCGGAGATTCAAAAACATCAGCCCGTTGCGGGGGGGGGGGGGGGGGGGGGGGGAATTACTCTTCCTCTCTGAATTAGTATTTAAGACTATAATCTTCCATCTGGAAGGTACTCATGTGAATGACAACTATTCTTGTTCAACTAATCGCATGCTTTTAGCACCTGAAATAGTAAGTGTGGGAATGTGTGGTATAAAACCTTAGCCAAATGAATTTGTCAAAATAGGTGTAAAAATTGCATAGCAAACATTTTCATTCATTCTAAATATTGGCATGGTTGCAAGCACCCGTGGGTCAATAACGATGCCCTCCTGTTTGTACAGACGAGGACACTCACCATTAACGAGGGTCATGCTGCACAACGCAGCATATCCCCCGCCTCCATCTCTCCCTCCCACTGGCATTGTCAAGTGTGTATGCACTTGCTGATGCAGACATTGCGCCAGGTCCCTGCCACTGCAAATATCGCTGGACACACACAGCACATAGTGTGTACCCGGCACAAGTTTCAATTTAAACTTGACTGCCGTTAACTGTGCATTTAGGCCAACTCCACTGAAATCTGTACACCCATACAATCTGCTATTTTATACACACTATTTATAACAATCAAACTCCCTAATTATTACAGTTGTAACTTATTTTGCACTTCTTTCCAAACCACCATACAAAACACTGGTCCTGTGCTAAAGATGTTTTTGTTCCTGTGATTTTGAATTATTCACTTACTTTAGCATTGGCTGTATCAAAAATAGTTTCTACCAGCAAAATGTCAACGCCACCATCCAGAAGACCTCTTGCCTGCTCTGCATAGGCATCCACAAGCTCATCAAAGGCTGGGAAATAAATAAATAAATGGCATCAATACATCAATGATAGAAGAGTAAAGCAACCTTGAGTACTGAATCATCCACATGACAATGGTCTTATATACTGTGACTTTGTATAAAAATGGTAATTACAATAGTACTGACAGATCATATTGGAACATTCAGTGATGTATTTTCTTGAACTTTGATTAATATAGAGACAAATTTCAAGCAAATACTGTGCATCTCTTAATGGAAAGAGGTTTACACATCACAGTGCTTCATTCTTAGACCTAAAAAATAAAAATCAGAAATGAGTGAGAACTATAAATTACTCAATGTATAAAAAGTGCGTTTCTTTATATGGGATACAAACAGATGACCTAAACCTAACCCCCCCACCCCCACTTCCAAGTGCCTAACCCCAACACTCCCTCCCTGCAGCCAAACCCTTACCCTCCCCGGTATACTTCTGTTCAGCATCCCAGCTTTCGTGGTTCCGGCGCTGGCATACTAATTGATTTCGGGATGCCGGCACTGGCCTTTTGACAGTAGTCAGGATGTCGGTGTTGGTATAGTGAACGTTGACATCCTGACCGTGGAGAAGCTGAATGCATCCCCTTTACACAGTGGAGACACACTGACCTTAAAATGACAAAGACCCAAGAGTAAAATGAGTTTGGCTGAAAAGATAAAACAGAGAAACGGTCGACCTAGACACTTTGGATGACATGCTTAAGGTTGATATGTGAAAAAGGTCGACATTTATTTATGTTTTATGGGTGTCAAATTGTACGTTTCAGCACAATGCCCCAATTTGTGTACCCCTTCGCTTGCCACGTTTTGGGCAAGGTGATTACTGCTCCCAATTGTAGTCCACGTGGATGGAAAATATGAAAAATGTTGAAAAAAAGTCTCAAAAACTCGGGTCAACCATATATTGTGTTGACCACTGTTATGTCACCCATTTGAACCTGTTGACCTTTGACCATATGGTGTCGCCCTATCTCCCAGATACACAATAACATGCCAAAAAAAACAATTATTGAATAATAATAATTATCGGATATGCACTTACTAACATTTCTGTAGTCTGGCCTTTCAACAGAGGGAGACACAGACAATGTCTTGTTGGTTGGCCCCATAGCTCCTGCCACGTATCTTTTAATTCCTAAACAAAACAAAACAAAAATAAAAAATGTAAGTAAAAGTCTTAGCAAGCCTAGTATCCAAGACATATCCTCATTCAACAACATTAACTATCCTACTACATGCCACAGAGTGAAACAAACTGTGGTATGCTAATACTAAATAACTAGTTAATAGCCTGTCAAAATGATTGCTACTGCAATGTACTTTGCGCAATGACCGTTTCCATCGCGCAAACTCGCCACCCCACCCCCAGTTCCTATGTGCTGCTACCTCCAATCTGTCTTCATAGCTCCCTTTCTCCATATCCATTAAGTTTAAAAAAGATCAATGTCCCTGCAAAAAAATGCTTTCACTTTCTATTATGACATCTTTTAGCAAACAAAGTGGTCAGTGGTGGTACTTCACCTCATAGAGGTGAGAAGTAGATATATATATATATATATATATATATATATATATATATTATTATTATATCTAGAAGAAGGAGATTTTTGGTGACAATCCCATTTTCTCTCTTCATACTTAATCTTTAAAATGGTAGCTCATTTATCCTTTTTTATTTTTTTTTTGGTTAAGTTCTCTGCTTCCGACAAATTGTTGATTTAGAATTGCACAGTGTATTGTTTGTTTAAAAATGAAAAATAAAAATTGACTTTTGGCCAATTCACACGCAACATTTTTGCATGGGCCATCTAATATATATGTCCCTTAAGATTTAACGGTCATAATGTATGAGATGCTCTTGTGAGTCTTAGGGGGAAATTTACTAAGAAGGCAGTTCTATTTCAGATAGGATATTGCTATGGGCAACCAACCAGATACTACATACCCTCCAACACGACCCATTCCATTAGGTACTAAATGCTCTGTTCCTGGACCTCCCTGCCAGTGGCAGTTACAAGGGTGGGGCTCCAGCACAGTCTAAAATTCAAAAAGGGGGATCACATCAACTGTCAGTGAGTCCCGGACAGTGATGTTTGGGGTGGCATGAGGTGTGGCTCCACTTTTTGAATATTGGACTGTGCTGGAGTCCAACCTCTGTAACTGCCACTGGCAAAGAAGTCCAGGAACAGAGCATTTTGTACCTAATGGAATGGTTAAAGGGTATGGTACTATCTATTATCTTCTAGAAGTTGCTAAATAAATGGAAAGTAGATTCTGATTGGTTGCCATTGCAACATCCCATGTGAAAAAAACCTCCTGTCTTAGTAAGTTTCCCCCTTACTTTTTCAGTGATGTGCAGTGAGGTAAATGTCTGGGGAGCAAATCGCTAGTATCAGAGCCAGATCAACATACAACATATGAGCCCAAGCGTTCCTGCTGGCCATTTACATATCAATATTATAGTCACTTCCAAGGTTTTAATTTATAGAGGATGTATGAAGATTCTCTTCACAAAACACAAAATGCATGTTCCCCTTCTTCCAGATCTCAGTAGTCATTTATATTACTTCACCCATCAGATCTCAGACCTCTGCAAGCCTCCAATGCAATAACAATGTGATGCAAGGTTGATTTCTGTGCACCAATGATGATGAAACACTACAGATGTATCAGGAAGTAAGAGGAAGTGGAACAGGCACAATGTATCTGAGAAGAAGGAAGGTTCAACCTTCGGTATACAGTCGGTGGGTCGACCACTGAAGGTCGAGACAGGAAATAGGTGGACATGCCTACTGTCAACATGGAAGAAAAATGGCACGACATTTAAAAGGTCGACAATCAAAAGGTCGACATGGGCTTTCCACTTTTTTTTTTGAGCAGACATCAGGCGGTATTTCGAATACAGTAGTATGCCGAGGGAGGCATGGCGAGTGTAGCGAGCCATGTGAGGGGGCGCGGTGCACCGATACGGTGTCCATGTCGGCCAGTTTATCATTTGGGACAAATAAAATGTAAAAAACCCATGTCGACCTAATGATTTTGTTGACCTTAGCCATGTTGACTTATTTCACGTGTCGACCCAATGTATGTCAACCTAATATTGGACCCATATCCAAACCTTTTATACATCATTTCCAATCAAATAGATCTGATATATAGGGTGAGATTTAATGCCGCCCAAATTACAAGGCATGGTTTTGCCTTGTTCGTTAATTCCCCTTTAAAAAGACGTCCGAGTTGGGCAGACATCTCGCACTGCCTCTGAACTTGGGCGGCATTAAATCTCGCCCATAGTGTCATTCCCACCTGTCTCAGATGCGACATCGTCTGCTGCTCGTCTAGCTACTTCTGCAGAGACCTTGTTCATACGATAAGCCTGTAACAAAAAAAGAACTTCCAACAATGAATTCTTTTGAGATGCAGAAGAGAACGAAGAGAGTTAGAATGACATATCCTTGAATGTAAACATTTGTAATCATACAAGTGTAAATCCTTGACAGATACAGTACCTCATCCCAAGCCTATGAAGTAACAAAATACCATTATGATAATGGGCTATAAATGAGCTTATAGAAAGAAGCCATTAAAGAAAGTAATGTTACATGGCTTGAGTTCCCACATTAAACCTTTTTCCTCTCTTTAACCCTTTGAGGTCCGCACCACAAAAAAAAGCAAAGGAAAAAAAAAGTTCTTTGCATTTTTTATTCACTGAGGATAATATTAACAACAACCAACAACAATCAATAGTTTTTAAAATGAGACCCCACAGTTTTTGAGATATAGGCCTCTACCAAACTTTTTTTTTAGTGCGGACCTCAAAGGGTTAAAAACATACACTGAGTGGGAAATTATTATGACTATCAGGTGATTACTTTGTTGGGCCACCATTTTCCCTTAACATGGCTTGAATTCTACGTACTGCTGATATTGTTTGTGGGGAATATTAGCCCAAATGTGATGATTTTGCTTTGCCATAATGTTGCCTCCACCAGCCTGAATAGGGGCGACTGTGCAAGAAGCATTTGTGGCTTTGGGCCTTATTCTAGTTCACTCTGACAAAATCCTTCTTAGATGGACAAAACCATGTGCACTGCAGGTGGGGCAGATGTTACTTGTGCAGAGGGAATTAGATTTGGGTGGGGTTTTACTTCAAAGTGAGATCTATATTGCAGCGCAAAAATAAAACAGCCAGTATTTACCCTGCACAGAAACAAAATAACTCCCCCAAATCTGATTCTCTCTGCACATGTTACATCTGCCCCCCTGCAGTGCACATGGTTTTGTCCATATAAGAAGGATATTGTCAGAAAGAGTGAACTAGAATAAGGCCCTTTGTGCTGTTCTGTCCTTATCCTCACCACACTATTTGCATGGTGTAATTGAAAACATGATTGATCAGCTCACATGACCAATTTCCAATCATTTACAGTCCAACTCCTGTGATTCCGAACAACCTGCAGCCTTATTAAATGTACGGCTAGATAGATTTTATGGTTTTCTGAAGTACATTGTACAGCTGAAGAGGTCAGTCACCAGTTTCTATTCATACTGACTACTTGGCATCAGTTTGCTTCAGTGTTAATCAGACGACAATATAAGATAATGACTTGCATACATTATACTCACTATTACAATAGTCTAAAAACTATCATTGTACTTATTTTAGCCCCTAATCTGAACACTGACAACTGAGTACAGAATACCAAGTAACAATATATGTTTAAAATGCTAATACCAAAATGTTTCTTTAGACAATGTACACTAAGAACACATAGAAATGTGACTGCAGTTATATGGCCAATGCTATGATAACAAGTCCTCTAACCATGTGTTCAAGGCCATAATCTGCCTGGGCGATACTTGTACTGCTGAATGTGTTGGTTTCCACGATATCTGCTCCACAGAGTAAATACTCCTACAAATAAAACAAAAGGAGACATTCTATTAGATATGTTCTGTTACTAGAACTGGAAGACAGCTGGATAAATACAGATCGTTGTGTTTATTCTGTAAGTAAGGAATGTGTAGCAAAGAGAGCTTCCAAAATAAAGCTTGGGTATTCCAGAAGAGCACGATACCCATGCCGCAGCCTGGTGCAGTAGCTTATTCCAGGTGACATGTTATTGCGTCTATTACACTTGAAATAACAGCTTGAAAGACGATCTTCTCATTTTGGGGCAGATTTATTAAGATTGGTGAAGTGATAAAGTGGTTGGTACTTTGGCCCTTATTCAGATCTGATTGCAGTACAAATTTGTTTGGAAAATGGGCAAAACCATGTGCACTGCAGGTGGGGCAGATGTAACATGTGCAGAGAGAGTTAAATTTGGGTGGGGTGTGTTGAAACTGAAATCTAAATTGTAGTGTAAAAATAATGCAGCCAGTTTTTACCCTGCACAGAAACAAAATAACTCACACAAATCTAACTCTCTCTGCACATGTTACATCTGCCCCAGCTGCAGTGCACATGGTTTTGCCCATTTTCCAAACAAATTTGTACTGCAATCATATCTGAATAAAGGCCTTTATCACTGGCCAATCAGCTCCTACCTGTCATTTTTCAAACCGAGCCTGTAACTACACAGTTGAGAGGTGATTGGCCGGTGATAAAGTACCAGCCACATTACCACTTCACCAAGCTGAATAAATCTGCTCCTTAATTCTCTATGCCGAACGGTGTTACATGCATATTATATACAGGTTTGAGATGGTAATAATTTTATGACTACTGCACATATTAGGTGGAATGTAATGCTACCAGAGTTCAGAGGAAGTGCGGGATGCCGGCCGAACACAGACTATTTTTTAAAGGGGCAATCACTTATAATGGTTTTGCCTTGTAAGTGATAGCCCCTTTTAAAACAATGACCGTGTTCGGCAGGTATCCCACACTGCCACCAAACTTTGATGGCATTGCTTTCCACCCTTTACCTTTAAATTTCATTTTAAATACACAGTGCCTATGGTTGAAGTTTTTTTACTATTGTTATTGAATGAAATCTCATTATATTTAAAGCTTGTTATGTATATGAAATACTCCCCAAATCATTTCACAAATAAGAACCAATAAGTTAAAACTTTGTAGAACAATTTACACTGCTCGGAGAAACAAGCAACCTTTGGCCGAATGTACTTCCATGCGAGATGCCCGCTGAACTTTTTTGTTAGGGGGCAGTCATTAACAGGGCGTGGTTTTGCCTTGTAAATGACTGCCCCTTGAAAAATAAACACAATATTTTTCAAACAATTGGTGGGAGGAGACACCGTGCAAAATCACCAAAATACTGGAATTACCGATACACGGACAACTCATGGCTTTGATTGGTTGACCGTATGAATGTAGACCTGTAAACCCAGCTTTTAGCGGTCAATGCTACCATGCAGCCTGATCATACTTTGTATGTATTTCGATTGTTTTTACCAACTTATACTACAGTGACCAAAGTGAGAATGTATTTTATATTTAGGAACATGATTAATACCAGTACTAAAAGAAGCTTTTTTTCTTCTACTATTTTTATAAAATGTGCAGATTTTAGGGGAATTGGGAAGACTATAAGGTGGCATGGTGCATGGTGGCCAGTTTCCGTCCAGGGTTGACAATCGCATTATTTACTCAAGCCAAAGCACTTTCAGCTCAGC
Source organism: Crinia signifera (assembly GCF_055691185.1). Classification (NCBI taxonomy): domain Eukaryota; kingdom Metazoa; phylum Chordata; class Amphibia; order Anura; family Myobatrachidae; genus Crinia; species Crinia signifera. Next base: position 75,243,914 of record NC_139219.1, on the reverse strand, counting down.
CCTAAGCTATCCACATTGGGACTGGTTTACACTATTGTTCCGGTGGATCGGGCTGAGAAGTCAGGTGAAATAGGCCCAAATCGCATGTGTATGACATCAGATCCAATGCGTGGTCCTGTGTGCATTGGGACAGGAGTCGGAGGCTGCATGTAAGATAAGTTGTAAATACAGCCATCAGCATCTGCATCTGATACTAGGTGTGTGCCAGGGGTGCTGCACAGTGGGAATGTTCCAGGCAGTAGAGGTGCTCTCCCCTCTCTGCATCTCCCAGCGGGTGGCAGGCAAGAGAATTACAATCAAAAGAAGAAAAAAAAAACATACAAAAGAATCAGTGGCAGTTGATTAACTGAGTGAGCGCTGTCAGCCAATCAGTGGCACCCATTGTTTGGAATTTTTTTTTTTTTTTTTAATTCTCCTGCCCCCTGCCTGCAGCTCCCCGCTGAAGGGGAATTGGGTTCGACTTGTCCTTAGGACAAGTGTATGGGGGCCTCAAGAGTGCATAATAACTGCATATACAGTACATCCTTTATTTCTCTACTCATGCTGACTAAGCTTTCTAACTAACCAGTATGATTTTTTTTATTTTACTTAATATTTAGTCTGCAGTGTCAAGGTGCCCATACACACACCGATATGGCCGTGCGTTTTGTGCTAAATCGCATTGCATGCGTGCATGCAATGCGATGCGATCAAAACACAGTACAAAAAGTATGTGCAGCACATACTTTTTGTACTTTGCGCATAGCATCACACCGGGAAAATCGGTGCGTGTATGGGCACCATCAGAAGCATACAAAGTAATGAAATAAAAACAATAAACACAGGATCTCCATTTCCTCTATCAAATGTCATCAAACTGCACCATGTGACAATTGAGAAATTATCTAGTTAGCTATCAGTCTAAATAAAATTAGGAATTTCTTTTGGCACTACTCCCAATGCCATAGCAAGGCACTAATGGGCCAGGAAGAGGATCCTGGAATAAGAAAACTGAGCGCCAGACATGTCATAGCGATGAGTCAGATGACTTCGGGGGGGCTCTCCAGATACCCTATAAGCCAAATACAGGTGCAACTAGGACAGCAACAGTGTCACCCCCTCCGCGCCACTTGTAAACCCAAGTTATGGCCCGTCTCCCTATACAACTCACTGCAAGCTTGGTCCTTTCAAGTAAGCATCAACTGAAGAAACAAGTATACAGTATATACACTAATATAAGTTCCAGCTTATATTTACACTATGTAGCTGGCTCTTATATTATTACCTTGTGAATTTTGTATATTACGTCAGACTGTGTGATGCTTAAAAGATCATTATTTCCCTTTAGAGATTTGCCGTGGTCTACAAACTCCTGCCCCCTGAAGGACTCCTCCGAGAGATTATGCTGCTGTATCATGGTGCCCATGCCACCATCCAACACCATGATCCGCACCCGAAGGATTGAGTCCAGCTCTTCATGTAGGTTGACTTGTGGGGCAGCTGGTGAGAAAACAAAAACAAATGTAAAACTACTTAGTGTAAATAAATGTCCTATTGCACACACACCTACAGTCATAATTTTGACATTTATCTTATCAATATAAGCAATATTATTACTATTATTATTAATATGAATTAGTCATGAATTGACATCAGACCTACAACAAAAATGTCACCTGCAATACTGCTCCACTCACCAGAGACTGTCGAGTCTGAGACCCCCTTCAGAACATAGAAGGAGTTGATTTAATTAATTCCCCCCACACCCTCCCCCCAGTAAGAGGTATGCATGTACTTAGATTAAGACTAGTAGCGGAGCAGCAGCGTGCAGTCAGGAATCGGGTCCCTTTGTATCTAGCCACTGTCTCCGGGGTACTCGCTAACGCGTGTAGGATTAATGCCGCCTCATCATGTATGGTGGAACTTTAATAAGAAATCACACTAATCTGAAACATTGCTGTCTGCACAATAAACACATTGGTTTATTGCATCTAAGTTTGACTTACTAATCCTTATTAAGAATAATGGACATATATACATATAGTGTTCATTCTAGCACCCGCCATCTTTGAAAACCCATGCAGTTCCTCTTCCCTGCCTGGGGTGTCACTGTATGCTGTAGTGCTTCTAGCACAATTTGGGCTGTAAATCAGTGCTGATATGCAAACCAGACATGTGTTAGAAACACCACAGCAGACAGCGACACCCCAGGCAGGGAAGAGGAACTGCATGGGTTTTCAAAGATGGCAGGTGCTAGAATGAACACTATATATATATATATATATATATATATATATATATATATATATATATATATATATATATATATATATAGTCAGGTACTGGACAGAATATAGTGTTCCCGCTAGGCTGTTTTAGGGGGGCACTGCACTCTGCCTGATTTTTAAAGGACAAAATGCACCATGCCCCTCTGGCAGCGCCCCGCTAAAACAGCCTGCCTCCTACTCTTATGGTGATACCGAGAAAGCCCGGCGCCGCAGTATATAGCGGTGCCCGGTGCTTCCCCGGCAGTGGCGAGCCTTCGGTGCGGCCGGGTCCACCCCCTACAGTGACAGCGGTCCCCTTTTCTTGACAGCGGCGGCCAGCCCCACCCCTTTGTCACGGCGCGGCCCGGGCACCCCTTTTGTGACGTTGGCGGCCCGGGACCGCCCAGAACAGTGACGTCGGCTGGCCCAGTCCGCCCCTTCACGCTGCACCCGTGCAGCGGCGCCCTGCCCGCCCCTGTTCCTAGAAGGAACACTACATTCTATCCATCTCCATATGAGCCATGTACTGCAGATAGTTATAGATGAGTTACAAAGTTAATTTAACCCTTTGAGTGCCAACATCTCTGTGAGTTATGTTCAAAATATCCGCTAAAAATGTGTCACTCACATTTGTTATATCAATTCAAATTAAAAATGTTGTGTAAATAATGATTATATATCCTATATAAAAAGGTCAATATTACAGGTCATGATGATGAATAAAAAAGTTTGCTTGGCAATTTGCACACCTATTTTGTCAAATTCACTTGGCACTCAAAGGGTTAAGTTAACTACATTGTGTTTTATGCCAATTTAACGTGCATAAGGCAGAGTTCAAGCATCTTATGTAAGATAAATAAATCAAGTGGCATAAATTAAATCTGTTGGAGAGAATACTTATACTGGTGTTTGAGCACATGTAGGCAACATTTAACAACAGTTCACATGAGGACACAGCTTAAACAACTGCCAGCTAATCTGAATACAATATTAGTTTTCACCTATGGCCAATATTACACTGTTACAAGACCAAACAGGGCAGGTTCTTCACAAACTGTGTGTTGTGAGTTGGCCCCTGGTATGTCACGCACAATAATAGTGGGTGATGGAAAAAAGGGACAAAGCTTCTCCTACAGGCTGCCTATGCGCATTTCAACCCCCAGGTCAGGAACTAAGATGTCAAGGCAATGCTAGGACAGCTGTTACAGAGGTGTCCTCATATATTTTTGCTGCAGACAAACCAACCAATTCCTCTTGGTAGGCCTGGTCCCGTGAGAATATGCTAGTGGGGGGCGTATTTTTGCTGGAAATGTCATAGTCCCAACACAATTGAACTAGGACACACAAGGAGACTGCTGCTTAATTTGATATATGACACTTGTGATATATGTAACAACTTCTTGTGCTAATTTTCACATCAAAATAGGTCTTATTCGCAAAGCAATTCAATAGGATGCACAAGCAGCTTCTGTTGATAAAAATGATACTGTATGATGCTCTGAGTTTTCAGGTCACACTTTAAGTGTAATGCGACTTGTAGAGCATGGAGGATAGATGTATGTGGACACATTTGTAACTATTTGCAAATGATTCTCTGAATCTGTATATGTAGTGCTACAATGTAACAGGAATACACAGTACAAGTGTCATATCAAATTAATCAACACAGTATTCTCATGCATCCTAGTGACATTGCATTGGTTCAGCGGCTGCTGAAGAATGAAGGGCTTGCAGTAGATATTGAAGATCAGTGCTGCGATACCTCCTTCATCCATTTAGGTGTTACCAAGGGTGAGACACATCACTGCTTGGTGATAAGATAGAGAGAGATAACGTTCCAGCCATTCAGCTCCTAACCATGTTATAAGGCTGGGTTTGAAGAATGACAGTTAGGAGTTGATTGACTGCTACTTTATTTCTCTCCATTTTATCGTTCCCAAGTGATGATGCATACGTACAAAAGCCAAGCAAAATCCTGTTATAATAGAAGTATTGTTATATATTCGTTTATTTACATTAGACACATAAAATGAAATAATGTGTGAGATTAAAATCGTTGTAACCTTGGAACAAAAACACATTTGAGCCTTTGGGGAGCATTTTGCTCTGAGCAGATGCAGCTTCCTGCTGTAGCAGGTGAGAAAGTGAGTGTCACATGTGACACAGCCAAACATGTGTGTGGAGAAAGTCATGTAAACAGGATCTATAAATGGTGCTCTCCATAGAGAACCCTAGTACAAGTAAGCACCAGACTTGTAATATAAATCAATTGTTAAAATCTATATTGTATAAAAGAATAAAGTCCCAGCAATAACACAAGAAAAATAATAAAAATACCATATACAAGAATATCAGTTTTGCATCTTATATAAATCAGTGGTGATGTAATATGTACATATGTATATACTAAAGTTCCCATAACCTGATAAGACCTTAAATATATAATAGGCACAACCACTGTTGGTGTATAACCTGCCTACAAAGTATCAGTATATAATACAGTACACACCAATGCAATACACCTGTGGAAAATAACACAAAATAAGATCACAGATACAGGAATTGGAGAGATTCTGCGTAGAATAATAGTATTCCTGTTACAGAGCACACAGCATTGCACAATTCAGAGCCCAACACTCTGCTTATGCTACACTCCTACAGCAGGTCACCGGCCACAACGTTACATCAGCAGTCCTGTAATACGAAGCTCCCCTGCTATACATGTGCTATGTATGTACTAAGCTGCCAGTCGGTGTAACTTCATAACAGTGATACTACTACAGCACCTGAGGGGAACCTGAGCTCACATGCTGTGCAGTACACAGTACCCGGAGCCCTATGCAACACACACACACACACGCAGGAGCAGCTGCCATTACCCGGGGTGCCGGCGGCGTGCTGTATGGTGGGCGCCATGGCGGAGGCTGAGCGGTCAGCTGGCAGCGGTGGAGGACGGATGTGTCTCACTACAGATGGAGGTTTCCGCAGCAGCAGCGTGTGAGCTGGTTACACGGAGCAGTATGGGCCAGCCCTGCTCGGGGTCACTGCTTTCACTGCTCATGCTCACTGACACTTCCAGCAGCTACCGCTCATGCTGGGGCCGCCTCTGTGTTGTTGCTGCTGCCTGTGATTGCTCTGCCATCCCACTGTATACTGGCAAACACCATTACACCACAGAGTGTGTGACAGTATACTGCCTCACTCCATCACATAGCGTGTGACTGTATACTGCTGCACTCAGAGGCGTACCTAGATATTATTGGGCCCCATAGCAAAAGTTTGTGAGGGCCCCCTATTTAGGAACTTATGGTGATAAATGTATGTAAATCATATTAGTTAGACAGCAAAGATGGGCCCCCTTCACCTCTGGGCCCCATAGCAGCTGCACCCCTTGCACCTATGGTAGTTACGCCCTTGGCTGCACTTTATTACACCACTGCATAGTGGGCCTGATTCAAACCTCCTTGCTGGCTGTGAATATTCAGAGCCCAGCGAGCAAACAAACACCGATCTCCCTGCCCCACACTCACTCTGCAAACGGATGTTTATCCATAACATTCATTTGCATGCTTGCCGGGAGATCCGCGGTGTGTGCGTGGCGGGAGGCATTTAGATGACCCTCTTTGCAGTGAGTGTGACTGTACACTGCCTCACTCCAACATATAGTGGGCGGGATGTATTAGAATACTGTGCTGTTTTCAGCATTAAAACGGCACCCAAATGGCAACTCGCTCCCTTTGGGCAGTATTCAATGAGAAAAGTTCTCCGTGTTTTGTGGAGAATTTGTGCTTTGTTCGCCTTGGACGGAGCATTTTGCTCTCCAAAAGCGAGCAACCCTATTCAATGTGAAATATTCTCCGTCTTTCTAAGTGATTTTCGCCGTCTCTCTCCGTGTAGAAATTCTCCATCTTTTGATGGAGAGCTGGAATGTGAACTTTTAAACTAAAAGGTTTTTTTTTTAATTTTGGTGTCAAAAAATCAGTTTTTTTTTTCTGTGAAGGGGCATGTTATTTTTATTCATGTGATTATAGCACATGAATATATATTTAATAAAATAAAAATTTTTTTTTTTTTTTTTTTTTTACACAGTGCAGCCAGCAGGGGGCGCCGGAGCACTCGAGCCGCTCATTAGATATTCATATATTCACTGCACCGATCGTTAATATGCACGATCGGGTGCAGTGAATACTGGGTCCCCCGCTGGCTATAGGGGGGGGGCAGCATGTGCTGCCTGGGTTCCGGAGAGCCCCCCCTCCCCTCCACAGTCCTCTGGAGCAGCCAGGGAGACTTTAATCTCTCTGGCTGCTTCCGTCCCCCGGCTCCCTGAAAGCTCCCTGCCGCGGACGCTCGTCCGCTGCAGGGGTTAAGACTCGCCGCGAGTGGCGGCGAGTCTTCAAAACATTGAATAGTGGGAGCAGGAGGCTCCGGAACATGGAGCGTGCATGGAGAGCGAAATAAAACGCTCTCCATGCACAGAGAACTTTGACATTGAATACTGCCCTTTGAGACTAATAGGATCGACCCCATAGTGTGTGACTGTATACTGCCACACTCCATTACACCACATAGTATAGCTTGCAAGTCTATCTATTGTTACCCAGTTTGTTTTATCACTGTCTACAATTGTAATGCGCAATGGAATCTGCTGCGCTATATAATAAACTGTAAATAAATAGTGTGTGACTACACTGCCGCTCTCCACTAGCAGAGGGGGGCAGTGAACCAAATAAGAATAAAGAAATCTGCTCCCCCAACCTAGAGGTATTGGGGGACATTTACTAAGATGTGATCTCTACTTCACATATGATGTTGCAATGGACAACCAATCAGATCCTGTCTACTGTCATCTAGAGCAGTGTTTTTCAACCACTGTGCCGTGGCACACTAGTGTGCCTTGAGCTGTTCTCAAGTGTGCCCCCAGATCTAGAGATGCCCAAATCAGTTTACAGCCTCCACCAGTTCAACTGTTATTTACTGGTCTCTTCTCTTCATGTAAAGAGGCAATGTGCTTTATTTTTGTTAACCGTGGGGACATGTGTGATTGTTTTCTTTATTGGGCCAATAGGTTTGTTTTTTTCCTGTGGGGGCCAATGTGTTTTGCCCTGTGGGGATCTCATGGTGTGCCTTGGCAATTTAAAAATCTTATTTAGTGTGCCGAAAGGTAAAAAGGTTGAAAATCACTGTTCTAGAGGGTGCTAATTAAATAAGAAGTAGATTCTGATTGGTTGCCTATAGCAACATCACATGTGAAGTAGAATTCACATCTTAGTAAATTTCCCCCATTGTCTCTGCAGGAAAATGGAACAGGAAGCCTATCCACTGCAACAAAAGATAATGCCAATCAAACCGAATAGATATACAGATAACCATAGCTAGCAGCAGGAGAAGCCCAAACACAACTTTAAGAGCTATGTGTGCAAATGCTAGGAGCTTAGGAAATAAAATCCCAGAACTAATTGCAATAATGACAAGGGATGAACTGGATATTGTGGCTATTACAGAGACATGGTGCAATGAAAATCATGACTGGGACATAGCTATACCAGGTTATACTGTATTTAGGAAGGACAGAATGGGAAGAATCGGAGGAGGGGTTGCAATAAATGTGAAAAAAATCATAAAGACTACCTTAATACAAAGTATTGAAGAAAAAACTGAGGCCCTTTGGGTGACCATAGAAACGGGAGAAGGCAATTCTTCGTTTAGGGGTGATCTACAGACCACCAGGTCAGGAAGAGGAACTTGATACAGGACAATAATAAAATGGCATTAAAATGAGAGGTGATAATCATCGAAGACTTTAATCTACCTGATGTAATCTGGGAGCTGCCTGTTGCAAGTTCTACCAGAAGTAGGGACATGCTGAATTCATTGCAAGGAGCATCCCTCCAGCAATTGGTGAGGAAGCCCACTCGTAAAGACGCAATATTAGACTTAATACTTACAAATGGTGACAGAATATCTGACATAAATGTGGGGGAAAACCTGGGATCCAGTGACTATCAAGCAGTATGGTTCAGAATAAAGACAGAGACCGACACATCGCACACAAAAACAAAGGTGTTAGATTTTAGGAAGGCTGATTTTGTAGAGATGGGAAACTGTAAGGGATTCTTTGGCAGAGTGGAGGAATTTGGAAGGAGTGCAGGATAAGTGGAAAAAAATAAAAATTGCAATTCTAAAAGCAACAGAACTTTGTGTCAAAAGAGTTAGGAAAAACACAAGAAAAAGGAAGCCATTGTGGTTTGCAAAAGAAGTAGCAAGTATTGTGAAAGCATAAAAGTTGGCCTTTAAGAAATTTAAGCAGACACAGGCTAAGAAGAGGCTAAGAAGGTAATCAGATGTGCAAAAGCACAGGCTGAAGAGAAAATGGCCCAGTCAGTGGGTAAAGGGGGGAACACTTTTTTAGGTATATAAGTGAAAGGAGAAAAACAAAAAGTGGAATAATAAGACTAAAGACAGAGAGTGGAAGTTTTCTTGAGGGGGACAATGTAGTAGCATATAATAATATTAATAATTATTTCTGCTCAGTATTCACTGCTGAAAGAGAGGGGAAGGGGCCACAGTTAAGTTGCAAGTATAGTCAGAAAACTGAGGGAGAAACAAGCACATTTACAGAGGAGAAAAGCTGCCCATAGACGGTCCGTTCCCGGACCTTCCGTTCTGTAATATGAGATGCGCGCTCCTGCGCATCTCATCGTATGGTACAAAAAGTATGTGCTGCATATTCTTTTTGTACTATCTGGTTATCGCATCGCATTGCATGCACACTGCATGCACAAGGCATGCAATGTGATGCGATGTGTACTATATAAGTCCCAAACTGATCCGTTAAACGGACCGTGTATGGGCAGCTAAAGTCCTCACAGAACTCTCAAAACTGAAAGTGGATAAATCAATGGGGCCAGATGGGATATATCCAAGGATACTAAAAGAGCTTAAAGGAAAGCTGGTAAAACCAATAACAGAATTATTCAACCAGTCACTAGCTACTGGAGAAATCCCAGAGGACTGGAAAACAGCAAATGTAGTCCCACTGCACAAAAGTGGAAGCAAGGAAAAGGTAAGCAACTATCGACCAGTGAGCCTTACATCAGTAGTAGGGAAATTTATGGAAACACTCTTAAAACAAAGAGTTTTAGAATATCTCAAAACCAGCAATTTACAGGATCGAAAACAGCATGGGTTTACTGGGGGAAGATCATGTCAAACAAATCTTATTGACTTTTTTGAGTGGGTGACTAAAGTAATAGATCAAGGTGGGGCTGTAGATGTAACTTATCTAGACTCTAGTAAGGCTTTTGACACTGTCCCACATAGCAGACTGTTAAATAAACTTGAAAGCTTGGGATTGGATTCTAAGATAGTTGAATGGATAAGAGCAAGTGCAGTACCCCAGGGATCTGTACTTGGACCAGTGCTTTTTAATATCTTTATTGGTGATATTGCAAATGGAATTGAGGGTAAAATGTGCCTTTTTGCAGATGACACAAATGTATGTAACATGGTAGACACACCAGGAGGGTTAAAACAAATGATTGATGATCTAGGTAGATTAGAGGAATGGTCAAAAGCATGGCAACTACAGTTTAATGCCAAAAAATGCAAAATCATGCACTTGGGTTGCAAAAATCCAAAGACTAAATATAGTATAAATGGCACTATAATGGAAACTACTGAGGAAGAAAGTGATCTCGATGTCACTATTTCAATGTAACAAAGCAATGAAGAAGGCAAGTCAGATGCTTGGTTGCATAGGGAGAGGTATCAGCAGTAGAAAGAAAGAAGTAATAATGCCACTGTATAGATCATTGGTACGACCTCATCTAGAGTATTGTGTTCAGTTCTGGAGGCCATATCTCCAGAAGGATATAAATACATTAGAGACTGTACAAAGAAGGGCAACTAAAATGGTGCATGGCCTACATCACAAAACGTACCAGGAAAGACTAAAAGATCTTAATATGTATACTTTAGAGCAGAGAAGGGAAAGGGGGGACATGATAGAAACTTTCAAATATATCAAGGGTTTTAATAAGGTACAGGTGGGAGACATTCTTCACAGGAAGAGGAGCAGCAGAACACGAGGACATGCACTGAAACTAGAGGGAGGAAGATTCAGGGGAAATTTGAGGAAGAATTACTTCACAGAAAGAGTAGTAGATAAGTGGAATAGCCTCCCATCAGAGGTGGTAGAGAAGGTACAATTTAAACATGCTTGGGATAGGCATATTGATATCCTTACAAAAAAATAAGGATCAAATATGGTTTGAGGTAACATGTTTAAAAAAGGGGCAGACTAGATGGGCCAAGTGGTTCTTATCTTCCGTCAAATTCTATGTTTCCATTACAATACCCTCCAACAGTACTGATTTAGCCAGTACAGTACAGTTTTTTAACTATCTCTACGGGCAAATAAAGACTGTACCGATTTATTGATTGTGTCTCCATAATTTGTCCCGAATCCTCCTCTTGGATCTGGGCTCGGTGTCATCCACTGGTGCTCCGTTCTCCCCTGTTCAGCACCCATTCCCAAGAGTGCATTGCGGGTGATCCCGTGCCAGCGTGTGATGCATCATAACGTCATGATGTCACACGCTGGCACCGATGCGCACTCAGGGGAAAGGACTGTCAGCCCTCTCTGCATGCGCAGTGATGTCCTTCTGGGCACAAAGCTGCCTGAGGCTAAGCAGCACATGGGGTGCGGTGGCCAGTGCATGACGGGGAATCGGATCATCAGGTGAGCCAGTGAAGCAAGCACTGCAGCAAGTAAGGTGGCTGCACTTATTGATTCAATAATATTTACCCTCCAACTTTACCATTGAAAGTATAGGAAAGGAGGCTTTGCCACGCCCATTTTCCCAGCAGCAGCCAGCAACTCTCAGGGGCAAACAGGATTTTCAGAAGGGGGTTTCCAGAGGGGTGGAGCAAAGCACGGAGATGGACACTTAGGTGACCCAGTATATGCCGGGTCAGTTAAAGTATTATAGATAGACCAAATGTATATAAATAATAATATATATATATGTATACATATATATACACACACACATACATACAGGGGCGTCAACAGCAGTGTAGACCCCTGGGCATAGCAATGTATTGGGGCCCCTACCGATCCTCTAGCGGTAGGGGTGGGGGAAGCTTTGATGTCCCGCGGGTGGTAGGGGGTATATCAGCCGCTAAGCATGTAGGGCCTGGGTCAGTAATTTCCACTAATTACCCCTTTACTGCACAGATGGTGGGAGATGAGGTGGGAGAAGAGGGAATTGGGCTGAATGAAGGGGCCCTGATACATAACTTCCAGGGTGGTAGAGGATGTTTAATACGCAGAGGAGGGGTGTATAGTGGAGTGGGCTAAGTAATTATTAATAATTTTCTGGTGGGAGGGCAGCTTGCTTGACTGCAGATATCTCCAGTTTGCAGAAATAGATTTCTTAGATTTTAATGGAATTAAAAACTAGAGAATCCCACCTACCAAATGGCATTGGGACTAGGGGATCAGAGTTCAGGAGGCAGAGCAATCTGCCAACAAGTATATAAAACTACATACCAGGTGTGTGGAGCGCTGGAAGGCTGATATCTCTGGTTTTGGGAACAGTAGAGACAAGCTACTAGTGTCAATCAAAGGGGGAGAGTCACAGCTTTTGGAATATACCCTCAGAAAAACTCTGTCAGACAGAACCTGAAATATCTGACTGGGAAGAGCAATTAACAGGCTTGGATAGGGAGAGGTATCTGCTTTGAAGTCAGATATCTCCGGTTGCCAAGGACCTATTTTAAAAATTGTTGTACCCATGGAAAGAGGGGACCCTGTGTTCACCACTGACTCTCATGACCCCTAACACTCATCAGGCAATCCCACTGCAATGTGCAAAGTATCAGTTACTTTCCTGGGAGGGGGGGGGGGGGGGGGCAGGGTGACCGTGGCAGTGGGAGAACTAAAGACAGCAGTCTTTAGTTAGAGATGCTGCTCCCATCCCCAAGCTGTGCGTGTCTCCATCTTCCACAACTCTTGATCATCCCGGGGAAGATTGGACCTCAGCCTGACAAATAGAAGCAATATGTACCGGTGCTGGGAGCTGCAGGCGGCAGGTCATGCATTCACATTTCCACTCCCTGAAAGTGGCCTGCTTTATCTGTGTGCTCTATGGACACAGGTAAAGTGTTATGCGTCTCTCTATCCATTCACTACCACCCTGCATCTCCCTATACATTCTCATTTCGACCTGAACCTCAAAATAATGAGGATGCTGAGGCTGGATTACCGACAGCCGGCATCCTGAAAGTATGCTGGGCAGGTTAGGATCAGTCTGTGAAAGAGAGCATAAGTTTGGGCACTAGTGGGGGGGACTTAGGGTTAGGCTACATAGAGGGGGGGGAAGATTTAGGTGACGGAATGTGGGATTTGGAGCTATGGGGAGCAGGGGCGGGCTGGGCCGGGGGCAGGGTGCCATGTGCCCCCGGGCCACTTCATTGATTAGTGCTACGGGCCGACTGTCAGCGGCTGCTGGCCGCAGCTAGGGTTACTTGTAAGGCTGAGGCTGAGTGACCAGCGCTCACTCTGGCACTTCCGGGGTATAAAATGAACTTACTGGATAATAGAGAAAGCAGCAGCTACACTGCACTACTACTACGTCCTCAAGACTGCCGGAATCATTTATACAGCCTGCCCGCCCTGTTGCAGCAGACTCTACCTATCAATTACCGAACTTGCAAGATCTTGGCGAGTCAGAAGTGACGTCACCGCAGGACATTTTAAAATAGGAAGGAATACGAGCCTTGTTGGTGCTGCTACTGGAGGGGTGTGCAGTTGGTGAGAGCTGCGAGTGAGTGGGAGCTGTTATACAGTCCTTTGTTGGGTAATATTAAGCCTGTGGTGTCCTGTTATTATACAGGAGGAACAGCCTGTGGTGGTGGTGTCCTGTTATTATATAGGAGGAACAGCCTGTGGTGTCCTGTTATTATACAGGAGGAGCAGCCTGTGTTGTCCTGTTGTTATACAGGAAGAGCAACCTGTGGTGTCCTGTTATTATACAGGAGGAACAGCCTGTGGTGTCCTGTTATTATATAGGAGGAACAGCCTGGGGTGTCCTGTTATGGAGCAGCCTGTGGTGTCTTGTTATTATACAGGAGGAGCAGCCTGTGGTGTCCTGTTATTATACAGGAGAAGCAGCCTGTGGTGTCCTGGTATTGTACTTCAATGGTACTGGTCCTGGTATGGTACTTCAAACTGATATCTATATATCAGTGTAAAAATAAAGCAGCCAGGATTTTCCCTGCATAGAAACAAAATAACCCACCCACATCTAACTCTCTCTGCACATGTTACATCAGGCCCACCTGCAGTGCACATGGGCTTGTCCATTAGAGAGTGATTGTGCCTTTCTGAGTGAATCCGAATAACCCCCTATGTGCGGTCCTGAGGTCCGACTTTGAGAACCTGTTTTCTACTACAAAGGTGCAATGGTCAGACTGGTCTAGCTCAACATATAACATAACAAATATTTAAATATATAGTGAAAAGAGTGGAAATGTTGTCCATGGGAACTAATCAGATTTGACGTCAAATTTTTCCAGTGCATTCTGCGCATGTGCAGTTCCCAAAATTGTGGGTTGGATAGCTTATGCAATCCAACCTGAATTAACCTCAGAGTACAGGAAAGGGTTATAAAAGGGATGGAGCTAGAATAGATTATGTAGAATAAATGTAATACAGTATAGGAACAATGAAGTACAGAAAAGCATTCATAAATGATAGTTAAGGGAATTATGGAAATGCTTGAGTAAACAACATAGTCTTGAGTCTGTTTTTGAAGGATAGAGTGGGGCCTCTCAAACTGTGCGGGGAAGTGAGTTCCATCGAGTCAGAGCCGCATGGCTAAAAGCTCAACCCCTAGATGAATTACGGGAGATTTTAGGTACTGCTAAAAGTTCTTCATCTACAGAATGCAGGGTACTTGTGAGTTATCCGGGCTGCCGATTTTTTCATCGCGCCCGAAATCGTGGGCATCGCGTCGGTCGTGGCCGTTATAAGGAGCCGCGACGCGATACCCGCGATTTCCCATAGACAGTAATGTTAAAAGACACGATGGACACGATTTCCGACACGATTTCCCATAGACAGTAATGTTAAAAGACGCGATGGACCCGATTTTCCATAGACAACAATGTTAAAATAAAATGACAATGGAAAATTGGCCAATATGGGCATTTCACATTGGATATGTTTTAAAAAAAAATGTTTCATGGCCCCCCACCACCGTTAACGCCACCCCGCTATTGACGCCAACCCGAAGCGTGGCGAGCGCAGCGAGCCCGCGAGGGGCGGCGGTACGCGTCCTCCGACCTTTTCATACCCCTACTATCCACTAGGGCGTGGAGTGAGAATAGAATAGTGTGGCGAGCGCAGCGAGCCACCGAGCCCGAAGCGTGGCGAGCGCAGCGAGCCCCGCGAGGGGACGCGGACACCTGTGAAGCCCGCAAGGGCATGCGGATACCTGTGAAGGTATCCGCGTCCGCTCGCCACGCTTCGGGCTCGGTGGCTCGCTGCGCTCGCCACACTATTCTACTCGGGCTCGCTGCGCTCGCCACGCTTCGGGTTGGCGTCAATAGCGGGGTGGCGTTAACGGTGGTGGGGGGCCATGAAACATTTTTTTTTAAAACATATACAATGTGAAATGCCCATATTGGCCAATTTCACATTGTCATTTTATTTTAACATTGTTGTCTATGGGAAATCGGGTCCATCGCGTCTTTTAACATTACTGTCTATGGGAAATCGTGTCGGAAATCGTGTCCATCGTGTCTTTTAACATTACTGTCTATGGGAAATCGCGGGCATCGCGTCGCGGCTCCTTATAACGGCCACGACCGACGCGATGCCCCCGATTTCGGCTAAATCGCGGGCATTGCGTCGGTCGGGTGTCCTTAAGTTAAGGACAAAATCGGCAGCCCGGATAACTCACAAGTACCGAATGCAGTAATGGGTGGGACAGTATGGAATCAGAAGCTGCTTCAGGTACCTTGGGACTTGGTCATAATGGGAGTTATATGGCTATCACGGCACTGGTTGGTTAATAGCCTGGCAGATGTGTTTTGTACCAGCTGTCAGGGGCACCAGCAGCTTCTGATGATTAAAATGATATGCAGCATGCCTATATTCTGTGTGTGAGTGAGGCTGTATCTGCATATGAAATAGTGTATTCATGGAAATCACTGTGGCATAGCATTCCGTATGCAGGTACAGCCACAGTCGCACACAGAATATAGGCATGCCTAACGGCAGGGGGGGGGGCGCCCAAAACCTAGCTACGCCACTGTTAGCTTAACTGGCCAGGAGCTGCATGGCCTATTGAGGCAAGATGTATGAGGAAACATCTGTATCCAAGCAGAGGCATAGGTCACAGTGTTAGCGGCTGTGCAAGTGCTGTCTGCGGGTGGGTTGGTTGTGCAATAGTGTTCGGCATATGTTTAAGGGGCATTATGTGTGTCATGTATAAATGCATTAATAATGTGCGACATGTGTAACAGGCATTATGTGTGTCGTGTTTGCCCCTTGAGCTCCCTGGGAGGTTTGCTTATGATTTGGAACTTGATGTGCCATTTTTACATGCAATAATCCGCATGCAATTTATTGCTTGTAAAGAATTCCCCAGGTGCAGGTGGCGGCAGGGAGCACATAGCGGAATTTGCCGGGTGACAGAGCGGGAAGCAGCTACTGAATTTGAAAGATTATTTTGAATTGACTGGTTATTGGCTGGAAGAATTCTCTCAGCCAATCAGCGTCCAGCCAGTCTTTTCAAAATATTTTTTTTTCAAATTCAGTAGCTGCTTACCGCTCCGCCGCACAGCAAATGTCGCTACCAGCTCCACACCACCGCTTGGATACCGCTTCTGCACATAGGTGTGTGCCAGGGGTGATTCATCGCTGGCACGCACCTACAGATCTGACGCACCCAAGATGTGCCACTGATCGGTCCGATCCGACAGATTGAACCTGCAGCAAGTACAAATCGAGACAGATGGGATGTCAAAACTTTATCCGATTTGGGGCGATTTCTCGGCCTGATCCTTCGGGATCGGGTGAAATCGCCCTAAATCGTATAAGTGTATGGGCACACCATCCAGCACAATGCCAAGATACCACACATGATCAGAGATTTGTGTCAGTCCAGTTGGATGACTATGCTGCAGTCTTGTGCTTTGATGTTGAGTGCTTAGGCCCTATCATAGGGACCTCTGTTTTATCAGAATTCAGTCTCAGCCAAATGGCACTCATCTATCTGTAACGAAAGTGTGAATTCTGAATTATCGACCTTCTTTGTAAAAGATATTTTCTCAAACGTACAGCACATTAAATAAAAAGTACATGATGTAGGATTTTCAAATACAGGTTGAGTCTCCCTTAACCATATATCCAAAAACCAAAATATTCAAAAAAAACGTGGTTTTTCAGAATATTTTGGGGTTCCCCCCACCCCTTTTTTTCATACTTTCCTCATCTCATGGTTTCCATGGTGGCCATTGGAATCCTCTTTAGCTGCATCTCCGCTCCCAAGGATGCACTGTGCGGGTGCGCCAGTGACTTCACCGGTGCACCCATGCAATGCATCCTTGGGACAGGGGATGCCGCAGAAGAGGATTCCGATGGCCACTGTGGACACCAGGGGACACTGTGGATATCGGAGGACCACTGGGGCACAGCCAGGTGTAGCCAAGTAAGTATGAAACAAAATGTATTCCGAAATATGTAAAATTCCCATATTCAAAATGCTTGTGGTCCGGAGCATTTCAGATAAGGGATACTCAACATGTATTTTTAGCCACCATAAGTGATGCACTTCAGCCACTAGATGGTGCCAATTCCCTTTCTCCCAATACATGATACATGTTTTCTCAGTGACATGTACCAAGGTTCCCATTTGAATTACATAATTCCGATATACTGGGTGCAGACGTGCCTCTAATATCCTTTTGTTTTTCTCTTGCAGCTTCACACAATCTCTGTGTACAAGAAGGGGGAATGATAGTAAATCCAGTGGTGCAAGTAGAATTTTTTTCTTGGTGGTACTGATAGCCTCCACCAAAAATGGGCGTGGCTATGTGTCATGAGGGGGCGTGGTAACACAAAGCTAGAAGAGTGACTAAATGGCATCAGGAGACAGGGAATGAGAAACAGGGAATGACTGGGGGTGGGTTGGCTCTTGCTTGAGGGAGAGCCGGGCAGCTTGTGCTTACAATTGTGGAGCCTGCTCTTCATGCCGTTGGCTCCGATGATGCCTGTCAGTGTGATAGGCTAAATCAGCAGTAGCCGGTAGCTGCATATAGCACCAATCATAATGCTGGGTGGGTGGGCTGCGGATGCATTATATTTAGACTTAAAATAAAAATAGAATTGACAGTGGGGGTAAGTGGTACTGCGTACCTGCAACATATTTCTTACAGGTACTCCGTACCACGCCGTACCCCCTTACTTGCAACACTGAGTAAATCTTGCAATTCAAGTACTGTTACCCCTTTTTAAATGCAATAACTGATCTTAGGAAGGTCTAGCTGATCTTAGAAATAAAATGTAAACATTTTACTTAAATCACTCAGCACTCACAATTAAACCTACAAATACACACCTTTGTCTAGGCGTCTTTTACAGATAATATGGAGAAATTTTAACTCAAATAATGTAAAGTCGCTCTTTGAGTTAGTAGATGATAAGGTAGCTGCCTAAAGTATACCTCCTAACATTTTTTTTTTTTTTTTTTGTGTACTGGGACTTGCCGTGCCAAAGATGCATCCAACCCGAGTAAGGACCGGAGCTATGATACAAGTGGGTGTGGTCGATGACAGTGCTGGCATGGTCTAGCACAGCAACCCTTGTATTTGTCACCAGAGAAGCCCCCTGGCTCCCTCCCTGCACTGGAGATGCTGTGCGTATTCTTCAGTGATCACTGGCTGCTCTGCAGAGCAGTGGCGCACGCAGGGGGGTTTCCAAGTACCCAGAAACCCCCCATGTGCCTATTAATTGCTGCTTGTGACACACTAATCTGCCTGGGACTGCAACAAATGCTACTTTCACACTGCAAAACCTGCTTAGACCAGCTATTTTAAAAGTTTTTTAAAATGGGTCAGAGCAAGTTTAACCCCTTTCACATCGCATGTAAATACCTGGTCTAAAGCAGGTTTGCGATGTGAAAGCAGCATGAGCGGGGCGGGCGCTGAGCATCAGTCGGGGGTTCTCATCACACAGCCGGGAGCCTAGACGATGAGCGGGGGCAGCGGCTCCTTTCTGGGCCCGGCCGCTGCTCCTTGTCGCCTGGCCCATTACTTTGTGATATGTGGGACGGATGTGGACAGCGGGCTGGAGCCTGATGAGCTGGCCGGTAAGATGGCCCGGGACTGCAGGGGACGCTGGCAGCTGCCTGGTGGGGATACTGCTGGGAGGCTGAGGTAGCCGGGTGTCTGTGTGATATGCGCCCGGTCCGTGGTGATGGGGAGTATTCTCCCAGGTCACAGGGTGATGGGTGCCGGTACCTGGGTCACAGGGTGATGGGGGGCCAGCTCCTGGGTCACAGGGTGATGGGGGGCCAGCTCCTGGGTCACAGGGTGATGGGGTGTCCTGCACCCGGGTTACAGGCTGATGGGGATCCCGCTCCTGGGTCACAGGGTGATGGGGTGCCCGCTCCTGGGTCACAGGGTGATGGGGGGCCCCGCACCCACGTCACAGGGTGATGGGGTCTCCTGTCGAGGGTGATAAATAGGAATGGTATGATGGTGGGGTTCCCGGTCTGGGGTGCTGGTATGGTAGATGTGGATGAGTCCGCACACAAAAAAAGCTTATAAGCGTTTTTACTTTTATCTGTCAGAAAAAAACAACATTTATCTCATAAAGGTTAACAAATGCTTATTTACAGGGTTGGTGGTGCTCCCAATATAAGTTCAGAGAAACTTAGTCACAGGGGAAGTGGGGGCCTTGCAACAAGAATGCAAGAAAAGACTGATATAATCTTTTTGGGCACTCTTATCAAATTTATGTGTATGTTATCTTAATTTAAGAATTAACTTTTATTTGGTATGCCTTAAAATAAAACGTGCTTTATCGTATAAGATTAATCTTTGTTTAAATTTATGCAGATAAGTACACAGATCAATCTTTGTTTTAAAAGATACAAGTATACAAAACCATGTTTACCCAGTTCATACAGGATTAATGAATCAAAACTACAATAAATTTCATTTTCTTCAATGGTTTCCAGTTTGGCGAAAAATAAATCAAAAGCATACACATATATCAAGTATACTTCTGAGACCTCAAACCCATATTTGGGGTCCTCACTGCTTTCCTCTACAATGACACACCCCTTTACAAATGTATGATCAAATCACCAAATTTTAATCTATGGAGTCTGGGGTTTGTGTCTCAGCACTATCACTCCTAGAGAAAGTTATTTTAGAATGTCAAACCCACATCTGAAACTGTTGCAAGTTAGACCACTGATGGTGGTATTCTTGATACACTGTTTCTCTTCTTATTTATAGAAGCAGGGAAAAGTAGCACTTCCTCTTATACCAGGTTTATTCTGCTTTCCAGTATCATGTAATTTACATCAGATACTGGGTGAGAGTTAAACCCTTTCCGTCCTATGTGCCTTAAAATAAAGATATAAAGCAGTGTTCACCTCTATTGGTCAAGAAAAATCTGCTCAGATTTTTCTTGACCAATAGAGGTGAACACTGCTTTATATCTTTATCTTAAGGCACATAGGACGGAAAGGGTTTAACTCTCACCCAGTATCTGATGTAAATTACATGATACTGGAAAGCAGAATAAACCTGGTGTAAGAGGAAGTGCTACTTTTCCCTGCTTCTATAAATAAGAAGAGAAACAGTGTATCAAGAATACCACCATCAGAGGTCTAACTTGCAACAGTTTCAGATGTGGGTTTGACATTCTAAAATAACTTTCTCTAGGAGTGATAGTGCTGAGACACAAACCCCAGACTCCATAGATTAAAATTTGGTGATTTGATCATACATTTGTATAGGAGTCAAGTAAAGGGGTGTGTCATTGTAGAGGAAAGCAGTGAGGACCCCAAATATGGGTTTGAGGTCTCAGAAGTATACTTGATATATGTGTATGCTTTTGATTTATTTTTCGCCAAACTGGAAACCATTGAAGAAAATGAAATCTATTGTAGTTTTGATTCATTAATCCTGTATGAACTGGGTAAACATGGTTTTGTATACTTGTATCTTTTAAAACAAAGATTGATCTGTGTACTTATCTGCATAAATTTAAACAAAGATTAATCTTATACGATAAAGCATGTTTTATTTTAAGGCATACCAAATAAAAGTTAATTCTTAAATTAAGATAACATACACATAAATTTGATAATAAAAGAGTGCCCCAAAAAGATTATATCAGTCTTTTCTTGCATTCTTGTTGCAAGGCCCCCACTTCCCCTGTGCTGGTATGGTAGTCGGGGGCCCGGTCTGGGGTGGTGGGTTGCTGACATGCCCTATCCCAATACAGGGTAATAATGGTGGGGTTGGCACCTGGTCTGGTGTATTGGTGTTGTGTGCTGCCTGGTGAAAGGTGGTGTTGTACCAGGTGTCGGCTAATGACGGTGTAAGTGTCCAGTGTTAGTTAATGATGGGGTGCTCTGTGTGGGTGTGAAGGTGGGGTGTTCGGTAATCCAAAAATATACTTGTAGGTTAATTAAATCTGACACTGAGCGAGCATTAGCTGGTCCCCTCTGAGCCAGCGCAGTGCATATTTAATGGTCTGTCCATTACATATGCGCATATGTAATGAGCGGCCGACTCATTAAATATGCACTGCGCTGGGGAACAAACTGGCTCACTGCTGCCTGCCTGGGTACCGTTTCAGACAGAAAAAAAAACGGGTCTGAAACAGGTAGGACCCTGCTTTTTTACCGTTTTAAAATACCAGTTATTTTAAAACGGTAAATTCACGCTGGACCTTTCAGACTGCACATATTACCGTTTTGAAATGGTAAAAAAGCGGCAATATACCAGTTAATATGTGCGGTCTGAAAGGGGTACAAGTGAGCCATACAAAAACATTGATCGCGATCTACCGGTAGCTTGCTGAGCTCTTGCCGGTAGATCGCATGGACAAATAGGAAATAAAATAGGGAACACATCAAACTGCAATCCCCTCGCAACAGGAATCAAGCATTTGTTTGTGGTATCCGGATATTTTTTGGAGGTGTCCTAAACAACGCAGACATGCCCAGGAATTTTAAAGTAGGGTGTGTGGCGACACCTCCGGCCTTGATCAGCCTGTATCTGTCGCAGTGTTGTGGAAGGGTCAGAGTTACGCAAATATGCTCAGGGAAAATTATTCAATGAGAGAATTGCGCATGGATTTGTACATAGAAAGCAATTAGCAAGCCATCCACAGACTCGCACTGGGCGGCTCTTCAGAGTCTGGCTGGCGACAATCTGATCGTATGCCTCTGCAAAATCGCCAAGCAGCGATCAGGTCTGGATTAGCCTCGATTTTTGGAATAAAATACATACTCTGACTGAAACACACTGGGTTAAGATGCTGCAAGTGGTCGTCTCAGTTGTTTAAAAACATTTTTCCATAGCTATATAATATCAGCAGCTCAGCATTACAGATGTAGCGCCTCTCAGCAAGCTCAGGGAAGTCGCCAGATTCCCTGAGCTAGCAAACGCTGTAGGAGAGGCACTGCATCTGATGGGGATGCACAAGCGTCTCACACACGTGTCTGCGCATCCCCATCACTCAGCTGCGGATGGCAGAAACCCTGCCTGTCTCCGCTTCAGGGAGACGGGCAGGGTTAGGGGGGGCGTGGGCGGCAGCGGGCTCCGTCAAATCAGGGCGCGCGAGCGTCTCATATGCACCCGCTTCTAATGGCTGGCGATTCTATATCTGTATATATTACTATGCTTCTGGGCATATTTTAGACATGTAAGTACACACAATGGTTTACTTACATCATGGATGTTTGTGGGTTTACGTGATCACCCGCAGTTCACACTTAGATGCTGCACCTTATGGGGGATGGTGACCGAGTAGGAAGCATTCTGGCAAACAACACCTCGAACATAAAACAAACGCACATACTGTATGGAGGTTTAAAAAAAAAAAAAAAAAAACATTCAACCAATGATTTTATTAGATTTTATTATACACCAAAATATTTTATAATTGAAAATAAAGCATTTTGAACACCATGATAAGTAACGGAATTAAATATTACTGATTGTTACCAATGTTTAACTTAAAAGATGGAGGGGAAAAAAAGGCTTTATTAGGTAATTGGTAACAATCTAGGCACCATGCATGTCTATGTATTTGTTATGTTACTATAGAGACTGATATCTGAAATGAATAATCAGAAGAATGTCTCCACCTTAACAGTAAGGTAAGGCTTCAAAACATAACTGCAGTCCCAAGCAGTGGAAATTTACTTTTCAATACTGTTACAATGAGATTGTTCCATATGTAAAGCTGTTGAATGTGCATAAAAGAAAAAAAACAAAACAATTTTAACATACCAGTAAATTTACACTGAATATATCTACACAACCAAATGATTATACGTTTATAAATTGGGCTCTCGCTGCAAAGCCTATGCTTGCAATTCAATTCTAATTCAGAAGAACTTTTTAAAAACTAAAGAAAGGAATTATGGTGTTGGTGGTGGCGGTTGGGAATGGTAAACTACAACCCCCCAACCCACCACCAGTACACAAAAGATATATGGGTCTACTAAGTTTAGTAATACTGATCAGTGTAGAAGAACTTCTTCACACAATACTGTGCATACATCAATGCTGCTTGTATGAAAACACTGCAAATGTAACGCACCTGAAGAAGTTGCAATCCACACGTGGCCACTTACCCCGTAAGAGAACTTAAATCACCTTTAATTTTAATTTAAATAAAAAGTGCTTTAATGTGAGTGTTTACAGTCTTCAAACAACTTTCTGAAGAGAAGAAATATTTTGTGAAGCACTGAAGCACAAACAGTATACAGTGCGCTCACATCACAGTGAAAAATGTTAACCATACCTAAAATTCATGGATATAAATCACCAACTGATAAGGCCTCTGCAATAAAGATAAGTGACAGTGTTAATGATTTCTGAGTGACAATGGGAGATACTGAAACAGTGGTGATCATTAGTCGTTCCATTCTTCACCTGGAAACACAATTTTAAAGCACATTGTTTGGTAGAAAATGTGTTCACCCAAATCCATAGCCCTAAAATAAAAGTCTGCACACATGAAAGACACTATCCCAAAAATTACAGTATAAAAAGGGGACAAAAATCAATTCTGTTTGCCTAAAAGGCACTGTACTCGGCTGTGGAAGACTTGTTTAGGAATAAAATCTCAATCCCAAATGCATAATTCTAAGTAGTGTTTTATCTCAGCTCACGAAAAAAAATGCATGGTAAAAACAAGAAAAGAAAAACATTCTTAATAGTCATTTTTAAATATTTTACTTTTAAATAAGTTTTAGTAAAACAGAAAACAATGCTTAAAAAAAATGTAAAATAAGCTGCATGTTAAAACTGTATATGTGTCTACAATGCTGTATAAACCAACCTCTAATGAATTCTGCCAATAACCATAAAGCTAGCAAGTAAAAGTACTTCTATTGGGAGGTGGGGACTTTTTTTATGTGTGATCTATTGCACCTTATCCCCCGTCTAAACTAACTGGACAATAGCCAGTTGTTTATGGGGTTTTTTTGTTCATGTAGTACCCAAATAGATTGGATACAGCAGCTAAATCCTGGCTAGCTTGCTCAAACATTTGGTTTGGCGCCCCAAACTAGGAGTGTCACCAATCTTCTGTTCGACACCCCAGGAGCATGTGACCAAAAATCTCACCCTTACCCAGAAACAAATGAATAGCTGCCTTAGGTATGTAATACTGCTGCGGGCGGTGAAAATATCAGAATTCCTCCCTAGGTGTGCAGCAAAACATTTCCCACGAAAGCAGGATGCAGCAACAGGCTGCACTTGATCCCTCAACAGTCTGAAAAACTTCCAGAGCTTTGAAATAAAGTGCTAGCAGAGTTTGTTACTGTTCAAATTTAAGTGCATTTTTGTATTACAGGAAGATAACAATGGACTCATGGCACGGTGGTCAGCTTACAACACTACAGGATAAAGAGGGTTCCATGTAGGGTACCATTTGATTAAAGGCAAACCTGGAGGTTTGCAAGTCTTCCCTGACTATAAGGTGACCAACCCTGGACTAACGCTGAAGAATACATTTACATTCTAATGTTATTTTTGGTCATGGTAAAGTCAAATAACCGTTAGTATTGTTTGAGTGCAACTGCACATCAGGAAAACAGCACTGGTGAATCAGAAGACCATGCTAGAAGATAGAAGATCCACAAGGAAGCGTATATGATTTATACTTCTGAAAGGTTCAAGTCCACATCCAAAGTTCAGTTTTCCACAAACATTAAGGCATCTTTTACTCCATACACCTAAACTATTTCTCTTTAATAAGATTTATAAAAAAATAAACATCACTTCCAAAACCATTGTTATATACAGTGAGAGTGGCTTTAAAGTTAAATATTTAAGTGTCACAAATTATTTGTATAGAGGTTAAAACTGGTGCTTGAGTGTTGGTGCTTAAAAGGACAAGTTCAAGACAGAACTGAGTGAGTGTCCATCTGTAATCCATCCTGCAATTAAAGGACAGGTCTCAAGACTGAACGGAGAGAGCGGCCATCTTTAGTGAGTTCCCGGGTCACGCACATACAAGGAAGAGGAACAGCTTCTTCCCTTTTCTCTACAGTATTGTAAGTACATTTCTTCAAATGGTCAGACATGCTTACAATATCAGCAAACTTCCACTCCTTCACTGTACAGAATGCCGTGCTGAATCGCCACACCTGAACGGGGAAAAAAGAAAAAGTCAGAATAAATATAGTTATATAAATATAGTCCTTCCCTGCTTTTTCAAATTTTAATAGTTGATAGCAGTGATTTTTGTCCCATGTATTTTACTGTTATAATGCCCCGCTTCCTTATCACTGTTTCTATCAAACAGTGACACAAAATGAAGGTAAAAACATCCTTTAAAAAAAAAAAAAAAAAATGATACAGTTTTGAAGATGCCGATTTCAGCGTTTCCAAAACTATTGTGCTCATTTGACTAGATGGGGACTGTGCCATTCACTATGTGTCACCACTGTACATATACCATTATTTTAAAAACTTCACTGCCAACATGGCAAAGTGCTTGCTGAAAACTTTATGTTGCGATGACACTTTAAAGAATCTTGGATTATTAAGTTGTCCTGCTCTATGGTATGTTACACAACTGTAAACAAGTGTTCATGTAAACGCTGGATGGACTGTGCACTTTTCTCCTCTCACAATCATTTACTACAAAGGCCGATGTACAGTGATCTCATTCTTTGTAAGAATTACCCCAATTATAAAATAATAATTAATGACACTTTACACTCAGCATACTATATTCCAGAAAGGTCTGTGGTTATGATGAACAATTAAGGAGAAATTCATTCCCGCTCGAAGCCCCCTATGATGCGTTTTTGCTGCATTGTATTATGATTAACCTTTTGAGTGAATTTGTCAAAGTACAGATGGAGCCGGCCTGGTCTTTGCAAGGGCTGGCGAAACTATCGCCGCCTCCGCGACACCCTCCCAACCCTGCCTGTCTCCCTTAAGCGGAGACGGGCAGGGACCTGCTGCGCCGCCATCGAGAGACTGGGACACGTGTGCATGTGAGACGCACGCGCGTCCCAGTCAGATGGACTGTCTCTCCGCCGGCTATTGCCTGCAGGGACATTCTGGCACTCCCCGGCGCTGAAAGAGAGGCTCTCCACCTGTAGGTGTGAAAATTGACAAGCAAACATTTTTATTTATCTTAATGACCTGTAATGTTTACCTTATATAGGAAATAATCTTTTTTACACAACATTTTTTATTTAAAATTATATAACAAATATGAGCAACGCTGGCATTATTAGCGGATATTTTGCACATCGCTCACAGACATACTGGAAGTCAAAGGGTTACGACACACATGCAAGCGAAAGATAGTTGTGCTGATCTAAGGTGTATGAGGAAACATCTGTATGACAAGTCGATGGTTTTAGGAGGGAGAGCTATGTAGCACTCAGAAATGCTAAGGACTCCCACTAGGACAGACCCTCCACTAGCATTTCTCATCTTTATTTGAACTTTAAGTCATAAGGTGGCCATACACACGCAGATTTATCTTCAGATCTGGCTGGTTAGAACAAAAACATGGCTATGGATGAGAGCAAATGACAGTTGACCATTTGCTTAGAAATGCTGGAAACCTGACAAACTGTCACTCATCCATAACCATGTTTTTGTTCCAACCAGCCAGATCTAAAGATAAATCTTACTAGTGTATGGGCACCTTACCTTCTAAAATTAGCAATCTGTATGGAGACTGGCTAACTTGTTGTAGATCATGTCTCAGTGCATACTGCTGGTGAAGATCTACAAGTCCTCAAACATATAGCCTCAATATGCCACGCAGCGCGAGATGCCTGGCACAAGCTTGCTGCCAATTCCCATGGAAATTTGCTAGCATCTGGGTTTTTTTCTTTTTTTTGTTGCAGAAAAGTCATCTTAGTTACAACACTACATGGCTACAACGCAACTGCGTAGATTAAACTCACATATAACACATATCTCTGTGTGATGGAGTCTTTATAAAAAGGAACAATGGAACTTGACATGGAAAAAACTGCGGTACTTATGTAGTATCTGGGCGTCCGATTTAGAAATCGGATCGCATCGCATGCGACCAAATCGTATGCGATGCGATGGTCAAGATTTTTCCATAGGATTCAATGTTAAAATGGTCCATTTAACATAAAATTCAATGGGAAAAAGGAGTCCTTTTCCTTTCCCCACTATCCAAGTGGGCATGGAGTTGGATATAAACCTGTGGCGAGCGTAGCGAGCCACCGAGCCCGAAGCATGGCGAGCGTAGCGAGACCCGCGAGGGGACACAGAATACTTTTTAAGAAATATGCGTCCACTCGCCACGCTTCGGGCTCGGTGGCTCGCTGCGCTCGCCACGCTATATAGAATCAACTCTATGCCCACTTGGATAGTGGGGAAATGAACAGGACCTTCTTAACATTGAATCCTATGCAAAATCGCATCGAATCGCATCGCATCTGATTGTATGCCTTAAGGTAAGGCATACAATCACAAAATCGGACGCCCAGATACTACATAAGTACGAAAACTGCATCTGCAGCATCATAGAACTTGGTATGCAGGTTCCGATATATACGAGTGGCTTATCAAATTAATCAGCACAGTCTCTTGGTGCGTCCTAGCAGCATCATGTTGTGACTAAGACAGTGTCTCGTGGGACCTAGCATGACAAGAGGAGGCGTGACTGCAACGATAATGAATGAGGACACTTCTGTAACCGTTGTTCATTTAAGACTGTATTTTCAAAATAGACTATACATTTTGTCTAAGTTTTAACATTAATTAGGATAGTCATTTAGGTCAGTTTTCACCTAGGCGAAAAATCTGCACTTTTCTACGTTTTTTGGGAGTGGAGGAGGATTAGGCGAAAAATTCTGAAATGGCGAATTAGTCACCAATCCACGTGTTTATGCCACTTTGACGGGAAAATAGCGGACATTTTCTCCAATAACTTTTTGCTGGAAAAAAAGAAGAAAGGCATTGTTGAAAAAAAAGCCTTCAATAGCTACTAAAAAGGCCACAATTCAATCCAACATATCTCTTCGGCAGCAGGAGCAAAATGCAGGCTCTGGTGCGATGCGCGGGGGACCACACATCGCATCGGATCTGCTGTTAATCACAAGCGGTTTGGATGCTTTTCATGCTATTGATCGCCACAATCGCATGAAAAAAAAAGAGTCCAAATCACACGTAAATCACCTAGTGTATGGCCTGCTTAACACTAATGACCAAAAACTTGGCATTACAGTTATTGCCCCCTCAACTAGTGCAGAAAGATAAATGGGAGAATCTAAATGTACTTTGACAAATGACAGAATGTAACTATTAAATTATAATATTTTGATAAACAAACCTTTTCTTTGATTTGCCAAGAACTTCCATGTGGATAATGTCTCTTTTCCCAAAGCAGTACAACCATGCCACGTGACTGCAGCAAGCTGGCACATACATCTCTCATATGCCTAGACACCCGTGAAAGTTGGCACAAGGTGAAGCCATCAAGAAACCCTGCAATGTGCTGCAGAACTTCATAAGGCAAGCTACTAAAATGATCCTCAAACAGCCCTAAAGAACAGCTCGTTACAGGTTTAATGTCACTGGAAAGAGGCTGAACCCCAAATGACTTCAAGTGTCTATCATGAATGATTTTTGATCCTTGTGTTGATGGACAAAATCTACGTTGGGAATATGTACAGCCATAATAAGCCAACGGGCATCTTTGTTCCATCCAGCCATTTAAGCCTGCATGGATATCACCATGTACATTCTTAAAGTGAGAAGGGAATTCATCTCTTCTAAATAGCTGTCCACATACAAACGTAAACATAGACCTTTGTTTGGCTTGGTATCTTGCAACACATTCCAGAACTAAGTCAAGACCAAGAGTCTGGAAAGGACTTGGATTGGAAAGTTGAGGATTAGCATGGTCACAAGCAGAGGCTGATGCAATTTCTCCAACCATAGTATTTGTTGCCAATATTGCAGATGGAAATGAAAAGGTTTGTGTTCCAAAGTCAACATGATAAAAGTCTACATATCGACTATCAGAAATTCCTCTTCCCCTAGGGGAATCCCCCAAGCAGAACAACAAAGCCGCAGTGATTAAGTCAATACTATTGAGGCCCATGGGATCTTCTTGTAGTTCCAAGTCTGCAGTGTCCACTGCTTTGTTCTCCATTTTTGCTTTAAACCAATAGGTATCAACCAAGAAAGGCCGTCTCCCGAAGACCGCAACATTCCGTAATCCTTGTTCATCTTTCTTATCCATTATTTGTTCTTCTGACCCATTGGTAATACATGATGCTGACAATTGTTCAACAATGGGCAAATGGTTACAAGAATTCACCAGTTGTTCATCGGCTTCTGAGCCAGCTCTAGCACCATTGTGTATTGATCGTATAGGGAACAGCTCTTCCCTTCTCTCGTCATGAATATTATTGCACAGTGCAGATGACTGGCGCATGTTAATGTCTTCACTTTCCACCACATAACTACCATTTGTTCCTGCGTAAAAATCACTTGAGCCATTTTGATGCAGCGGTTTCAAGGAACTGCACGCCACTCCAGCAGCAGCTTCGGTACTTTCCTCTTCATCAAATTCTGGATCTGCGAGTGTATCATTTCTACTACCTTGCTCTGTAATCTGGAAATTTCGGTTCATCTCGCAGCTTGCATCGCGTAGCCTACCATTAAGGATAGCAATGTCTCTTGTAGCGTTATTTAAGATATCCAGGGCAGCAGCTAAACTCTTGGTGGTCTCAACTGTTGCTTGGTAAAGTGCACTATAGGAATCTTCATCACCAGGTACACCATTTGTAAGTATTTTATCAACGGTTTTGACACATATTTGTTCTTGAGATTCAAGTTTTTCCGTTGTTTTGGACATCATTGTTGCTACTCTGAGAGACTCCAGAAGCATTCTTTGATCTTGCAAAGCCAAAGCCATATCTAGCTGTTCTACTTCATCAACATCTCTGCTTAGGTTCTCATAAGATTTCCTGTCTGCATAGCTCACAGGCCACCGATTCCATTCCATTGTACAGCACACTACACTCGCAGGACATATTTGTAAGTGATCAGCAAGTTTGTTACGAACCATGACAAATGGACATCCAAACTCTTTGTTTAAGCAAGGCACTCTTTCCAGGGGGCACAATGTCTGATGTTCCTCAGCTTTGCATGAGTGAAAGACTGCTCCACAAACATGTGGGCAGCCTATCAGGTCACACGACACACCGGTCTCTGGTCTTATCATGCAACGTCGGCTGAAACAGGTAACACAATGTGAATGCTGATGTTCTTCATCCATGATGAGGCCAGTTCTAAAGAAAAAGAAAAACATTTTTTGAATACATTTTATAAAAAATCTATTGAATGTGTGAATAGACTATCATTTTTAAAAAATATATAAAACACAAAATAGGTTCAGTTCAAAAATGAAAAAAGCACCACACGTGTCCTGACAAACTGGTCTCTATAGGGCCAAACCGCCAGTCTAACTGGTAGATCCTATTAACCCAGAGGGTGCGAGTTGCCGTTCGGGTGACATTTTCAAGCTGAAAAAGGCACCTGAATTGAGCCTATCTCGCACCCTTCGCAGGGCCGAATTGGCTGAAACCTCCATAGTGGTGTGAGCCCTTTTCATTGAATTTGGCCCGCCGTAAAGTGAGCCCGGTGTCAAGATAATTCGCACTCGGCGTATCATCAGCACCTTTCAGGATAATAGGATTGACCCCTAAGCGCACAGGGTCCCAAGCAACTCTGCCTAGCATATTTTTTGTTCAAAATGTGAAAAACTAGTCTAGTTGTGCCCCCTTCCCTACTGTGAATGAGGGATAGGGGGCACAAACCTAGATATTATGCAATTTTTATGTAACTTATGTATGCACCTTTGTTTTAAATTGATATCTTTGTATGCTATGCACACCTGACAGGAAGTCACTGAGGGTAGCTGTATGACAAGAGAACACTTATCTATATTGCAAAAGCTTTGTCACTCCATTATTAAGCAAGTGTTTCCAACATTTCTATGAAGTATACTCATGAATGGGAACAGTCTGGTCGTACAGAAGACTATAAATAGCATCTTTCCACAGAGGTTGCCATGTTAATGAAACCATTTCTACGAACACTATTTTTTTTTTCTTTTTATGAACTGCTGGCTATAGAGAGTCTTTCCTAGACTGAGCAGTTCACCAGGTTATTAGAGCAGCTGCTTCCTCTACTCATCATGACTTGTGCCTCTCTAACATGATGAAGCAATTCCCTGCTTAGAGAGATGTTTATCAACATACTGTACATGAAAAGCGATAGATTGGTACAGTTCTGAACAGTACTTAATAAAAACCAAGAAAACCCAATCTTTCCTTTCACCTTGTGTGCTAAATTGTAACAAACATACAGTACACGCAGCTAGTACAAAGGGAAAGTGTATCATTTGCAGGGAGTCAATCAGTTGGTCACCTGCAAGTTGTTAGAAAGTCATAAGGTCTACACCATTAGGTCGACATGTGTCTAGGTCGGCATGCAGGAAGGTCGACATGAGTCTAGGTCGACAGGGTCATTATGTCGACATGGGCTTTTTGGTACTTGAGTAGTTTAACGGCGCCAGTGCGTCTGATTCCCCTTGCGGGGCTTGCTTCGCTCGCCCACGCTGCGGGCTGGGTGGCTCGCTACGCTCGCCCACGCTACGCTCGCCACGCTATCTAAAATCAACTCCATGCCAACATGGATAGTGGGGGTATGAACTATCCATGTTGGCATGGAGTTAAGTTAGTTTATTTTAGATAGTTGTGGCGAGCGTAGAACCCGGAAGTAGCACGGCGCCATGAAACTACACAAGTACCGGCCTTTTCACTGGTTTTTTTACATGAATGTCGACACAGTCGACATGGACACAGGTTAAAGTGCACCGCGTCCCCTCGCAAGGCTCGCTGCACTCACCATGCTTCAGGCTCAGTGCCTCACTACACTTGGCACACTATTTTATTCCACGCCCTAGTGGATGGTAGGGCATGAAATACTGCCTGTCGGCTCAAAAAGCAGTGAAAAACCCCATGTCGACCGTTTGACTGTCGATCTAACCCATGTCGACCTAATGACCCTGTCGACCAAACCCATGTCGACCTAATGACTATCTAACAACTTGCTGGTGACCCAATGATTGTATCCCCATTTGCATATGCCTGCTATATATTTGGAATACTCAGGTTTTTAAATATACGAATTACACTGGTCAAGATGTCACCCCCAAGAAATAGTGACTTGTCCAGTGGGTATACTGTGTGAGTTACTGGTTTCAGCTTTTTTAGGATAGTACGGATGGTGTAATGGTTAGCATTACTGCCTCACAGCGTTGAGGTCATGGGTTTGATTCCCACCATGGCTCTAACTGTGCGTTGTATATTCTCTTGTGTGGGTTTCCTACGGGTACTCCGGTTTCCTCCCACAATCCAAAAATATACTGGTAGGCTAATTGGCTCCCAACAAATTAACCCTAGAATGTCTGTGTGTGCGTGTACATGTGGTAAGGAATATAGATTGTAAGCTCCACTAGGGCAGGGACTGATGTGAATGTTCAAATATCCTCTGTAAAAGCGCTGCGGAATATGTATGCGCTATATAAGAAACGGTTAATAATATTAATAATAATAATTATGTTTTCTATGGCCTGTCATATACACACAGACAAAAAGAGCCATTACCTCCAAATCTCAGAGGTGAAATTTCACACCGCTTGTTAAAATAAAATGTTAGGAACTTTACTGAGGGTGTAAAAGTTATGATCTGGCTAAGAAATGGTTCACATCATACGTAATTTTCAATTCCTTTGTTTTGAGCGGCTTTCAGCTCAAAATCGCCCAGTGTGTATGGGTCTTAAGTGCTCGGCCAGATATAGAATCTGGTACAGGTTGAGTATCCCCTATCCGAAATGCTCGGGACCACGAGCATTCCGGATAGGGGAATTTTCCAGTTTTTGGAATAAATTTTTGTAGCCATACTTACCTGTCCCCTGATGGTGTCCGGTGGTCCCTCGGCATCCGCGCAGTCCCCGGGCGTCCACAGCAGGCCTCCGGCATCTTCTCCTGGTCTCAAGCGGTCCCAGGAATGCATTGCGCGAGTGTGCGCGTGCACCGGTGACGTCACCGGCGCGCGCGCGCACACTCGCGCAATGCATTCCTGGGACCGCTGGAGACCCTGGAGAAGATGCCGGAGGCCTGCTGTGGACACCCTGGGACTTTGTAAGTATGAAAAGAGGGTTAGGGGGGGAATAAAAATAAAAATTCGAATGATTCAAAAAACCACGGTTTTTGGAATAATTCGGATAGGGGATGCACGGATAGGGGATACTCAACCAGTTTTTGGCTTACAGTGACCATTGAGCCTGTGTATGTCCAACATAGTGTATTACACAAAATGCACTTTGTATGGGGCAGCCTATAACGTGTTACATGCTAGTTATATATCCTTCATGGGTTGGCGACAATCACTCTAAAGCAAATATTTGGAACACATTCCAGAAATACTGCATTTGCCCCTGAATTATCCTAAATCCCCATCTGCAATGAGGCCTGCCTAACATTTTCCTGTACCAAAGTGTCCAGATTTTGTGTGACGTAAAGTGTTAACAGTGACTCTGCTGCCTTTTCTTCTGCATGAATTATTAGATCAATCTGAGAAGTGATCCTACATTCACTACAAGTCGTTCATCAGCACCTCACTTGTTGGCGGAAATTTACTAAAGGAAATTTGTAAAAAAATAGGTGTATTTGTATTTAGAAATACACTTATTTTTGACATTTACTCTCCTGAAAATACGGCAATTCGTATTGATGTGCTATCTGAAGTTTCAGGCGAAAAGGACAATGTAGGGTGCGTACACACGGGGCGATATATATCACTCAATGCCCCCTTTTCATCGACGACCAGAGATGGTCGCAGATGAAAAGAAACCTCTGCCGCAGAGGTAATCAGCTGGTTAGAACGGGGCTGAAAACGGGAGCGCGCACCCAGCGATTTGTCGCCAGGACACACTCCCATCACTGGCAATATGGTCGCCAGCGACCATATTGCCTGTGATATCAGCCCCTATTGCTGCCGGGTGTACACGGCTTTACAGAGATATCCCAAAGGCAAAATATGTCCCAAAATCATTATCTACAACATTTTCAGCAAAAATTTGGTGTATATAGATTAGTGTTCATTCTAGCACCCGCTATCTTTGAAAACCCATGCAGTTCCTCCTCCCTGCCTGGGGTGTTGCTGTTTGCTATAGTGCTTCTAGCACTGTGTGGTCTGTATATCAGCACTGATATGCAAACCAGACAGCGACACCCCAGTCAGGGAAGAGGAACTGCATGGGTTTTCAAAGATGGCGGGTGAAAATATAAAATTATGTAAGTACTAACTAAAAACGCCTGCCAGATGCACAAACAAATACATTGATCCTTGTAAATAACATATGACAGGAAGTTTCTGGTTACATTAATACTACGATGGCCCACATCAGTCAGAACTGTAGGATGACTGTATGACCAGCGGGGCATAGGTAAAGTCATGCCCCAGTTCAGTCAACTTTGTTGCATGTATGAATAGTGAATAAAGGTGCAGTAGGATCATATTTCATTTCAGGGCTGTACTGTATGTAACCCTTGGGTAGCCCATTTCAACAACTCACACCATGTGAATTCTATTGGATAAACAGTATATATTAGCAATAGGGCAGCATGGATGGTGGAATGGTTAGCATTACTGCATCACAGCGCTGAGATAATGACCCTAACTGTGCAGAGTTTCTATAAACTCTGGTTTCAGTATTTGTGTAATATCTGGGTGCCCGATTATTTGATTGTATGCCTTAACTTAAGGCAAACAATCAGATGCGATGCGATTTCCGCCAAAATCGCATCGCGACCAAATAGCATGCGATGGACGCGATTTTCCATAGGATTCAATGTTAAAATGGTCCTGTTCATTTCCCCACTATCTAAGTGGTCATACAGTTGATTCTATATAGCGTGGCGAGCGCATGCGATTTCCGACCCGATCTCAAAATCGGGCGGCCAGTTATATCACAAGTACCCTGGTTTCCTCTCACAATCCCAAGATATACTGGTAGGTTATACCCCTTTCACATCGCAGCTAAAACCCGATATTTTGAAGATTTTAAAACATTTTAAAGCGGTAATAGCTGTGATGTGAAAGCACCCAGCTGTGATGTGAAAGCACCCTAGTGAATTTATAAGTTTCAGAAAACTTGTATTTTGAAAAAGCTAAAAAAGGATCCTACACAGTTCATACCTGTTTTTTGTGTAGTGTGAATGGGTCTGAACCGGTATTTAGTACCCAGGCAGTAGTGAGCTGGTCCCGCTCTCTGCATATCTAATGAGTGAGACCCAGAGCAGTGCATATTTAATGAGCAGGTCCTCACCTCCCACATATGGAATAAACAGGTCCCGCGCCATGCAGCACAGTGCATATTTATTGAGCGGGTCCCGCCCCCTGCATATGTAATGAGCGGGACCCGCTCATTACATATGCAGGGGGCAGGGACACACTCCTTAAATATGCACTGCGCTGGGTCCTGCTCATTAGATATGCACGGAGCGGGACCAGCTGCTCAGTGCTCACTCACTGCTACCTGGACATCTGTCAGCCAGCGGCGCCCACCATACATACATACATATATATGAAATCTTTATTTTTGGGGGGAGGGGGTGGACCAAACACCCCACCTTTTTTCTATGGCTGAACGGGTTCAATGTGAAAGGTACAACCGGTTTAAGAAAGGTTTTAAATACAGGGTCTAAGCAGGTTTTGCGATGTGAATGCAGCATTAATAGGCTACCATCAAAATTATCCCTAGAATGTCTGTGTGTGCATGTATGCTATAATATATATAGATTGTATGCTCTCCACTTTAGCAGGGACTGATATGAGTGTTCAAATATTCTCTGAAAAGTGCTGCGGAACAGGTGTGCGCTGTATAAGTAACTTGTAAAACAAAGTTTTGAACAAGTAGGAGGGATTGCAGTCAAAAATCCTAGCTCTATTCAATGGTGTCCAGCAAAATGTTAGCAGTGTCCACAGCAGTTGGTGAAATGAAAAAATCTCACCTTTGCCCAGGCAGAAACGTGGTGTGCTGCCCGGACCAGTGACCTCCTCCCTTAGGATGGCCATTGACCATCGATGATTAGAAAACATTGATGGTTTATGGCCGATGTTGAATAGTTTTGACATCGATGGGGGAAAACCAGATGGTTTCCCACCATCGATATCAAGCTTATATGAAGAGTTTTGATTTTCTTTTTTTGGTACTTGTGTATTATGTAATGCGCGGGGCTCGCCACGCTTCGGGCTTGGTGGTTCACTGCACTCGCCACACTATGTAAAATCAACTCCACGCTGACGTGGATAGTGGGGCTATGAAAAGGTCGGAGGACGCGTACCGCCGCCGCTCGCCACGCTTCGGGTTGGCGTTGATAGTGGGGTGGCGTTAACAATGGGGGGGGGGGGGGGGATTTGAACATAGTCATTACCCATCAGGGTGGGTGTACAATGTAAAATCGGGTCTGGGGGGCATTTAACATAGGAATCAGGCATCTGGGTGCCTGTACAATTAAAAATCAGGTATAATCGCGTCTCATCGCATCGCATGCGATCATATGGCATGGCATGCGATGCAACGCGATTTTGTGGTTGTACAATGCCCTGCGATGGAAATCGGGGGCGCTGTGATAATACACAAGTACCCGTTTTTCATCAAGGGGCCGGGACACAGAGCATAGCTCCACCCCCAACACCCGTGAAGCCCCACCCCCATATTTTGATTGGCCCGCAGGCCAATCTTTCAAAGCAAATGGATGACTATTGATATGTGAAAACATTGATGGTCATCCATTGCATAGTTATACACTATAGATTGCAAAGGCAACAAGGGCCATCCCAACTCCTCCCTGCACTATACATCCTCTTCCGGGTGCAGAGAGGAGGAGGAGAGCCCGCCCTGGAGCCCCAGTGACCACCATAATCATCAGGGAGGGATGGGGAGCCACCAGGGACCAGTTGCACATCGCTAACGCAAAGGACAGCTCTTAATGCAAGAGCTGTCCTTTGCAATAATTATCGCATATGCTATAATTATCACTGCGGTAGCCGGCCATGTGCAGCGAAGTGGGGGCGTTGATGTTAATGCAATACACTATAATACATTGCCGCCCCTCGCCGCGCCACTCTCCCTCTTCAGCTCTTCTCCCTGGACGGGAAGCAGGTGTCCTGGGCGCTGCCTCCTCCAGCAGGGGTATGCCTGCCGAGGAGTGGGGTCGGCATCTGCTGTGGTGGGCGGCGGCCAGTGTTAAGAAGCCCATAGGCTTCTATAGGGTATCACCACCCAAAGGTAGCAATAACCTGGGCAGCGAAAACGCAGTGACCAGGTTTAGGTACAATTGAAAATGCGGTAAAACCACTGAAAACAGGGATTTTAACACATTTTTCCCTATGTACATCCCGCCCAGAGTCCTTTGGGCGAACCAGCAACCTGTACTGTACAGAGTACAAGTAGTATCTGTTTGCATATGTACAAACATCTGTGTCCACCCTACAAAGAAACAATAGTAGCCAAACTAACTTGGGAAAATATTAACCATTTCATTATCCCAACTAATTGGGATGGCCAAGCTTTGGCGTTTGGGAGTAAAAGAATGACCACTGATTAACAAACTGACCGATTATCGTTCCAACAGGACAGCTGTTTGGCGGTTTGTATGATATCGTACTCATGTATTGCTTTAGCTTCAACATATTTGTATGGGATCTGGGTATAATCAAGAAAATGTAAGAATTAAGACATTTGATCACATTCAATTGTTTCTCAAAATCTTAACTCCCCTTTAAAGTGACTGAAAGGTATTGTTTTTGAGTGACAATTGGATTTCTGCTCTCATTCTCCTAAGAAAACCCACCCAAAGTTGGGCTTTTAGGCTGGGTAAGAGTGTTGGTGCACTTTGCCCAGGAAAAGTTACATGGCAGACCCTGGGCATTTGGTTGTAAGAATGTGACTGTTGCAGACAATGCATGACTGGTTGTCAATAACCAAATAGCTCTGGGTCACTTTACATGGGAGCTACGAGTGCAAGGAACAAGTGCATTTCCCCCTATAACTTCAAATGCATGAGGACACCAGCATATCTCACCCATATGTACATCTCCTTGCTATTATTAATATCATCAACAGTTTCTTATATAGCGCATACATATTCCGCAGCGCTTTACATACTGTAGTATAGTTGAACATTCACATCAGTCCCTGCCCAAGTGGAGCTTACAATCTATATTACCCCATGTACACACACACACAGACATTCTATTTTTAGGGAGCTAATTAACATACCAGTATATTTTTGGATTGTGGGAGGAAACCTGAGTACGCGGAGGAAACCCACACAAGTACGGGGAGAATATACAAACTCTACACAGTTGTGAGGCAATAACGCTAATCATTACACCATCCATACTGCCCCCCTATTGCACCAGTCACGACTGGATGAGTCTGAAATAGCAAACACTAATTATTAGGGCTGTCCACAGATTCTTGTCTACTCATGTAATAAGATTATAAATTGCTTGTATCTGTCGGCTCAGCAGAGAGCACACGGGACAAAATCAAACTGGACACTTATTTTTCCATGATCACAGAGATCCAACCTGCCCATACTTTCTGCTCAGTCCTGGGCTACTTAAGTGATCAGTGAGGTTATTTAAGGACGCACCATTATTAATCTCAAATGTCAGCATGCACCTAGCTGGGAGTGAGTGTGCAGAATGCAGCAAGTAGCCGGCACCATAAGCTTTATCCTGTCCAACAAAAACAAGCTTCTAATGTTACTGAGCCTGCATGTGACCTGTAATCACAGCCAACAGCCTGCCCGAACACAGGACAGGTACCCCGGCCGCCTGACACACGGGACAGGGGCACACAGCAGCTGGGTACTTGTTGAAGTATGAAGGGTTATAGCAGAGCCTCTATGTGGCTTCCCCAGTAATGTGAGCAGCTCGGTCTCCCCTGCACTCAGTCACTACCACCGGCACAGTGGCCACACGGAATTGCCTTAATTTCCCAGCCGGAAGATCCCCTGTAACCGGCGTGTACCTGCTGCACTGCGGCTCCTCTGTGTGCGGGCGCTCCGCCCGGCCCCGTGATGCGGTTGCTCTCACCCCTGCACGGCGCCCGGCACCGTGATGTGACGCGACCGAAAGTTGCTCTGCTGCGCTCACCCTCTGCCCGTCACCGTGATGCGGCGATAGTCGCGCCGCGCTGACGCACACACGTCAGAGCAGCGCGACTCCGGGAGGTGTCAGGCTGGGGGCTGGAAGGCAGGAAAGGACGGCCCCTCCCCTTGTGTGTGGGACTGGGAGAGACGGAGAGAAAAAATGGCTGGTTGGGATAGGGCCGGTTTCAGTCACTCACAACCGGATGATGA
Organism: Crinia signifera; assembly: GCF_055691185.1. Lineage (NCBI taxonomy): Eukaryota > Metazoa > Chordata > Amphibia > Anura > Myobatrachidae > Crinia > Crinia signifera. The sequence continues at coordinate 75,204,433 of NC_139219.1, read as the reverse complement.
ACGGAGAATGGACAGAGAGGTCCTTTCGCCTTCGCTGGCCACGTATTTGTTACTAGGGGGTCACCGTAATCGGCAAGTGAGGGCAGTAGCTGGGCTACCACTCCAACAAGTGGGGGCAGTATCTGGGCTACCACTCCAGCAAGTGGGGGCAGTATCTGTGCTACCACTCCAGCAAGTGAGGGCAGTATCTGGGCTACCACTCCAACAAGTGGGGGCAGTATCTTGGCTATTACTCCAGCAAGTGGGGGCAGTATCTGGGCTACCACTCCAGCAAGTGGGGGCAGTATCTGGGCTACCACTCCAGCAAGTGGGGGCAATATTTTGGCTGTCACTTCAGCAAGTGAGGGGAGTATCTCGGCTGTTGCTCAAGCAAGTGTGGCATTATCTGGGTGGGATCCAGTCGGCAGGTCGACATTCATAGGTCAACACCTTGAAAAGGGTCGATATGGGAAAGGTTGACATGAGTTTTCAAATTTTTTTTCAGAACAGGTGATTTTTTTTTATACTTTACTATCCAATTGGACGTAGAGGGAGAATATAATAGTGTGCCCAAAGCATGATGAGTGAAGCGGTACACTTATACAGTGCCTACAGATGGAGCACCTCTGTGCCGGTGATCGCCAGAATGTCCACGCTGACAATCACCGGCGGGGAGGCACTCCATCTGACTGGGATGCACGAGCGTCTCACACGCATGTGCGTCCCAATTTTCCCGGCGGGAGACAGGAATCCTGCTTGTCTCCGCTTCAGAACACCAAAAAATGAAAAACTTATGACATTTTTTCGGTGGATCTATTGCTTGTGTCGAACTTTCGACTCATGTCAACCCTTTTAATGTGTCAACCAATAGTAGTCGACCTTAATAAGATAAGAGCCATACCCTACCTGGGCTACCACTCCGGCAAGTGGGGGCAATATTTAGACTATCACTCCAGCAAGTAAAGCCAGTATCTGGGCTCAAAGCAATTTGAGATCAGGATTTTTACATTTTATGTTTGTGAGGTCCAACACCTGGCTATGTCTTGATGCCATCCTATATACTGATGTCTGTTAATCTCTGCACACTTGAATTTACAATGTGTTTATTATGTTTAATTTGATGTCGCTCGTGCAAAGTAGAAAAAAACGGTACTTGTGTATTATCAGGGCACCTGGCTTTTCAACGTAGGCTAAGCTACGTTGTCAGCGTAGCCGGCGCCGTGATAATGCAGGAGGCAGCACTGGGAGCAGGGTGGTGTGGTTTATATTTACCCTCCTCCGGGCGGCGGTCCCCTATTACTCCCCGATGGTCACTCCCTGGTGGCAGCGTTCAGTCCCCCTCCTTTGGTACTCGCAGCGGATGCTGTACGTAATTCAGCATAGTGCCGCTGGTAGCGCATCACATGGTTTCCCTGCTCCCCCAGCGGCACTACGCTAATTGCGTACAGCATCCGTGGCGAGTGCCGGAGCAGGGGGACTGAATGCGACTGCTGGGGAGTCACCGTGGATCCCAGTGTGAGTCAGCAGGGATCGACGCGGTGCCTGGGCCGGAGGAGGGTAAGTCTAGACCAGCCATTTTACCCCCACTATACACATCATACCCCCACTATCCACGTCATACCCCAGTATTCACGTTGGCGTGGAGTTGATTCTATCAAGTGTGGCGTGCCACCGAGCCTGAAGCGTGGCGAGTGCACGCGTATTCGCGGGGCTTTCTGCGCTCGCAACTCTTCGGGCTCGATGCACCCGCCACACTTTATAAAATCAACTCCACGCCGACGTGGATACAGGGGGTATGACGTGGATAGTGGGGATATTAAGCATTGTGTATTTTTAGGGCTCCAGAGCCACTTACGTAGTTTACGTAGCCAGCATAGTGCTGTATTGGTATTCTGAATACACCACTACATAAACTATGTAATGGGCACCCTGATAATACACAAGTACCGAAAAAACACATAATCAATGTTTATTGCTGCATTTTTAAAGAGGAGACAATGTATTAACAGATGTGTTAATACATGTCTGTGTCATATTGGTGTAGTGGAAGTGGGTGTACACACGGCTTGATGTGCTAGGCCAGGGGTCCTCAAACTTTTTAAATCGGGGGCCAGTTCACTGTCCCTGAGACTGTTGGAGGGCCGGACTTGGGTGTGTATGGCCATTTTTTTTAAACAGAAAGGCGAACGCAGGAGGGTTGTATCGAATCAATAATATATATATATGTACACTGCGCAGCATGCACTGTACATCCCCCGCCCCTGTCTGTTGTGGTGGCTGCCGTTACTGTGTACAATTGTACACAGTAACGGCAGCCACCACAACAGACAGGGGCGGGGGATGTACAGTGCATGCTGAGTGGTGTACACATATATATATATATATATATATATGTATATATATATATGTACATATATTTAAATATGTTAGTATAAAAAAAACGCACCTCTAACAATAAGAACACAGTCAAGAGTAGACTGTGTGCGGACTGGGACACTGTCAGTGTCTGCTCAGTCAGTGCCACTGCTCCCTCCCTGCTGGCTTCTCGTCCGGCTCCTCTCTCCGGATTCTCTCCTCTCTGCAGCCGCAGCGTGTGACGTGATGACGTCACACGCATAGGAGAAGCTTATGCAGGGAGACAGGACGGACCAGCAGACACTGCTGCTTCCCCTGACGTCCCAGGCCACTCCCCCGCCCGTCCAGCCAGCCTGCCCGGCGTCCATCCTCCCAGCAAGTGAGGCAAGTGAGAGGGATTGCCGCTTGGGCAGCGGCAAACCAGGCGGGCCGGATAAAAGTCCTCAGCGGGCCGCATCTGGCCCGCGGGCCGTAGTTTGAGGACCCCTGTGCTAGGCAATTTTGACTAGAAATATTAGCCCAAATCGCGCTGTGTGAGCACTGCGGGCGATAGCGATGTGTGGCGTCGCTTTTGCCTGGCCAGATAGACTGGACAGGCATGGGAATTTCCGGGTTTTCTGCTAGTGGAAATGCTCCCATACCAAATAACCCGGTTTGGATTCCCTGGCAATCCAACCCAGGTAATGATCAGGGTTAAACCCAGGACACTACCAGGTCGAGGGGTAATGGAAACGCTCCCAACCGGGTATATTTGAAAGACAGAGCTGATTGGAGCTTCTGGGGCATTTTTATGTGCATTTTGTACATGTTTATGTGTATTTCAATTGCCTCGGTACACCAATGGCTCAGGTATGCTGCAAACAGTTTTCACAAATGTTTTACATGTCTTATGTGAAGACACTTTTGAAAAGGTTTCATATTGAATATTTGGGAATATAAAAGTACAAACGTTTCAAATAAATATTTGTGGTCTCTTCATTAATCAGGAAATATTTTCTTTAAACAGAATCAGGTTTATTGGCCAGGTATACTTGCGTATACTAGGAATTTGTTTTCGTTTAATGGGGCCCTTTTGGGTTATGGTGGCCCTGTTTTTTGAACTCCTCCTTGGTAAAGCCCTTTTAAAAATACCTTTTCTTATGTAATCTATAGGAAAAAACAGACCTTACCCGAGTTAAGTGTAAACTGGGCTGATCCGGCAATTTAGTGGGGAGCACTGTAGTGGACATGTGTCATAAACCCAGGTCCAACCCGGTTTCGATCCGGGTACAAATTACAGGGTCTGAGCCAGGTTGAAAAGGGGTATGCAAACACAGGGGGTTATTCGGACTCACCCGGAAAGGCACAATCTAATGGACAAAATTATATGCACTAGAGGTGGGGCTGATGTAACGTGCAGAGAGATTGGGTGTTTTATTGTTTCTGTGCAGGGTACATACTGGCTGCTTTATTTTTACAGTGCAATATAGATCTCAGTTTGACGTACACCCAAATCTAAAGGCCCCCATACATTGCGCGATTTGGATGAATCGGGCCGTGAAATCATCCCAAATCGCATGTTTTGACACCCTGTCCAACCCGATGCATATGGTTTTGTCCATTAGAGAGTGATTGTGCCTTTCCGAGTGAATCAGAATAACCCCCAGAGTGTATTTGGCCTATGAGCAAATCGGCCTAGTTTTAATCACCCATGGGCCTAGCCAAATTCAGCTTAGTGAAAACTGCTTTACCTCCCTGCTGTGTGTATGGTTATGGTATAAATGGTCGACAGTCACTAGTCAACTACTAATAGTCGACAGTGATTAGGTCGACACTATGAAATGGTCGACAATAACAAATTGTTGACAGACATGGTCAACATGAATAAGGTCGACATGAGTTTTTTTGTGTCTGTGTCTACATGGACACCGTATAAGTGCACCACGTCACCTCACATGGATCACTGCTCGCCATGTTTTGGGCACGGTGCCTTGCTGCACTCGTCACACTATTATATTCCAACTCTATGCCCACTTGGTTAGTAAAGTATTTAAAAAAAAAAAACGTGAAAAACTCAGGTCGACCTTGCATGTGTCGACCTTTCGACAATGCCGAGCTTGGATATGTCGACCATTTCAAGATCTCGACCATTAGTGGCCGACCTAGACATTGTCTACCCAGTGACCGCATACCCGTGTGTATACCCCTTAAATGGAATGGTGTTTTTCTGTTTTACATTTGGGGGGGTCACAATCTGCAGACTATAACAATGACCTGCAAATGGGTCTAATGGAAATCTTTAGCTGTAGAGAAAATAGGGATTTTTACATTAATACTGTTATGTTGTGATTTGTAATATTTTATTTTAAATCATGAATAAATATTTATTTCCTTTGTGTGGGTTCCCTCTTCTTCGCACACGCTTCATTTTGCTTGGTTGGAGGAAGTCCTTGGTGATAACACCCATTCTGTGACTATTGCTGTACGTTCGTTGCTGTGACTTTGGCATAAGAGAACTTGCATTGTTGAACACTTTGTTCCTACTGGGTGCTTAAATAACATTTTTTTAGTGCACAGTCATGCTGTAACCGGAGGCTGCCACTACTGTACATCTGTGTTCAAGGCAAAGGGACAAGCATACCACCATTATGAGTAAATGTTTATACATGGCCGGCTGTCACCAAGTGTTTAAATAAAGAACTATCACTCTACAAATAAAACAGCAGGCACGACAGTTACTATGGCTTGTCAGATATACGCTTCAGCACGAGAAATATTAAAACATCACTGTTTTAGAACCTTAAAAGGAAAGCTGAGAACATTTCCTACACATCGGATTCTGGGCAGTGTACCAGCTGTGTGTCATAAAATGATAATTCTGGGCAGTGAGAAAAACAAAATCTTAGATGATGACTACATTAGGTTATAGGTAAAGCAAAGTCATTTTGCACTAGTACAAATTACATAAAAGGCTAATTATTTATTTTATTTATTAACAGTTTCTTATATAGCGCAGCATATTCCGTTGCGCGTTACAATAGGAGACAGCGATACAACAAACGGTATTTACAGACAGTCAAAGGTATGGGGGTCCTGCTCGCAAGCTAACATTCTATAGGGAAATACTGTATGCATTTGTTCCACCAGAATGCAAAGGTTCCTGGTGTGCTGTATGATACGGTGACCCAGCAGTTTGGTCAGGAGGATGGAAAATGTGAAAAAGAAGAGAGTGGATATGTGTGGACTGTACAGTGGGGATGTGATTAGATAGGAACGGCATATGATGGTTAAGTGGCTGGTTCTGGAATTTGATAAGCTTGCCTGAAGAGGAGAGTTTTCAGGGAACGCTTGTAGGTTTGGAGAGTGGAGGAGAGGCTTATTGTGCATGGGAGGGCATTCTCTGTGATGTAACTTATCAGATTTTCTGTTTGGATGCTCATTCATAGGAATTCCAAGTGGATTGTTGGGTGTAGTTCACCGGGTGTGGATCGTTTTATCGACCACACTTAGGTCGACAGTCATTATGTCGACAGGGTTGTAGGTCGACATGGGTAAAGGTCGACAGGTGTCTAGGTCAACATGGGACAAGGTCGACATGGGTTTAGGTTGACAGGTCGTTAGGTCGACATGGGTTTTTTCACCTTTTTTTTACCCAAATGTCAACACAGTCGATATGGACACATTTCAAAGTGAACCGCAGCCCCTCGCATCGCACGCTTCGCTCACAATGCTTCGGGCATGGTGCCTTGCTGCACTCGGCACGCTATTTTATTCTCACACCATGCCCTAGTGGATGGTAGGGCATGAAATACCGCCTGTCGGCTTAAAAAACTGTGAAAAAACCCATGTGGACATAATGACATGTCGACCTAAACCCATGTTGACATTGTTCCATGTTGACCTAGACACCTGTTGACCTTGCCACCTGTCGACCCAACAGTGTCGACCTAATGACTGTTGACAATACGACCGTATCCCAGTTCACCAATAGCATTCAATAGTGACTTTTTACTGTATGTTTGATGCACCTTTCACCCAACCCAAGGTCTCTGCACTACTGATAGATCCCTGCATCAACAACACTGTCAGATGAGCAATGTGGTCGGGAAGAAGAAAATAAGCTAATATATACAAATCACTCCCAAATGAGGTATATGTGTCTGCAATCTGCATTGGATTCTATGTTTTCCAATTAGTCCTTGCGCACCTCCAGGAGTTCCTGATTTCAAATTCTCTGTAGAAACAGGATAATTATAAGTGACCAATGCATGATTAAAGGAATCTAGAAACAAGCTGGGTGCATGAGAACTGGATTTGGGAATAGTGATCTAGAGAGTTCTTTGAGTAAATATCCAGGTCTCAATATAGTAAATATATCCAAATATGCATACTTTTATTTGACCCAATAATTAGTGAGCACTTTATTAACATATAAAAGGTTAGAAAAAATGGTACTCTTTACCTAGCACGGCGCCCACGATGTCCATCGGGGGTAAAAAATCGCGGCCATCGCATGCACTAAAAAAAGGGTGCGACGCGATGCCCGCGATTTCCCATAGGGATCAATGTTAAAAGTGTGATTGGACGCGATTTTATTGTTCAATGCCTTAATGCCCGCGATTTTTCCATAGGAAACAATGTTAAATGGGCCACAGAGCCCTAATAGTCCCCCTGAAGTCTGAAATGGCCCCCACAATTGTTAACGCCACCCCACGATCAACGTGAACCCGAAGTGTGGCGAGCGCAGTGAGCCCGCGAGGGGCGGCGGTACGCGTCCTCCAACCCTTTCATACCCCCACTATCCACGTCGGCGTGGAGTTGAGAATAGAATAGTGTGGCGAGCCACCGAGCCCGAAGCATGGCGAGCGGACGCGGATACCTGTGAAGCCCGCGAAGGGACGCGTTTACCTGTGAAGGTATCCGCGTCCGCTCGCCACGCTTCGGGCTCGGAGGCTCGCTGCGCTCGCCACACTATTCTATTCTCAACTCCACGCCGACGTGGATAGTGGGGGTGTGAAAAGGTCGGAGGACGCGTACCGCCGCCCCTCGCGGGCTCGCTGCGCTCGCCACGCTTCGGGTTCACGTTGATCGTGGGGTGGCGTTAACAATTGTGGGGGCCATTTCAGACTTCAGGGGGACTATTTGGGCTCTGTGGCCCATTTAACATTGTTTCCTATGGAAAAATCGCGGGCATTAAACAGTAAAATCGCGTCCAATCACACTTTTAACATTGTTCCCTATTTTTTTAGTGCATTTGATGGCCGCAATGCCCGCGATGGGCGCCGTGCTAGGTAAAGAGTACCGAAAAAATTAGTGAAATATTACAAATAATTCTGTAATAGATCTGGATTGTGTTGTGTTGGAATGGTGAGTTCCTATTAAACTTTGTAAGGAATCATGTGTACATTGAGGCATATCCTGTTGTGCAGTGATAAACAACACTCATGAATGTGTGAGTATTTACTAAGGCACAGTGACATTCATCCTCATTTATGTGAACTGTCTGTCACTTGTGGTCATGACAGCTGGTTGTGGCTGTATTTCTGTACATCACATGTAGATGTGGATGGATGAATAAAATGTATGCCAGTAGTGTGCTACAATGGGATCACAAATGGTAGCATGAAACTACAACATTATAAAGATGTTTCCAGATTTTGCATAAATGTGTGTCCCTTTTATTGCATATTATCGGCAGCATGGATGGTTAGCATTACTGCCTCACAGCACTGAGGGCATGGGTTCAATATCCACCATTGCACTCACTGTGGAGCTTGTATATTCTCACTGTGCTTAAGGATGATTCAGACCTGATTGCAACTTCTTGCAGCCCTACAATTATTAAGCCCCCTCCCTGCCTGAGAGAAGTGCCACTCCTGTGCATGGCTGCAAATGACTTTGCAGCCGTGCAAAGAGGGGGAAATCCACTAACCTTCGAATGGATCCCTTTCCCCACGTGCGGCATTGCGTAAGTCAATACTTACTCTGCGCTGTGATAGCCGATAGCCGAGGCCACCCTCTCTTATGCACATCATACAACAACAACAGCAAATCTGTTTTGCGAATGTCCTTTACCCTTTCCACGTATATTCGCAAGGCGCAAACTACGTCCAACTTCCTTAACTTGTCCCTATTCTTAACCCCTTCAGGTGGGGAAAACACCGGAAGCACAATCTCCTGGTCAGATGAAAGGAAGAGACTACCTTAGGTAGAAATTTAGGGACTGTTCGCAGCACAGCCCTATCTTCATGAAAAATTAAATGTGGAGACTTGCAGGATAAAGCTCCTAGCTCCAAAGCACGCCTAGCCGAAGCAATGGCTAACAAAGCCAGTTTCCACAAAACAAATTTAAGGTCATCCGACCTTAAATGGTTTAAAAGGAGGGTTCTGCAATACTGACAGAACCAAAGACAATCCCAAGGCGCCACAGGCTGCCTATATGGGGGTTTAAGTATGGTTACGCCCTGTAAAAAAGTTTGAACCTCAGGCAATAAAGCTATCCTTCTCTGAAAGAAAATGGATAGAGCTGAAAGTTGCACTTTTAAAGACTGTAACCCCAATCCGGATGAAAAACCATCCTGAAGGAAATCCAGTAACCGAGACACCTTGAACCTAGATTTGTGTACCTTCTAACGCTCACACCACCTGATGTAAACTTTCCAAACTTGATGATAATTTGCAGCAGACACCGGTTTACGAGCCCTTAACATTGTCTGGATATCTGCATCAGAAAACCCTTTTTTCTTCCACTAACTGTGGAGCTTGTATATTCTCACTGTGCTTAAGGATGATTCAGACCTGATTGCAACTTCTTGCAGCCCTACAATTATTAAGCCCCCTCCCTGCCTGAGAGAAGTGCCACTCCTGTGCATGGCTGCAAATGACTTTGCAGCCGTGCAAAGAGGGGGAAATCCACTAACCTTCGAATGGATCCCTTTACTCTCTGCACTACTAATAGATCTCTGCATCAACAACACTGTCAGATGAGCAATGTGGTCGGGAAGAAGAAAATAAGCTAATATATACAAATCACTCCCAAATGAGGTATATGTGTCTGCAATCTGCATTGGATTCTATGTTTTCCAATTAGTCCTTGCGCACCTCCAGGAGTTCCTGATTTCAAATTCTCTGTAGAAACAGGATAATTATAAGTGACCAATGCATGATTAAAGGAATCTAGAAGCACAAGCTGGGTGCATGAGAACTGGATTTGGGAATAGTGATCTAGAGAGTTCTTTGAGTAAATATCCAGGTCTCAATATAGTAAATATATCCAAATAGGCATACTTTTATTTGACCCAATAATTAGTGAGCACTTTATTAACATATAAAAGGTTAGAAAAAATGGTACTCTTTACCTAGCACGGCGCCCACGATGTCCATCGGGGGTAAAAAATCGCGGCCATCGCATGCACTAAAAAAACGGGTGCGACGCGATGCCCGCGATTTCCCATAGGGATCAATGTTAAAAGTGTGATTGGACGCGATTTTACTGTTCAATGCCTCAATGCCCGCGATTTTTCCATAGGAAACAATGTTAAATGGGCCACAGAGCCCTAATAGTCCCCCTGAAGTCTGAAATGGCCCCCACAATTGTTAACGCCACCCCACGATCAACGTGAACCCGAAGTGTGGCGAGCGCAGTGAGCCCGCGAGGGGCGGCGGTACGCGTCCTCCAACCTTTTCATACCCCCACTATCCACGTCGGCATGGAGTTGAGAATAGAATAGTGTGGCGAGCCACCGAGCCCGAAGCGTGGCGAGCGGACGCGGATACCTGTGAAGCCCGCGAAGGGACGCGTTTACCTGTGAAGGCATCCGCGTCCCCTCGCGGGGCTCGCCACGCTTCGGGCTCGGTGGCTCGCTGCGCTCGCTACACTATTCTATTCTCAACTCCACGCCGACGTGGATAGTGGGGGTATGAAAAGGTCGGAGGACGCGTACAGCCGCCCCTCGCGGGCTCGCTGCGCTCGCCACGCTTCGGGTTCACGTTGATCGTGGGGTGGCGTTAACAATTGTGGGGGCCATTTCAGACTTCAGGGGGACTATTTGGGCTCTGTGGCCTATTTAACATTGTTTCCTATGGAAAAATCGCGGGCATTAAACAGTAAAATCGCGTCCAATCACACTTTTAACATTGTTCCCTATGGGAAATCGCGGCCATCGCGTCGCACCCGTTTTTTAGTGCATTTGATGGCCGCAATGCCCGCGATGGGCGCCGTGCTAGGTAAAGAGTACCGAAAAAATTAGTGAAATATTACAAATAATTCTGTAATAGATCTGGATTGTGTTGTGTTGGAATGGTGAGTTCCTATTAAACTTTGTAAGGAATCATGTGTACATTGAGGCATATCCTGTTGTGCAGTGATAAACAACACTCATGAATGTGTGAGTATTTACTAAGGCACAGTGACATTCATCCTCATTTATGTGAACTGTCTGTCACTTGTGGTCATGACAGCTGGTTGTGGCTGTATTTCTGTACATCACATGTAGATGTGGATGGATGAATAAAATGTATGCCAGTAGTGTGCTACAATGGGATCACAAATGGTAGCATGAAACTACAACATTATAAAGATGTTTCCAGATTTTGCATAAATGTGTGTCCCTTTTATTGCATATTATCGGCAGCATGGATGGTTAGCATTACTGCCTCACAGCACTGAGGGCATGGGTTCAATATCCACCATTGCACTCACTGTGGAGCTTGTATATTCTCACTGTGCTTAAGGATGATTCAGACCTGATTGCAACTTCTTGCAGCCCTACAATTATTAAGCCCCCTCCCTGCCTGAGAGAAGTGCCACTCCTGTGCATGGCTGCAAATGACTTTGCAGCCGTGCAAAGAGGGGGAAATCCACTAACCTTCGAATGGATCCCTTTCCCCACGTGCAGCATTGCGTAAGTCAATACTTACTCTGCGCTGTGATAGCCGATAGCCGAGGCCACCCTCTCTTATGCACATCATACAACAACAACAGCAAATCTGTTTTGCGAATGTCCTTTACCCTTTCCACGTATATTCGCAAGGCGCAAACTACGTCCAACTTCCTTAACTTGTCCCTATTCTTAACCCCTTCAGGTGGGGAAAACACCGGAAGCACAATCTCCTGGTCAGATGAAAGGAAGAGACTACCTTAGGTAGAAATTTAGGGACTGTTCGCAGCACAGCCCTATCTTCATGAAAAATTAAATGTGGAGACTTGCAGGATAAAGCTCCTAGCTCCGAAGCACGCCTAGCCGAAGCAATGGCTAACAAAGCCAGTTTCCACAAAACAAATTTAAGGTCATCCGACCTTAAATGGCTCAAAAGGAGGGTTCTGCAATACTGACAGAACCAAAGACAATCCCAAGGCGCCACAGGCTGCCTATATGGAGGTTTAAGTATGGTTACGCCCTGTAAAAAAGTTTGAACCTCAGGCAATAAAGCTATCCTTCTCTGAAAGAAAATGGATAGAGCTGAAAGTTGCACTTTTAAAGACTGTAACCCCAATCCGGATGAAAAACCATCCTGAAGGAAATCCAGTAACTGAGACACCTTGAACCTAGATTTGTGTACCTTCTAACGCTCACACCACCTGATGATGTAAATTTTCCAAACTTGATGAAAATTTGCAGCAGACACCGGTTTACGAGCCCTTAACATTGTCTGGATATCTGCATCAGAAAACCCTTTTTTCTTCCACTCACTGTGGAGCTTGTATATTCTCACTGTGCTTAAGGATGATTCAGACCTGATTGCAACTTCTTGCAGCCCTACAATTATTAAGCCCCCTCCCTGCCTGAGAGAAGTGCCACTCCTGTGCATGGCTGCAAATGACTTTGCAGCCGTGCAAAGAGGGGGAAATCCACTAACCTTCGAATGGATCCCTTTCCCCACGTGCGGCATTGCGTAAGTCAATACTTACTCTCTGCACTACTAATAGATCTCTGCATCAACAACACTGTCAGATGAGCAATGTGGTCGGGAAGAAGAAAATAAGCTAATATATACAAATCACTCCCAAATGAGGTATATGTGTCTGCAATCTGCATTGGATTCTATGTTTTCCAATTAGTCCTTGCGCACCTCCAGGATTTCCTGATTTCAAATTCTCTGTAGAAACAGGATAATTATAAGTGACCAATGCATGATTAAAGGAATCTAGAAGCACAAGCTGGGTGCATGAGAACTGGATTTGGGAATAGTGATCTAGAGAGTTCTTTGAGTAAATATCCAGGTCTCAATATAGCAAATATATCCAAATAGGCATACTTTAATTTGACCCAATAATTAGTGAGCACTTTATTAACATATAAAAGGTTAGAAAAAATGGTACTCTTTACCTAGCACGGCGCCCACGATGTCCATCGGGGGTAAAAAATCGCGGCCATCGCATGCACTAAAAAAACGGGTGCGACGCGATGCCCGCGATTTCCCATAGGGATCAATGTTAAAAGTGTGATTGGACGCGATTTTACTGTTCAATGCCTCAATGCCCGCGATTTTTCCATAGGAAACAATGTTAAATGGGCCACAGAGCCCTAATAGTCCCCCTGAAGTCTGAAATGGCCCCCACAATTGTTAACGCCACCCCACGATCAACGTGAACCCGAAGCGTGGCGAGCGCAGTGAGCCCGCGAGGGGCGGCGGTACGCGTCCTCCAACCTTTTCATACCCCCACTATCCACGTCGGCGTGGAGTTGAGAATAGAATAGTGTGGCAAGCCACCGAGCCCGAAGCGTGGCGAGCGGACGCGGATACCTGTGAAGCCCGCGAAGGGACGCGTTTACCTGTGAAGGTATCCGCGTCCCCTCGCGGGGCTCGCCACGCTTCAAGCTCGGTGGCTCGCTACACTATTCTATTCTCAACTCCACGCCGACGTGGATAGTGGGGGTATGAAAAGGTCGGAGGACGCGTACCGCCGCCCCTCGCGAGCTCGCTGCGCTCGCCACGCTTCGGGTTCACGTTGATCGTGGGGTGGCGTTAACAATTGTGGGGGCCATTTTAGACTTCAGGGGGACTATTTGGGCTCTGTGGCCCATTTAACATTGTTTCCTATGGAAAAATCGCGGGCATTAAACAGTAAAATCGCGTCCAATCACACTTTTAACATTGTTCCCTATGGGAAATCGCGGCCATCGCGTCGCACCCGTTTTTTAGTGCATTTGATGGCCGCAATGCCCGCGATGGGCGCCGTGCTAGGTAAAGAGTACCGAAAAAATTAGTGAAATATTACAAATAATTCTGTAATAGATCTGGATTGTGTTGTGTTGGAATGGTGAGTTCCTATTAAACTTTGTAAGGAATCATGTGTACATTGAGGCATATCCTGTTGTGCAGTGATAAACAACACTCATGAATGTGTGAGTATTTACTAAGGCACAGTGACATTCATCCTCATTTATGTGAACTGTCTGTCACTTGTGGTCATGACAGCTGGTTGTGGCTGTATTTCTGTACATCACATGTAGATGTGGATGGATGAATAAAATGTATGCCAGTAGTGTGCTACAATGGGATCACAAATGGTAGCATGAAACTACAACATTATAAAGATGTTTCCAGATTTTGCATAAATGTGTGTCCCTTTTATTGCATATTATCGGCAGCATGGATGGTTAGCATTACTGCCTCACAGCACTGAGGGCATGGGTTCAATATCCACCATTGCACTCACTGTGGAGCTTGTATATTCTCACTGTGCTTAAGGATGATTCAGACCTGATTGCAACTTCTTGCAGCCCTACAATTATTAAGCCCCCTCCCTGCCTGAGAGAAGTGCCACTCCTGTGCATGGCTGCAAATGACTTTGCAGCCGTGCAAAGAGGGGGAAATCCACTAACCATCGAATGGATCCCTTTCCCCACGTGCTGCATTGCGTAAGTCAATACTTACTCTGCGCTGTGATAGCCGATAGCCGAGGCCACCCTCTCTTATGCACATCATACAACAACAACAGCAAATCTGTTTTGCGAATGTCCTTTACCCTTTCCACGTATATTCGCAAGGCGCAAACTACGTCCAACTTCCTTAACTTGTCCCTATTCTTAACCCCTTCAGGTGGGGAAAACACCGGAAACACAATCTCCTGGTCAGATGAAAGGAAGAGACTACCTTAGGTAGAAATTTAGGGACTGTTCGCAGCACAGCCCTATCTTCATGAAAAATTAAATGTGGAGACTTGCAGGATAAAGCTCCTAGCTCCGAAGCACGCCTAGCCGAAGCAATGGCTAACAAAGCCAGTTTCCACAAAACAAATTTAAGGTCATCCGACCTTAAATGGCTCAAAAGGAGGGTTCTGCAATACTGACAGAACCAAAGACAATCCCAAGGCGCCACAGGCTGCCTATATGGGGGTTTAAGTATGGTTACGCCCTGTAAAAAAGTTTGAACCTCAGGCAATAAAGCTATCCTTCTCTGAAAGAAAATGGATAGAGCTGAAAGTTGCACTTTTAAAGACTGTAACCCCAATCCGGATGAAAAACCATCCTGAAGGAAATCCAGTAACCGAGACACCTTGAACCTAGATTTGTGTACCTTCTAACGCTCACACCACCTGATGTAAATTTTCCAAACTTGATGATAATTTGCAGCAGACACCGGTTTACGACCCCTTAACATTGTCTGGATAACTGCATCAGAAAACCATTTTTTCTTCAATAAGGAGGTTTCATAAGCCAGGCTGTCAAATTGAGACGAGCTAGGTCCAGGTGTAGAAATGGCCCTTGCCTTAGGAGATCCTGTCGCAGAGGAAGACGCCAAGAGTCCATCGACAATCTCAGTATGTTGGAATACCATGACCTCCTGGGCCAGTCCGGTGCAATCAGAATGGCCTGCACCTGCTGAGACTTCACCCTTTTCAGCACCCGTGGAATCATAGGAAACGGGGGAAATATGTAGGGGGAAATATGTAGCAGCCGATCAGCATAGCGCCCACTCCTGTGGGCACCTAAAACAAACTGAAGCATGATGGGATGCAGAAAGGAGGAGCCTGCGTCCAAAAACGTCAGCATAGGGGCCTTGACTCCTGCGGACCCTCCTACATCCCAAGGCTAGCTGGACGAAAGAGAAAGTATTTTACATCATTGACTGTGCCTCTCATCTATACAATAAGTATGTATTTGCACAGTGTTGGATTGGGGCATGAAAAAACAGTGGTAGCCCATGCTTAGGGGTGCAGCCAGTAATATAATATATATATATATATATATATATATATATATATATATATATATATATATATATATATATATATATATATATATATATATATATAAGAAAAGGTAAAAAAGACCCTCTGCGGAGTACCTGCACTGTGGGGGCATTTATGTACCTGCACTGTGGGGGCATTTATGTACCTGCACTATTGGGGCATTTATGTATGTGGAACTCTGTTGCTGTAATTTGAATATTGGAGACAACTGTGCTCCGTAATATAAATTGGTATTATTTTTTGGCCACACCCCTTCCCCATGAAGCCACTCCTCTATATTTTTGGCTTGAGCACCCACCAGCAAAAACATAAATCGGCACCTATGCATATAAATAATGTATAATTCAAGCACACAGTCTTAAACCTGATTTCTAAAGAAGAAGGTGACCCCTAGGCAGTAGGGCCCACTAGAAGTTTCCCTGTGGGCAAGTCAAGCGCTGTATTTGCAGTTAGGAAAAACTCTCACACACTGTATCTACATATCACACTCAAAATGATATTACTGTAACCCAAATGCTTATATATGAAATTAATATTTGAATTTCAAAATTAATTTGGAAAAAACATTTCTGGAAACATTTAGTAAATGATTTACATGAAATAATATTTACTTTTTTAGACACTGTAACGAGGACTAGTCAGCAGATTATCTGATAAGGTAGTGAGCATAGTGCTGAGGATGCCTCTATACTCAATTACTGTCCAGATTGGTCTGCAGGAAGCCATCCCATGAGAGAGTGTAATACTTAGATATGAGTGGTTTAGTTTTGTTAAAAACTGAACTCACCCCAGATGGATGTGTTCAGAATCCGTGTAATACCGAGTCTTGGCTCAGATCACTTTTTAGGGATCTGAGTGGATCGAGTCCTGAGCTGGGTCTTCCCTTGAGTTAAGAACTTGGATTTAATAACTGAATCAGATTTTGGATTGCATAAAAGTCGCTCCCTCATGATTACAGGTGTCATTTCACTCTGGAGAGTTAATGGTTAGCATACCTCCCAACAGTCCCGATTTTATCGGGACAGTCCCGCTGTCCCACCCGCGGGCGGCAGTGTCCCGCGGTGTGGGGGGGCTGTTGGGAGTCCCCCCTGTCAGCTGCTAAGCAGCGGGGAATAAATTCCCGCAGCCAGGGGGCATGGCTAGAGGCTCACAGAGCCTCTGGGTCATGCCCCCATAGCGGCAAAATGGGGGCGTGGCCTCGCGGGAGCCGCAAGTATAGGCCACACCCCCAAATTAGGCCACGCCCCCGAAATTTCTGTACGCCTCCGGCGCGCAGCAGCAGCGTCCCACCTGCTAAACTTCCAAAGTTGGGAGGTATGGGTTAGGTGGGCAAAAATGGCTTAAACTTACTGGAAATGAATGTTGGGAGCTGTTCTTTCTGAGGCAACTGAAAAAATTCAACATTCCGCAGGAGCTGCTGCATCTCTTTTACACTGCTATTGTGGAGTCCGTTCTATGCTCCTCTATTACAATCTGGTATGGAGGGGCCAATGAATCTGACAAACGAAGCCTGCAAAGAGTGGTGAGGACAGCAGAGAGGATTATTGGGACGGACCTCCCCCTGTAAGGGAACAATACTTAAGTAGGGTTAAAAAATGAGCTGGGAAGATTGTGGCGGACAAACTCCACCCTGGCCATAATTGCTTTGATATTCTCCCATCAGGTAAATGCTTCAGGTCCATCCCTGCCAAGTCGTCAAGAACTGCAAAAAGCTTCGTCCCGACAGCTATTCAACTATTGAACAATGTACTTTAAGATACTGCTAATCTAAACACCTAACTGCTCTGTATAACCTTGCAAATCATAACATGTGAATTTTCATTTGTATGCGCAACTGATGCAAAGTATGTATGTCCTGTTATCCCGCTTGTACCATGCTTGAAGCTGCACTGTATCACAAAAAATTTCTAGTATACGAGAGTATACATGGCCAACTTTCATCATTTGTTTTTCTACTGTAAAGGTGCCCATACTCTGTGCGATTTTGGCCTGATAAATCGTGGGAAATCGGCCCAAAATTGCATGTGTGTGACATCGGTCCCGTGCGCATCGGACGCGGTCTCGTGCGCATCGGACGCGGTCTCGTGCGCATCGGACCGGATCAGGAGATCGGACGTTCAGCACATAAGATCATCCAACCTCCCTGTTTTCTTATGCTTGACCGGGGAGCAGTGGGGCGGGCGGTGGGTGCTGAGCGCTGCTGTGCTAGCGGGCGGTGAGGAGCAGTGTGGCGGGTGCTGAGCACTACGCTAGTGGGCGGTGATCATATCATCAGCGAGACGCCGGGATGGGCAGCGGCTGGTATTAGAATTTTAAAATAACCTGTCAAGTGACTGGCCATTCTTTAATTGGCTGAGAGCTCTGAGACAGGAATTGAGCAGGGTACTTAGTTAGAGCATACCATTTCCTCTCAGATTTTATCTATCTTGTCCTTAAAGTAGGAAGCAAGTGAGTATAAAAACCCCCATTTTTGGGGGTTTAAAAATATATTGATAAATATGTCACTTTAAAACAAAGGTGCAACACATAACAAAGAAATAAAAAAAAGTGTTTACAGAAGCTTATAACAGTCCAACAGATCAATATTTCAGGTCCTCTCATGGGACGTCTGTGGCTGAAAAGTGAAATACGGGTGAGCTCCAAGAAAAGATAAGGTACTCTTTACCTAGCACGGCGATTTCCCATAGGGAACAATGTTAAAAGTGTGATTGGACGCGATTTGAGTGTTCAATGCCTCAATGCCCGCGATTTTTCCATAGGAAACAATGTTAAATGGGCCACAGAGCCCTAATAGTCTGAAATGGCCCCCACAATTGTTAACGCCACCCCACGATCAACGTGAACCCGAAGCGTGGCGAGCCCGCGAGGGGCGGCGGTACGCGTCCTCCGACCTTTTCATACCCCCACTATCCACGTCGGCGTGGAGTTGAGAATAGAATAGTGTGGTGAGCCCTTCGCGGGCTTCACAGGTATCCGCGTGCGCTCGCCACGCTTCGGGCTCGGTGGCTCGCTGCGCTCGCCACACTATTCTATTCTCAACTCCACGCCGACGTGGATAGTGGGGGTATGAAAAGGTCGGAGGCCGCGTACCGCCGCCCCTCGCGGGCTCGCTGCGCTCGCCACGCTTCGGGTTCACGTTGATCGTGGGGTGGCGTTAACAATTGTGGGGGCCATTTCAGACTATTAGGGCTCTGTGGCCCATTTAACATTGTTTCCTATGGAAAAATCGCGGGCATTGAGGCATTGAACACTCAAATCGCGTCCAATCACACTTTTAACATTGATCCCTATGGGAAATCGCGAGCATCGCGTCGCACCCGTTTTTTTAGTGCATGCGATGCCCGCGATTTTTTACCCCCGATGACCGCGATGGACATCGTGGGCGCCGTTCTAGGTAAAGAGTACCAAAGATAATTCCTTAGCTTGCTTGGGCTGTTCCTAAAGAAATCCAAATAAAAATATACCCAATGAAAAGGCAATTAATCTACATTGGGCAGGGCACCTGACACCTTCTATCAGCCGGTTTAGTGTTTGTCATTGGTGTAGCTAGTTTAGTATATATATCTCCACAGTGCGCTCTGGGTTAATGTTAGTGCTAAGCAAATAAAAGATAACAATGATAACAATGTACATTTGTGCATTCAGATGTGGTTCCACCAGGAAAACATACCTGTTATCTTATCTTCAACCTTAGCAGATCTCTTTCTATAGTGCATACATAAACCTATTTCCCAGTTGTGTATCTATCTATTATGTAATTGTGTAAAATCTGTCGATGATATGCACAGGGTGATCTGGATGGAGGTTTACAATAATAAGAATAATACATTCCCCCTAATAAGCTCCCACTATATCCAATGATTAATGATTACGATCGACATGCAGCACATGTGCATAAAGATCCCAGCTCATAGGTAATGCTGGTCCTACATTCACTTCACAACTGGATGTGATATCTCTGGTCCTCACTTGCACAGCCATGAAGAATCCCCCCACCACCACCAGCATTCACAGACAGAAGTGCGGTTAGAAATGGGGATCCAAGTGGATCAGTGAGGTGAAGGAGAAATGAATAGCACAATACGCACATGCTGTTTTGTTGTGCAGACTTATAAGGTGAGGAGAGATTTATAGTAGGGAAGCAATCAGTATTTTTTTGCATGTAAAATAAAAAATAGTACTTGTTACCTAGAACGGCACCCATCGCGGGCATCGCATGTACATCGTATGCCATTATAATGGCATGCGATGCGACCGATGTGATGCCCGCGATTTCACATAGAAATGAATGGTAAAAGGTAAATTGCGTCGGTCGCATCGCATGCGACCAAAAAAACGCATGCGATGCGACTGACGCGATTACCGCGATTTACATAGGGAACAATGTTAAATGGCCCAATTGACCCGATTTTACATAGGGAACAATGTTAAATGGCCCACAGACCCCAAATAGCCACCCTGAAGTGTGAAATGGCCCCCCAATTGTTAACGCCACCCCACGATCAACGTCAACTCGAAGCGTGGCGAGCCCGCGAGGGGCGGCGGTACGCGTCCTCCGCCCTTTTCATACACCCACCATCCACGTCGGCGTCATACACGGACCGATGTGCTCTGTACTTTGGCCCTTATTCTGATTGACTCACAGGGCTGCCGGCCGTCACCCGCATGCCCCCCCCCCCCCCAAACCCCTTGCATAATCATTCAATCGCAGCCTTGGTTGTAGGGGAGAAATCATTCGATGGTTGGCGACCATCGAATGATTTCTTCAGCGCTCGCAGGTCTGAGACACCTCTATGGTGTTTCAGACCTGCGTGCGCCCTGTGCTAGGACAGTGATCGGGAATTCAGGCAGGAGTGGTATGCAGTTGCATCTTCTCCTGCATTTGCATTGCTTAAGGATCGCATATGATAAGCTGCTGCGAGCATGCCCTGTATGCTGTATATAACACAGCTCAACTTCCACTGAAAAGCCAATATTTCATTTTGGAAGCAGTTCTAAATTGCTGCTCTGGATCTGCATCTGAATGATGCAGAAAATATTGAAGAAAGAGTACAGTATATACAGTATCTATGTATTTTTTATCTTTTATTACAGACAATACAGAAAAATTATATATTTTAACATTCATCTTAACAGTTTTTTTAATCATGATAGTTTGGTAAAACCCAATGTTCAATGTCAGGAATACCATATATTCTATAACCTGAGTTCCAGAAATTACAATACTTTGCATGTTAACAAGAGAAACTTAAAACAAAATATGGATTTTTCATTCATGTATTACAAATATAAAAATATATGCTGTTCAGGGATTTAGGGGGCAATTCAGTCCTGATCGCACAGCCACAAATTTGCATGGAGGCCGATTATCAATAGACTGTGCATGCGTATGGTCCATAGTACGAATGTATGAGGCCGTCCTGCGAGGAACGCCTGCGAGTTTTATTCATCGCTGGCCGTTCGAAAGGGGATTGGCCAGAAGTAGACATCTTGGGGGGGTTTAACCAGCTGTTTCATGGGAGTGCCAAGAAAAATGCTAGGCGTGCCAGGTAAAGTGTTGGGAAAGACAGGGAAAACACAAGCATGCCCAAGAGCGCGGCCTCTACCTGTACACTGGTCACTGTGAATTTGCAACCATGCAATCAGGTCTGAATTACCCCTTTAGTCAGGACATTATTTATCCATTGTGTTCTCTTGGCTTTGTCCTTGACTAAACCAGTGGTTCCTGAATATTTGTATGCGATGAGTGTGGTCCTCCAAGCACCATAAAAGTCCAGGTTTTAGGGATATCCTTGCTTGTGCACAGATGGTATAATCAAACTGACAAGTGCTAATTAAGTCTCCTGTGCCTAAGCATGGATATCCTTAAAACATATACTGTTGGGGAGCCTTGAGATCCATGTTTGAGAAGCACTGGACTAAACTATACACTTTTCTTTTGTTCCAGATTGCTTTATAATATGTAGCAGAAATATATAAATCACTGCTGCCATCATCATGCCAGCTCTGAACGGTGGATGTTGGCAAGAGTTAACTGGGCTTGCGTGTCAGGATAAGATCTCCGAGAATTCAATATAAGCTTGCCGAACACACCGGTGATGACTAACACCACTGTCAAAACACAGACAAGGATCATTGTCTCAACTGGAATTAGTTTCCTCTGGGCTGTAAGGAGAACACAAAGACATGGTGCTGGAGTTATTTTCTTATTTTTTTTAACAGAGCTAATGAATAATATGATTAACATACAGTATCTGCTGTCTATTAGTATAACCAGTGGCAGAACTTGTGGGTTGTGGGACCGGGTGTAATATGATAATTTAGCCTTCCTCCTCCACCAGTGGCGTAACTACTGTAAGGCAGCCCCTGCTGCTGCTTGGGGAGCAAGCGGCAGCAGGGTCTGTGTGGGCGCCGGGCCCAGCAGCGCACAGAATGAGACTCATGCCACAAGGTAGTGCTCCTTTTGGCTAAAGCTTTACACAGCAAATAGGCGCTGTGTATAGCCTTAATCAATGGGAGCGCTACCTTGCAATGGGCAGGAACAACTGGAGCCGCCCATGTACTGCTCCCTCCATTGCAATAAGCATGTAACCCCTGGCAATGAGCATGTGACCACATGTAACCCATGGCAACAAACATGTAACCCTTGGTAATGAGCAAGTAAGCCCAGGAAATTAGCAAGTAGGAAACAAAATATATAATTAATGTTGGGTGGGGGGCACTAGAGTCTTTCTTGGCTTGGGGGAGAAAAATTTCAAGTAACGCCACTGTCCTCCACCCAACCCATGTTCATTGCTGGTTTGGGCAGCAGTGGGACCCTTAGTTGTTAAGGGCCCTGGTGCAATGCACCTGCTGCGCCAATGGTAGTTCTGCCTCTGAGTATAACATAAGTCTATAGCTGTAGCGAAAAACGGTAGATTGCTTGCCTGCCACTAGAAGTTAAACATGTATGTCTTAAAATCAGTTACATAAGGCTTACATAGTACATGTGCATACACACAAGTGGAAGCTATGTATGTCGGAGCTTTATCTTATGCTTATTCAAGTTCCAACAGAAATCACTAGCGTTAGAAACCTTCCATTGTCTATTTCCCAGTAGCTGACAGCAGAATCTATAGATAGTCTTTGCCAGTGGCATACCTCCCAGCATGACTCATTCCAGAAGGGACACAATGCTCTGTATCTGGACCTTCCTCTTTATTGTATGATTTCCATCACCTGTTTTAAATAGGTTGATGGATAAGAAAGGCATTTACACACAGGTGATAGTAATCATATACATTATGAGGGAAGTCCAGAAATAGAGAATTCTGGGGCAGATTTATTATGCTCGGTGATAATGTGGCTGGTACTTTATCACCCACCAATCAGCTCCTAACTGTGAAGTTACAGGCTTGGTTTGATAAATGACAGGTAGGAGCTGATTTGCCGGTGACTTCACCGAGCTTAATAAATCTACCCCTCTGTCCCTCCTAGCCAGGGTCATGTTGGGAGGTATGTAGTGGTTCTCAAACGCAAAGCACCATAACAGTCCAGGTTTTAAGGATATGCCTGCTTGTGCACAGATGGTATAAGCTGATTGAGGTACTAATTAATTCACCTGTGCTTTAGCATGGACATCTTTAAAACCTGGACAGCCGATGTCCTATATATCGGCACTTTGTGCTGTGTTTACGGGTGATCCGCGGACTCCGTGAGCTGCTGGCTCTGCCTTCAGCCCATCTGGCTGCAGGAATAGACGATGTGCGCATGCACACAGCATCTATTCATGGATGAAGGGGGGGGGGGGGGGGGGACTCCAAACTGCAGTCCGCTTTGCCTTTGCCTGATTGACATGCAAATGCATGGGGGGTGGGGGGGTATGTGCTAGGGTGAGGATGGATGGTGCATGCAAAAAAAGGGGTGTTACCCCCATTGTCCGACACCTCCTTCTGCATTTGCATTTGCAGTGGAAGGTTGTGTGTAGCTTTGCAAATCCATCCATTATCCTTAATTTTTAAGTAACACATTTCTTATCTGTCATACCCAGTATATTCAGCGACATCCTCCTTTATTTAAAGCACACATTTCAAAATACTGTCATACCCTGGATTCGAACCCTAGACCTTCCAAGGTGCAGTCAGACAAGTTACACGTGTAGTTATTTGTTCTGATTTGGGAAGAATGTGTGCCCTAACTAAAGAGCGTGTGACATAGAAGGTGCTTAGAAACATAATGGCGAGATCGGGGCTGCCAGGCAATGGCAGGGATTAAAGAGTCGAAATTTGAAAGTGAGACTGATAGAAAGAGAAAAGTGACATGTGCTGCAGAACAGCGCCCCCTGCCTTGAGTTATCCTGTGCAGTGGCACATGTTGCACCAACCTCGTTACAGCCCTGATTGCACAATGGTATAACAGTATGTATAATTATATACCTGAGTCAGACGTCCTGTCATCTGATACTTTGAGAGAAATTGGCCCATAAGTCACGGTATGAGTTGTAGGAAGTTCTCTTCTGTTTCTGGCTACTCTTCTGTTGTTAGTACAGTTCTGATAAAATGATAAGAAATACACAAATGTATCCTGATTATAAATCCAATGACCTAATATGCTATTAAGTAAATAACGTGCATTAAGCTATAATAACAATTACGTACCGGCATGCATAGGAATTCTGTGTTGTGGCATATCTGAACACTGCAGTGCAGGAAGACATTGTTATATGCCAGACCCACAAACTTGAACATCTGAATCCTGAACATTGCTTCTGCCCCCATTCCATTCATAATTATTGATAAGGTCTCATGCAAATATACATAGGAGCAGCTGTATTAAGGACAAAAATAAAATAGATAAAATGAATATTTGTTAGCTGTGATACATGTAGAAAGTCATACCTCCCAACCTTCTGAAGTCACCCAGAGGGACGTTGAAATTGGGGGGTGTGAGATACTGTAGCTATGAGATTGAGAGGTGGACGCTAATTGCACCACTGCTGCATCGCAGTGATGTGCAGTGGTGGCTGGGCATTTTCACTGCCACCATCACACCAACCCCCTCCGGTCGCCACAGCTGCAATTCGCTCCCCAACCCCCCGCAGGCGCCGCCACCATCAAACCACCACCACCACCACCACCACCACTGGGAAAAAAAACTCCAATACTCACAAGGTACCGGGGAGATTCATGGCAAAGGGGACAGGGCACAGCAGCGGCACTTCCAGAAGCTTAATTTGACAGGGGCTGCTGTGATTGGACAGTCCAATCACAGCAGCCCCGTCAATGAAGCACTTCCAGAAGTGCCGCTTTTGCAATTATTTTTAATGGGCTTTATTAGCCCATGGCTTAGCCCTGCCCCCCGCTTCATCCTGCTTACACACTTTTTTGGGAGGCACGCTTATTGGTGCCTCCGAAACTAATGTAAAAGGTACAAATTACTAAAAATAATCGGTACTTATGTAATATCTGGGCTCCCGTATTTCTTATGAGACCGCGTCCCCTCGCCACGCTTAGGCGCGGTGGCTCGCTGCGCTCGCCACACTATATAAAATCAACTCCATGCGTACTTGGATAGTAGGGGTATGAAAAAATGGGGTGCATTTAACATGGGAGCCCAGATAATACATAAGTACCAAATAATCTAAAGAAAATACTTATGACACAGAATATGTGTCAAAGGTATATTCTTTGCATTATTTTAAACAGAATGACAGGGAAGCACTGCCTCCCCTGCCTCCCGACTGCACGTCCCTGCTGCATCGTTGTACACAGCGGCTGTGCAAAAATATCCAAAAGCCGCAAG